>NC_072858.1:20906067-21262134 GCF_028858705.1 Grus americana
TACTACCATCACTAGACATCTTAAGTAAAGAAACTGACAAAAATTAGGATGCCTTGAAATCCTACTTGGTTCTCTTCAAAGCAGGAAGAGTATTCTAATAATTGGATGGAATATTAATTTTTCCCAGGAATATGAAGAGCTGTAGATAGCATCAGTATTCTTTCATTCTGCATCCATGTAAAAAGGAATGCGATACTAAGCCAGATGAAATGGCTGTATGTGCATTTTGGCACGCATGTACTTTTCATCTTCCCCTGATCCTTTCCATTGATTAACTAGTAATTCTTATCTAGGATCCGAACCAATCTATGGGAAGTCCTGTTCAGTAGGGGCTGAATCAGGTCTTTAAGTTAGAGTAAATAACTCTCTGTACAGTTTGTTTCTCTTGTAAAAAGAGTTTCTGTTAGTGTGAGTTTGAGTGGATTTGAGAAAAAATCTGCAGTTTAAGTTTGTAAGACTGTACCTATTTCTATAGTACCACTTCTAAGTCCTTTATCTAGAAGGTGATATATATGGAAGTGAAGTTATTAGATGCACATTGGAAGAGTAACTTTTAAACACAGAAAATTATAACAGTATTTATTTAACTGAATTGTACATATTTTTAAAACTTCTTTGATTTCAGGAAAGGAGAAAATATTAAAAGGCATTTGAATATAAAACTGCAGTAGAAACAAGACAATAAAATAGCTGGTTATTTTCATTATGAATGAGAGGTTTATGGTTCAGAAAGAACGAGGGATTAAATACAAATTAAAAGTACATTTTTTAGAAGAAGCCACTGTAATACAATTATAATTAAGGCCAAGGGCCATTTTTTCTTTCTGCCCTCAGATAGTCTGCTGGAAGTCCAGAAAAGATAGAAATGAAATTTCTGATGTGAGCCAGATACTAACTTCAAACATAGTGATAGAGATCCAGAATAACTCTAAATCAGTGGAGTAACCCTGGACTTAGATTGGTATAAACATAAACAGAATTCAATGTTTTGTCTTAAATTTATTGAATTTGAGCCTTCCCAGAAGCGTTACTCTCCATGCATTTCACATCTACTATCTTTATGTTGCTTATAAAGGACTATTTGCACAGCTTTGTCAAGTGTCATCAGCCAAATTTTTGTTCATAACTTTGTTACCTTCATTTGGTATTTTTGGCCTTTCACTTTGATTTTAATTACTGCACATGTACTATTATGCAATGAATGCACTACACTGCACACGAATGCACAATTCACTTTTTGTACCACAACTTTAAAATCTTATCAGTGAAAATATTCCTGTATTTTATGCAAAGGTGTTTATTCTGTGATTTAGAACAAGCATTCTGGATTTAGAAGACAATCTTTGTGGCATTATTTGTTCCTCCACATTTGTTCATCATCTTTGCAGCTGTTCGACAGAAGTGTTTGCTGTTTGACAGAAGTTTTTCCTGTTTTACAGGGATATTAAAAATATTTCTGAAAACACTGAATTGCATTTCATTTCAATTTCTTTTTTATGAAAAAGCAGCTGTAATACTTAACTACTAACAGTAAGAGCTCTAGGGAAAATAATCTTTCATTAATTGGGGCTTATATTTAAACTTCCTCTAAAGGCAGACTTTGTGATGATGGTACCTTTTATACATTCTCCTAAAGCAGGTATTACTGACCTCTGAGACATTCTGCCACATTCCATGTTCTTATCCTCATAGCACCTTCCAGTACCTAAAAGAACCTACAGAAAAGCTGGAGAGGGACTGTTTCCAAGGGAATGTAGTGACAGGACAAGGGGTAATGGCCTTAAACTGAAGGAGGGTAGATTTAGATTAGATATGAGGAAGAAATTTTTTACAAAAAGTGCTTAGCAGATGTGGCTGCTGTACATGCTTTCTTAGAGATGCAAAGGAACCACCTGTTGTCAGCTTCCCCTTTAAAGGTATGATTCAGGGATTCAACTTCCAGCTCTGCTGCAGACTTCCCGAAAAAGCCAAACCACTTAAACAGGATTCTCTGCACCTCACGAGTTTCTTCTTTTGCACTGCACTACTGGGGTACACTCATATCCTTTATAGGTGGAGCCACAGAGCTCAAAGTGTAGATAAACTGAGAACAGTTAGAACATTGTTAAGGAGCATTTAAATATAGGGGAATATGACTACATCCAACAGCTCATACACCATTTTTCCCCATACATAGCACAAATGAGAGTCCCAGTTCTGTATTCTTTATTCACGCAAAACTTCTATGGATATCAATGCTCATTGATATGCATTCATTTGGAACAAGAGATCACCCACTCCTTAAAGAACTCACACTACTTGACAAGTCAGGCTAAACTGGAAAGAAAAGAAGATTTACTGTCCCATTTCTGTCATAAGGAAGTGAGGCAAGGGGTCCAAGGTCTACAGAGTTTTTTGAAAACTTGGGAACTAAACTCAGATGATATAAGCTCTGTTTCTGTGCCTAGACACAAAACTATCTTTCCTCAGTCAGAAAATAGGGTCATACTGCTCTGGCCCATTTCTGACGTGATATTATTTAGCATATAAAGTGATCTGACTGGAACTTGCACACATCCTAACATGCAAGATATTTATTACGGTACAGAACATCAGTCTGCGCCTGTGGTCACATCACTTACTTTGGAAGTGGCACTGAGATCACTACTTGTATTTCTAAACCATATTACTCTACTGCCGAGTCACCAATGAGGACAAGCTGCAGAATAAATGCAAACAGAAAGGACACATTTGTTGGAGGCAGTGCCTGTCATAACAAGCACTCAAAACAAGTTAACATCTGCTAGCCCTCAGATGCATACTGTAGCACAAAAACTTGTCAGTGACACTATGTTCAGACAGTAGCTCTATCCACAGAGCAGCACATCTCATCATCTTACTCTGGGGAAGTGATTGTTTTACTGCCATCGAGACTGCTGATAAATTTTTTGTGTCTACCATCTTATCTCAATTTAAAAGCAAATATAGCAAGGACAACCATCTTATAGCTATTAAGTTACAAAATCACGTGAGTAGGGGGAAACCAGAGTCCTCATTCTTTCATTTAACATCTTCATTGAGTTCCATGGACTCAGGACTGCTTCATGCTCATGGCTCCATGTACTCTAATTCCCCATCTGCAGTGCTTTAAAGATGCAGATGCCAAAATGGATGCTATTGGCTACAAGAACATTGGCAGGTTTGAATAATTGACTTTAAGAAGTACCAACTTGGATTTTTACAACTTGTACTAATATAATCAGACTCCCTTTTAATTTTCTGAGAAAGCCTGAGGGATGAGTCAGTAACTTTTCTCTGTCTTTTCGGTTGGCGTGTATGGCCTTACTGAACAACTGAATCTTCTGTGATGCAACAAATACAGTAAATGCAAATACGGCTAGTATTGCAAAAGAACAGCAAATACTGCCATCTATGGGCAAATCGCTGCTGTGACAGCATTAATCGCAATTAGTCGTGCCGTTGACACAGAAGCACTCCTGAGGTTCACTCAAAAGTGTTGCCAAGGCAGGCTTGGCAGGATGCAGTGCTCTTGCTCCAGCCTGGCAAGTGCCTGCCTGGCCAGGCAGGTGCTGCGTGCTGCTGACAACTATATAGCCATACTGCTGCTGGTCCAACAGATCGTGAAATAATGCTAAGGAAGTACTCAGTTGGCCTCAGGAAAGGGTATCTAGAAATTGAACAGGATCTGTCCAAATCTGACGAGAGCCTAACTTATAAATAAACTTGCTCTTGACCTTAAAGCAGGGGTGCTTTTGGAATGAAGCACTTTCTTTCTTCCTTTGCTGAAAATTATGGGTAATGGGAAAATCTCCTGGAGTTTTACAAGAACTGGTTTTATGAAACACTGTAAGCAGCTGAATCTAATTGGGTTGGGGTATATTTAGTGTAAGATAATCCCTGTAAACTGGTTTCTTTTGATGTTGCAAATTCCTCTACAGAATGAGGACTGGAGATAGTGTCATGTATCTCAGGGTAATGATCCCGATCATTGCACATCGAGGAATGTGATCCACATAATAGTCAACCTGAGTAGACCCAAGCCTATGCTGTGCTGCACGTACAGCTTAGCCTTTAGGCCTGTGTTGTGCTGTGAGTATCTCTTAGCCACAGGATAAACGTAGTCAGCTAATTGTAACAGAGAGCTTGTAGGCACCTCTCACTTGCTAGTGGTGATTATGCCATCTGCGAGTCCTTGCCTTTAGCTAAAACTGCAACGAGAACTTCTCATGTGAACATTCTTTCTGTTGGACAGTAGAAATGATGAATGGAGTTGTTTTCTTGTAAGAAAATCATATAATAGTTCAAATGACCAAAACAGGGTAACCCTTCCATAGACAGGGTCTGCATGATGTGCTGTGCCCAGATCAGATGCCTGTTTGATGATGTAGAACTTGGAGTTACCGCTATCTGAAGGGATGTGAGATTATCTATACTATCCTCTCTTCCTTTACAGTGTTAGCACTAATAAATAGCACTTTAAACAATACTTTGCATAGTCTGAGTGCCTTTCTTACTGGAATTATAATGGAACAGCACCTCCAGGTGCAAAACACTCAGTTATCAGTGAAGAGCAATGGCATTTCTCACAGTTGTTAAATCACAAAGCTGGGCTCTCCATGAAGATTGCCTGCCTAGTGCTTGCAAAGATGACTGAATATTCCTGTAATACTACAAAAATATATGCCAGCTGAGATCTCTACACTGAAAAGAGAGCTCACCCTTGCAGTCTAAGCAGACTGAACATGACAGTCCACTATTAGATTGATCTTTTAAATGTCCAGTAATGTGTGTGATGGAAGGACACAGCACTTGTAAATATCTGTGTAACAGTGAAGTATGATTTGCACATAATCTTGCACTGATTTAGTTCTGTAGGTTTAGAAATAAGCTTGTGAAACCAGAAGAGAGTTCTGTAGTGCCATACAGGTATCATTTTTCTTGTGTCAGTCAATTACATAATGCACACCAGGACTAAGAAAATCTCATACTTTATTCATGCTTCTCCAGGCCCAATAGCATGGAACAATTAACACCAAACCACAGAACCACAAAACCACAGAATACTTGAGACTGGAAGGAACCTTTGGAGAGCATCTAATTCACACCCCGCAACTCCAAGCAGTGTCATCTAGAGCTCAGGACTGTGTTCAGTTGGGTTTTGAATATCTCCAAGGATGAGGACTCAATGACCTGTCTAGGTGACCTGTTCTGATATTTGACCATCCTTAGAGTAAAAAAGTTTTTACTGATGTTTAAATAGAATTTCCTGTATTTCAGTTTGTGCCCATTTTGTCTTGTCCTGTCACTGGATATCACTAAGAGGAGTCTGTTTCCACCTTCTTTAGTTCTTTACTCCCTCTCATCTAGGAATTTGTACATATTCATTAGATCCCCCCTGAGCATTCTCTTCTCCATGTTAAACAACCACAGCTCTCTCAGCTTCTCCTTATATGACAGGCATTACAATTTCTTAATCATCTCAGTGGCTTTAACATGCCAATACTGATTCAGAGAGAGGAAGAGATTCCATCTAACAGTTGCATGTCTACTGAAATTAGATTTTTTTTTCGGTGCGTGAGAAAGTTGCTGGTGTAATACCACTTACACACTGATCAAGGCCTGAGAAGCCAATATGGGAGTTTAAGAGAAGATACAGAGTCTGGAGTATCTCTTGGATGTCAGTCTGCAAGATCTGCCAGTGACAAGCTCTACTTTTAGTCTTTGGTGTCTTTCCAGCTCCCTCCCATGGGAAGTAGGTGGCTGTTCAGAATTCATTGCCCCTTCTGAACAGCACCAGATACACATGCACGCCTGAGGGACAGTGAACTTTTTGAGATCCTGTTCTGAATTTTACAGCTATTTAGCTTGCTCATTAAACCATTCAGAAACAAAAGACAAAACCCAGCTAAAATACCCGAGAGCAGTACACCCCCAACCAGGCGACAGACACAATAGGGACTATACAGTAGCTGTCCAGCAGCACCCCAGCTCATTACACAACCTAGCAATTAACTGAAGTTGCCTGTGCTCCTTCCCCTACCTCCATTTGTTCTCTTAAGAGATGACAATTCCTTCTCCTCCTTCCTGTTCAACCCTCTGGGAAAGACGTGCTAGTGATTGCAGGCTTTCCTTTCCCATCACACTGCTGTAAAAAAGCTCCTATTTCCCTGACCACTTCCTTCATGGTTGAAGTAGATTTAGCCCAGGCAAAGCACCAGCTGCAGTACCTCTTGGCCCATTCAGTACACCTATCAATAGATCCCAAGGCAGAAATGACATTCTGTGAGCCTGCTTAATGCCAGCATCCTTAGATGAGTGACAAGGACACTATGGGAAATAATGAACATTAGGGAAATGTAGCTATAGCAACACTAGTATTCACAAAGTGAATTCCCACTGTGAGTGCAAGGAAACTGCTGTTATTGTATATGTAAAAGCACTGACAAAACAGGAACTTGGGCTACAGCATCAGGAGAGAGCATGCCTGGCCTGCAGTCTTGCCACAACCAGTAACACACACAAAAGCACACCTATAGCAGACAGAAACTTAGCTCACACACTTTTGGAAAAGTTGGATGGAATTACAGATCCGAAACTGTTGAGTCTCTGCAAGGAAATACCAAAGCTCACTCAGCTGGCTCCAGGTTTTACTGCAAGTTAAGCACCATGTCATCAAAGGAACCCTCTACTGATAACACTGTCATGCCAATCAGGAGGCTGCCATTGTTCGAGTCAGGAACTGAACCTTGGTCTCTCACTAAACTATACTGCCTCTACCTCACACCTATTTTACCCACTGAAACCAGGCAAAACTTGTAGTTGTCTGTTCAACAGGGACATAGACAGTGCTTTATGGCTTTTTTTTTTTTTTTTTTTTGATCCTAAGATGAAATAATTGAATGACTCTTGGGGAATTTTGACTTGCAGTAGATAAAAGAAATAAAAAGTTAGTTTATTTAACGTGGAATAGCACTGCACATATACCTCCAGAACTCCTGGGTTCCTCTCTTTATCATAGCTATAATTCATTGTAAGACAAGTTCCTCAACAGAATCATGCTTCATTTTCCTTGTCTACTGTTTGGCCATCCTAGAAGAGATGTGTGAGTCACGGGTAATACTTGCAAAGTGTGGAGGAAGTACTCAAGGAAAAGACAATACAAAGCATAAAATATTCTTCATGCTTGCACTTTTCAGTTACCACACATTCCCCTCCACCACTGTGACATGCAAGTTAGAGTACGTGTAGCAAGCATCTGTCTCTATTATTAGGAAATTTGTGCAGTTTCATTAAGGGAAACATTTCACATGACTGAACTATTTCCATTGCGTGTGCCTGTCCCCTGGAAAGAGTAGGATTCTGCTAATGTATCATTTGAATAGTGAGTAGGAACAAAATGGTTATTTCACAGCTAGAAATTCTATTAGTATCACCTAACTTGAGCCACTTGGCACAGAATGAGCATCATTCTTTTGCTTGACAGCAATTTTAGATCAAAAGTTCTAAAACTGCTCCCATAAACAGAATCCAGACAAAGCCTGGGATACCAGCAGCAGTGGGATGACCACGCCTCTCAGCTCAATACAAATGCTCAACTCCTTCAGAGCAACATTGCCCTAGGCAAGAGCCACTCCTTCCAGAGCACTCCATGCCAGCTCCTGCTGAGATTTTCAATCTCATGGAGACTTTTCCACCTACTCCCCTTCTCATCAGCATTCACTCAGATCCCTAGCTAAGAGTGTGGGTGGCTGCTGAGTTACGTTCTTCCGCTAGACTTTGTCAGCAGCTCAAAAGGTCAGGTTCAATTATCCAAGGTCTCTTCCTGGGGACTTACTGGTTTGATCTCTATCAAAGCATCTGGTGAAACTCAACTATCTCCTTGGAGTTCTGAGAAGGACACAGAATAAACTGGGAGCCCCACCACCAAGTAAATACGTTAAAAATATCCATTAAATAAAACTTTTCTTCCTTTCCCTTTGTCAACAGTTCTCCCCTCTTCCCTTTGTCAATAGTTCTCCCCTCTTAGTTGTTCAGTTAACAGGGCAACAGGTTTGTGCACCCCATTTCTGACTGAGCGCATCGACTGCCAGGTTTTTGTAATGTCCTTGAGGAATCCAAAGTGCAGCTAGGCTACCTCCAGGTGGTCAGGACTGCACTGATCAATGGCCTGTAGTCGGCTGAAGTGATTACAGCCTTGGGCATGGAAGAGAAAATTTTACCAAAGCTGCTGCTCTCTGTAGCTTCAGTCCAAGTTGCCCCAAAATTCATTACACAGATCAGCTCCCTGAGAAATCTTCAAAAAGCAATCCATATACAGAAATTGGAACATACAATAAAGTTTCTTACCACAGTCTAGGTTACCAGTTAGCTTTTCGAGGACTGCTGCTGATAGACGAGGCTGGTCCTTAATCAAAGCACGTTTGGTCCCATTCACTTGTCCGCTCCTGACCAGTGAGGATTGGTAAAGTTTAATCACACACTCAACCCGGCTTTTCCACCATGTACACCAAAATGATCTGTGACTATTTGTTCTCACCCTCTGCCAAATCACAGAATAATTTACACTAAAATAAGACATCCATTCACTCCTCAACTAAGACACAGTAATGCGTGTGTTTGTGTGTGAGTGCACAAGTATGCAAGTATGTAACACTGCTCTCTACAGAAGAGAAACAAAAACATTCAACTAAGTGCCCTTTCACAGCTACTAGATATTTTGTCAGTGGGGATTTTGCCTTCATTCCTGTCTGTGCTTTGTGCAGGAGAATCTTTCTGCCCCAAAAGATGCCATGTGTGTAGCATGGTGGTGAATATGGCTTTCTCTCTGGGTATGGACTTAACAGCTGATCACTGTGTCGTAATAGTACCATGAAAGCCTCTGTATCAGCAGAACTGTTTCCTGCTCCAGTGCTGGTCAGGGAAGCTAAAATAATGGGCTTACCAAACACTAAACTGCAAAGACTCCATATAGTCTGCTATGTTAAAGGCCTAAGGTCTGTCCAAGTAGCTTTAGGCTCATGCTCTGTGCTCACTCTGCCCATGTAAATATCCACTAACTAGAGGAGCTTTCAATAAGGGCCCAATCTGTGTGTAGTTTTGTGTTTGCATGAACATGAGGCTAGGTCTAGCAGAGTACTAGCAGGAGGGATGGTGACAATGGCCTGTCAGAAGGGAAAATCACCCTGTGAGGATATGTGTGATGGAGCCACTGGAGTGAATTGGGTCGCCTAGTGCTGTCATAAACAATAGAGCTACAGCTCATACAGTGACAAGCAGCATAATGTCACTGCAGAGACGAGCTGGTATGGGAAGGGAGGTAGAGGTCTGAGGAGCTCAAGGGAGGCAACCTGAATCCTTAGAGTGAAAATCTTTCTCCTAAGTAGCTAAGAGGATATCTGCTTTGGACTTGATGGATTTCACCCTCAAAATCCACCTTGCTTTGTCCTTTAACCTAACTCTTACTGAAGGATGAAAAGATAAATAGGCTGCAGCAACACGGTGTGATTGTTTAAACTTACCAGTGACGTTAAGGTCCCAGTTCAGCATTCTTCAAGGGGGGCTGAATTTCAGGAAGTCTTGTGTGTCCATATTCTTGATTCTCAGTAGTAGCTGGATCTGTGGTGCAGCCATCACAATCACTTCTGAAAACTTTGACCATCATTTTACTGATTTCCTCCTTCTATATCCATTCTTTCCCATTACAAATCCTAAAAAGGGATGAAGGAGAAAAGGAGATTGATTGGTAACATTTCAGACTCTTCCCCTTTTATCAAAGGCCTCACAAAACCCTTGGAAAATATAGGGAATCCTCTGTCTTTCATGGGACATACTGTTCCGATATCTAAAAGGGAGAAAATTTTGTTGGTTATTACTTGCTCCATCTTGTGAAGCTGCACAAATGCTGTGCACAAGTAGATCCAAAAAGTGCAATTGCAAAAATGAGAGCAAAGGCAATAGTGCTTACATTTATTGAATTAAAAAGATCTGGAAAAAAATGAAGAAGTCATCCACATATATCTGCATGAAGATCAAATGGGATCATTCATTTGAACTTCAAATATCCCATTTCCACTTTCCTTACCAGAATTAGCTTGAATATAACATTAACTTCACTACCTTTCCCTTCACTGAAGTTTTGTGCTCGTTCTCAGACCCACACCTAATCCAAACGCTGTCACGCATATCTAACCACTCACAAGTGCGTTACTGAACTTACCCACAATAGTACTTTCCAGGCCAAGGCATATATGTGCTTTGTACAAAGTTTAAACATGATGGAGATTGGTTACATCAGAGGGCCTGGCACTACATGATGAGCAAATATGACCTGCATCTTTTGCTTTTTATACTGATATTCTGACCAGGCTGATAAAAAGATGACATTTACATGTCTGCAAAATGCCAAAATCCTCATATTTCAGCTCTGTTATGTTCCATCAGCATTTCAAGCCCTTTGATGTCTAAACTATACAGTGGTTAGTATGCATCATTATAGCAGCATGTTTTGATTTCGTACTCTTGTGATTCTGAGCATAAAATAAATACAATTTTTGTGGCTTGTTTTTGGGGGAACAGTTTTAAAATTTGTTTTATAAATTAGTTGGGAGTGAAGATCACAAAAGACTTGTGATCCTTCCAGTTCCCACCAGATGTCACCAAGCTCTCAAGGATCTCTGGAGTCAGGGCAGCAGAAGCCTCGCGTTTGAGTGCCAGTCACATACAGTGTCTTTCCCTTTTAAAGAGAACAAGGTAAACCAGCAAATGTAAGGAGCTGAGGACAGAACCTTTCCTTGTGTCAGTGGATGAAACACTGCTGAATCACTACTGAGCCAAAGCTGCTATGATTTCACTGCTGTTGAATAGTTTAATCTGAAAGGAGTCGATCTCCCTTCACTTACTACTAGGGAACACTACCATCACAGTTCTTTTGCTCTCCTCTACCTGAAACACCTGGCAGAGCAGACAGGAGGTACAATAACATGCACAAGAAGGAAGTTTGTGTTACTGCTTTACAGGCTACAGACTGAGATGAAGTGGCCTGTCTGAAACTGCATAAGGAGTCATGAGCTAAACTGAGCACTGAAGCCAGCCTTTGATACTCATCTTGAAAAACACTTGCCAGTAAGCATCTTTCTTTTCAAGGCAGTGGTCCTCTTCTGAGTTTTACTGAGTGCTGAGCATTGTGGTGTCTTGCACAGTATAAATGCCTGAGGTCTCACTACTCAAATATGTGTGTTCCCCAAGAGTGAGCCAGCTTGCCAAGAGGCTCTCCTCAATGCATTGCCATTGGCAGAATAGCACTCTTAAGGCTTTGCCATCAGAGGAAATGTTTAGTCTCAAAGAGATTAGATGCGCAGACTAAGTAAGATGAATAGAAGTTGACAAATATCCAAGATGTACGTTTGAGAACGAAGAGGCTGAATTGGAAATGAATGGATTTTAATGAGAGAAGGGAAGGAAATTCACCATGAATTGCAGACATCTGTTGTCCTGAAAGCACATTGTTCCCCATGGCCCCAGAACAAACATGAAAGGCACACATTCCATGAGGTATTGTTGGGGCTGGCTTGACTATGGCAGCTTGGGCTCGTATAGCACCTTTCATGGAGGGCTTCAAATCGTTTCACTTCTGAGAGGCTGATAGCATTATTCTGAGCTTTTTACAGACACTGAAGTACCACTGAGGCAAAATGACTTGGCCTCACAGTGAGCAGCTCCCAGAGCTGGGAAAGTGAATCCTGATCAGTATAAATGAACCTCTGGCCTAGTGCCTTATTTCTGCAACCTTGCTCCTAGAGAAGCATGGAAGTTGGTTTCTATTGCGCCAGCTCTTGCAAATGACATTGTAATGAAGAGATCCTTGTCCATCAGAATAGCAAAGCCTGTTTGTCCTGTGTAGCTGGGAATAAAGTGCACACTGCTCCCTACAGTGTACACAGCAGCCATGAGCATGCAGAAGAATGAACACAGCTTGGCCTTACTCTTTTGTGCCCTGACAAGCTGACAACAGTCAGAGGGTGATCCAGCTCAGGACTTAGTCTTATGTGTTATTTCTGTGACCAAGCAGGTAACCCTTGTCTTGTCTCCAGCCCACTCAGCTATCAGTGTTATGTTCTCCTCCAAAATAGCTTCCAATCTAGAACTGGAATATCCTCATTGCTAAGGTGTGAGTTGTCTCTAAGAGTTGTGCATATCTTTTTAAAATAGTTCATGACTGTGGACAGAACACACACAAACTGTTCACTGCTCCACAATTACATGGTCCCAGTTCTGCTTCCCAAGGAGGAGAGGGGAAGTACAATCCCAGCCTGGGCTTTCTTTCCACTGTTTTTCCCTACATCAATAAAATGATCTACACAGTTATCACAAACTTCTCTTCTTTTGGGAACTTCTCTTTTTCCTCAGCTGGGCCAATGACTAAATACAGTATCATAGTATTTCCAATGCTTCATTTTCTGACAGAATAATAGTTTCTCTTCCTGTCATAAACATCTTGCTTTGACAGGTACACAGAAACAACCAACATTTAAAAGGCAAGGTTGACGTTGTAACCCCTCCCCTTCTGGTACAGAATCAAATTACCCTTCTTTTCTTCCTCCCATCAGCATTCATTGTCACGCATGCCCATGACAAACCCTACTCATACACATACAAATAGAAAGTGACTATGGGATTGGAAGCACAAGCCTCTGCCACTTACAGAATGCTGCTTCTCTCCTCCACTACAGACAGACATGATCACAACTGACACAGTGCATTTGCTTACACACCAGCCAGCCTTGTTCAGTTTGTGGTGCAGCCCATGCTATTGAATCTCCACTGCTTCTGGTACCCCACTTAGCTAGACTTAGTAATTCTAGTAGCTGGCAGCTCTTTTGCACCTACCTGAGTTGCAATCACATCCATCACCACAATGTGGCTGTAAACTTAAAAGGCCATCTGAACATTTTGCCTGTTAATTGTTTTGTAACTAGTGGGAAATTTTCCAGCTTCGGGGCTATTAGATGGAACTCAAACCGTAAAGAAGATGCGTAGCAGGACTCCAATCAGCTGAACACTGACTTCTAATTTAAAAGGCCTGTATTTTACTGCTGACTCTTTTCTTGATTCATTTGCCTTCTCAAGATTGTTCTATTTCTCATCTGTTAATTATAGCTCATAATTTTTCCCCAATTAAAAAAAAAAATAATGAAGGGAAAAGAATGAAAAAAAAAAATCAACAATGAATTTCAGAATGGATCTGAAAAGCCAAAATCTAGACAAAACTGCAGAGGGCCCCAGGGAGAATTATTGTTTCCAAGCAGTTCAATAAGCAATTTGAGCCAGGGATTACCTTAATTATTCTCTAAAAAAGATTCCTTAGAGGGCAACTAAACTTTTATTGTCCTAATAAAATATTAATGGAGAGAAATAAATTTCCAATATCACTGCTATGTCATGCTCCCAGAAATAGGCACACCTACCATGGCTCAGGCTTAGTAACTTTGGTCCTGCTGTAGAGAGGCAGCCCCACCTGTGGCCTGGCCCTACTGCAAAGCAAAACAGCACATGTCATTCTGAGAAAGCACGTCACCTTAATTGCATCAATGGTCCTCGCTTGCCTGTGTGTACTTCTTTGACTAAGAAATGAGTCTTGCAGAAGTTGATCATAGAAATCTTCCTATAGTGAAGGTTTGTGGTTTCTCCCAGTCATGCAGTCCCTACAGGCATAGCTGCATTTCAGCCTGTGTTTAAAAAATAGCTAATGGAAAATACTTCCACACCCAGTGGCTAATTACTTTCTCCCTCAGAAGTAGTATCTTAGTTTTGTTATGAATGCGCTACCTTTTAACTGTTAGTTTCAAGGGATGGCAGAAAGACCTAAAAGGGACAAGGGAGATCTTGTAGTACCTGTAGCACTGCCCTTATTATGCTTTTGCCTGTTAGACCCTGCTTTTAAATAACTGATAATTAGGGTTTAAAACCCAGTTTGGGTTCCTGTTGTTTCATGTCTGAAAATTTAGAATATGACAAATACATTAGTGATAATTCACTGAGCTTCCTATATGCCACAAGCATCTTTTACTTCATAAGCACGACTCCATGAGCCAGGGGGAAAAAAAAAAAAGGAAAAAACCCCACAGAAATGTTGTAAGACTTTCTTTTAAAGCACAAGAATTAGTGACGCTGACAATTTCTACATGGTTCCAAATGGAACTGCACACAGGTCACACATTGTAGGAGTTTCTTGCTGGCACCCACAAGTTTAGAGGATCTGCTCTCCTCCCTGCCCCATCACCACCAAAAAAGATATAAATATAAATATGAACTGTGATGATGTTCTTGGAAAGAAACATAACAGGTTAGCAGGTAGGAAAGGGGCCACAGTGTTCTTCAGAAGGCTCCTCCATTTGGACCATGAGAGGCATTGTGGGTCATACATACTCCAACTCTGACATAGCAGTTGTGACCATCTAAAATGACCTGCACAACACAGCGTGGGGAGTCAAATCCCCTCATTCACATCCACAGTTTAGGGATGAACAATAATACACATTTTTGAGAAAAACTGCTACTCTGTTCCTTTTCATTTCCTCCCTGGACTTTGAGATGCCTAAACGCCAGATTCTTAGGGACCACACCTCTGTCCAGATTTTGGGTCAGCTGCCTTTTCCAGCACAAACCAAAGCATACTGAGCTCTGACAGTCCCTCAGCTGCCCATCTTTTATCTGAAAGATGATCACTCCAATTGGGACATCTGGCAAGCTGAAAGTAGCATCACAGCATTGGGAGTGTGAAAGGCAATGCTGAGAAATTAAGTCATTTGGTTCCTGAGCACAGCTGGCTGCCTTCACATCCCTGAGAGGGCTAGGGCTTGGGGGAGGGGTATAAATTGCTTGTTTCAAACTGTCCTTATTAACTAGACATTTCATTTAAATTGTACTTAGCACCTGCCTCCAATTACCTGACTTCAAGGCCCATGCGTGACAGAAGCTGGAGCTCTGATTAAACCCATGCTTCGTACTAGTGAGCCATTAAGCCAAATCAAGGCTCGCCGCTCCTTTGAAGGAGATCATTTGTCTTCATTAAAAGTGGCCATCCTTGATTGCCCTGACAGGAGCTTCTCCCTGCAAGATAATAAGGTCTGTTATTGTTGAGAGGTAAAATAATGTATTGCAGTCCCCTAGAGAGTGATTTGTATTTATTAATGTTCTCACAAATTACAGTACCTTGATTAACATGTGACTATGACAGGCAGCAGGGTGTGCTGCTCATCACGGCTATTCACACCAGCTACCATCTCTCCTCAGAATCACTAGATGGTAACAGAACTTAAGGAAGCTGCCTCCTGCCTTTTTATGATGCCTTCGGTCTATCAGGGCATGATGGAGAGAGACTTAGCCAGGTTGTGAAAACCTAACTAATCACATCTGTGATCAGGTCCTAATCTTCAGTCCAGATACAGAATACTACACAAAAGTCTTTACTTTTGTGACAATCAAAATCAAACTAGAATTAATGTAACATGTCCTTCCACAATGATATCATAAGGAAATCATCTCCAGAGGTCCTGTGCATGGATGGCAGGAAGCACACAGGAGATTTAGAACTAGATAAATAGCTGCAGTACCTACTGCAGTGGGACTGTTTGCTAGTCCATCTCTGGGTTCCAGCCCTGGGTATTTTTTGCCCACCCTCCCTGAAATTCAGAGGCTGTAGGTTGGGACAATAGCCAGTTCTGGCTAAAATAAGCTCATTCCATACCCTGGCCTTAAGGTAATTTTCAGCATGCCACTATCCCAGTTCACGTTCTGAGGGAAAATAGTGGTAGACAAACACTTCTTAACGCCCACATCAGAAAACAGGAATGTGTCTGAATATCTGCTCTCATCTGCACTATCAAACTTCTGCTAGTTCAGCAGAGTTCAAAGAGGGATGTTTGATTCAGACCACTATAAATAAAGGAGATACAGTGTGGGGAGAAGTTGAAAGAAGGCAGAACGTTAGAGTAAAGTCAAAAGGGATTTTCCATTGAAGCTTTAGGGTGAAGCCAGTTCCAGTTGTTTCTACTCTATTTCTAAGTCAGAGGAGTTTATGATCATGTTACCAGTTCTCCCTAAATCCATAACTAAACTGAGCTGTTGATACAGTGACAGAAGCTTGCAAAAGCCCTAAACGGATTTATGTCCTGAGTGCTCTAAAGCAGAGATGGGAACTTTCCAAGCAGACAAGCTTCATAGCCAGTTATGGAGGCAAGGTCTGTTTGGTAATTGCAGCTATCTCCACTGAGCGAGCAGAGACCGGTATCCTCCAAATAAGCACAGTCAGTAAGACTGCAGAGCATTTGAGAATTCTGGTCATGCACTATGTGTCCCCAGTCTCATAGTAGAACTTACCCTGCTATGGGACATGACTTTCAAGGGGACCAATCGCATGCCCTTCTGTAAGATATTATTTTGGTCTGTAATAGAAGAAAGCACTTGGCTGCCAAAATAATTCATTTAGTTTGTCTCAGCACTATCTCTACAGCTAAGAAGTGTCCAGGAAAAAGAGAAGTTGCAGTAGCTCCATCTTGTTCTAAACTTTGGATCTCTTTGATTTTGGCAAGTCTTCTCAGTTCTTTAAATACACACTTAAACAGTCATCTGTTTAGAATTGATTTGCTAGTGACATTAGCCAGATGAAGAAGCAGAGCATGTGACCTTAAAATTCTTCAAATGTCTCTTTAAAACGCTCTTCCATAAAGATCTCTACAAAACATCGGGCAATGTTTAGACAACTCGAATGTCCTCGCACTTGTTTCAAGTATCCCACTGTCAGTTCACAAAGAGTCTGAGTTTGCTACAGCCATCCCTTCCGAGTATGACTCTAATTCATTAAGTCTAGCACCTCAGAAGCTTTTATTTTTGATGATCAAATTGCCTGTCACACTGGCCATGAAAATAGCCAGCACTCTGTAACTACTGTTTATTACACAGTTCCTTATTGTTTAACTCTCACCTTGTACATCTTTCCCTGTGTTTCACTTGACTCTTGCTTCACAAATGATATTTAGATGCCATATAGAACTAGCAGCATTTTCAGTGGAAGAGTTTCATTGTTATCTACTGATTTCAACAAAGTAAGTAACACCCGAAAAGTATTCAGTGGGGGAAATCTTATTCCATAATTCCAACTTTTAAATGAATGAGTTTTGATTTAATAATTTGTATTAATTTCATTCATCCTATGCAGCACATGCATATGTCTACGTGAACAGATACATGAAATAATTTAAAAGTGTTCTGCAGTGAAATTTTCTATAATTCTCTTTCTCAGGGAATTTTTGAAATAAAACTTAAGGACCACCAGGGGTCTAGGCCACTGAGCCCAGTTCCATCACACATATGTGAACATTCTTCTACCGTACATATTAGCAGTAGAAGTGATATGGGAAGGCATATCTGAAAGTACATACTGAAAAGAATACAGACTGCATCTTCATACTGTATTTAACTCTGCCATCAGAGCTGTTTGACCCAAGACAGCCAAACAAATGACAGGTCAGCAAGAAGAAAGCAAAGTCTGACTCACTCAAATGTGGCCTGTGAGTGCCTTACTGAGAGCAAGTTCTCTGCTCTCACAAGCTGTTTGGCTTCCTCATAATTCCTCACATGCAAAGTAAAGCCTGTCATCTCTCTTAATGCGTGGCTGAGAACATCAGCCACTTATCAGAAGCTGGGTGATCTGGCAGAGGCATGTTCCTTGGGATGTAACGATCAGGTGGCTTTGACCACGCATGTGCCATTAAAAATGGGGTAGTGCTGTGCATCCTGTGAGTCTCTCAACACCACAGAATTCTGGATTTGTCTAGTCTGACCTTGAAGTCTTTAATTAGTCCATTACACCAACCCTCTGTCATTTCCTCTCAGCCCAGGAATCCTTTGGTATCCTGCCCTGTTATCTCCAAGGCAAATATGAATAAGGGTCTTGATGATTAGATAAATAGTGCAGAAAACAGATGTGAGGGGCTGCAAAGTGTATACATTATGAATAGTATTGCAATAACATCTTTAATCCCTTAATGAGGGCACTTTGTCAGGGTAAGGGAAGATAGACAGACTGAGGGATTTTGCTGCTGTATACAGAAGCCCAAAGAATGCTCTTAAACTAACAAATGTAACCAGCGTCATGACACATTCTTACTTCTTATCTTTGCACTCCATGAAACTTGCACTGATTTGCACATAATTTCAGAAATGCCATTTTTATATTCATGCAAGAGTCCTCTTCCATATATTAATATATTCATCTGTGACTTTAACAACAACATACAGGGAGAGCTGTAAATTGGAAGACAGTTGAGAACAGCTGAAATCTACACACCTTTGTTGAGCATTTTGAGCAATACTTTTCATGATCTGCTCACAGAAGTTGCCGCAAGCTGGCCCAGTTCCATGTTTGGAAAGCCCTCGTGTGCTGCGTAGATTTGCTTGGGAAAGTTTGCGCGTGCCCAGTAACCAAGAAAGTACAGTCTAAGGAGCTGATGGTCTGACACTGCATTATTCCCAGAGCTCTGGGGGATGCCTGCTAATCCTGTAACACATCGAGGCCCTTCTGGGGGGCAGGCCAGATTCCTGTCCATGATCAGAAGTAGCATGCAAGAGGCTTGTCTTGTGGTATTATGGCATTTCTGCCTCCAGACCCAGATGGAAAACAGACATGAAACAACATCTTTTTCCAATAGCTGAGACACTCCAAAGGTTTGTGTTATATTTGGTACTAAAATGGTGGGAGGAAAGTGGGGAGAGAGGAGATGGGGATAAATAAAGCACAGTCCCTTGAACTCTCAATGCAGAGTTATCATTAGCCCTCTCCTTACAAGTGTAAAAGGCAAGGCATGGAAAAGATGAAGAGTTCTGTCTCCTCAGTACTTTGACCAGCATAAGGGATCTGGCCCGAGAAAAAGCTACCCAGAAAAAAAATGGTTGGTAAAGGTTAATACAATTTTAGTATGAAAGGGAAGAATGCACAGTCAGTCACTGTTTCCCCTTCAAGCAACAATCTCCTTCCAGCCTTGGCCTTTACAGCTTTGTGTCATACCACTCTCAAGATACTCTGCAACCTGCCAGTACTAATCTTATGTGGACAGGTTGGGTAAAAATTGGGAAAGTATCTAAAAAAGTTGTCTGCCTTTCTCTCTAGATCTCAACCAAACCGTCTTAATCTGAACGTGTGAACACAGGCCTGGCAGGGTGCATCCAGACCATCAAAGCCAGTCCTCCACAGCTGTAGACAACCAAGCAACAACTGAGCTGGCAGATATATGCAGGCTCTTTTGCAAGATTTCCAGGACTTCCAGCTGGAAAACCCCAGCCTGTGCTGTGGAGCATTAACATAGTACTTCCATTTCAGACTCCAACTGGAACTAGGGGCCATAGAGACAGCCATGAAAAAGAATCACTATTAACAAAAAAGGGACCCTTTGAACCAAGCTTTTCCAAGCTGCCAAGATGAGCCAAAGAATCCATTTGACCAGACACTGTTTCAAGCAGAACAGAACTGCAAAGACTGGAGTCTGCATCCATTTGGGTGAGATGCAGGCAGTTAGTTTATTGCTGTGTCATGGCAGTATCAAATAGGGAAAGGCACTGATATCCTCTTAATGTGAAAAGGTTTCTGGAATCTCTGATGTATGTATTATTCTGTCTGCTATCACAATAATTATTTGATTGCACTGTGCAATTCATCTCCCATCAGGATTGGGACTTCATTGTAATGAGTGCTGGGCAGTCCCTGCCTTCTAAAATTAATACATGAAACATTGGAAGAGATCTGATTTTATGGATGTTTGCACTGGAGATATATCCAATACCAAAACCCTGGTTCCAAACACTTATTAAGTTTATAGTAAAATTATCTCCCACTTTCTTTGATTCTAAAAATAGCCAAAACCAAAAGAGAGCTAGGAAAAAACACTAACATTAACTCACATTTGAGGAGATGGCTTCACTCAGCATAACCCTTCTTCTTGTTAACAGAGAGATTGCCAGTTAGTACTCTGTGACACTGCAACCCGTTTTTGTGAAGGTTTCAATTTCTCCATTCCCTATTCTCCTGGACATATAGTCTTGAGAGGTGAATTATTATACATCTCAAACCTCATCAGTTCAAACCAGAGATTTCAACCCTGCCTTATATTCCATTAGCACCTTAGTGATCTCAAGGGAAGGTGCAAGTCCTTAGCACTGTCCAGATCAGAAAGAGAAACAAAGAACCAGCCCAGCCATTTGTACTACTCTACATATGGTGAGAAATAATCAACTTCTAAGGATTTCCCACATGTTTTATATAGTCAGTGGCTGCATTGAGTAATGCCTGATCATATATTATTTAAACCAAGGTTTGTTTTGTTTTTTTTTTTTTTGTTATGCTGAATCCATACACCATGTGAATTCAAAATGTAATTGTAAAAAAGTCACCTTTTATTCTAGTGAAAAGGAGATTTACAAATCTCAGAGTAGGAGGCCTTTCTTGCCTGTGGTATTAAAAAATCTTCACCCTTTGGTCTTCCTCCAATTTGTTTCAAATGGCATGGGGGAATAAATAGGCATTAGCCAGTCAGCCTCATTTCATGGCTTTGATCAGTTTGTAAATGAACTTCAAGACAGCTTATCATTCTCCAAGTGGGGAAGCTCAGCATCACCAGTGATGAATGCCTATATTTTGTGACTGCACTGAGACTTCCTAACAGCACACATGTGGCAACTTGTGCACCGCTGCATAATGAATTGGATTGGAGAAATTGAAAAGCTTTTCACTCTTTCTATATACAGAGTGGGCACAGCGCCAGACCTGGGATAAGGAAAGGTGCCAAGTTTCCAGTTGTCATGAGTCACTACTGCTAAAAAAGAAAACACATACATTTTTGTGTATGTGTGCATATGTATAAAATATACTCTGCACTTTCTCACTTTTATTCAAAGTAGCCAAATTCAGGACAGTTAATTCCTGTCTAAATTTTTTGAGGGAGAAGGAGGAACTTCTCATTCAGTTTTGTATTCCACAGAAGTGGGTCAATAGCACCTGTTTCCCAATCCTACAAAGCAGCCATGGAATAATGCATATTGTCTACAGTTTCATGGGACTCATCTGATAAAATTACACTTGATACAGCTGATAAAATTAATGGGAATCAATGCTTAAGAATAGATGTGAATTTAATTCCAGTCACACTCACTTCTGCCTTTATAGATAGATACATGGACAATTACCTGTATTAAAGCCTAAATTCACTTCCTTTTCAAAATGTTTGGGCATATCCCTGTAGTAAGGCTACTCTGTGATGAGGGAGCAAATTCAGCACTACATTAATCCTCAGTATAGGCCCAAGTATGCTTCACATTAAGAACATAAGTTAGTCACTATATTCTGCCTAGGAAAGCATCATCAGTCTGTCTGCTAAGGGATGACAGAGGAGGCAGGCAGCGTATGCTTGACCTACTTTGTGTCTATGTCCCACTGAACCGAACCACAAGCACCCTAGGTACTAGTGGTCTGTATAATGTAGCCAAGTCAAGGAGCTTGCTGTGCTTTAATGTGCTTGCTCGCCTGCGTTTTGTTAGGCAGTCTAGCCTGTATAACCCTGGGGGTGTTTACACCATAAAATGCAGCTACCACCATGCAAGCCACCACTTCTAAATGATACAGTGTAATACTGACATTAACATAGGCTGATACTGAACCGCACTTTGGCTGTGAAGACTATCCCTTGGCAAGACAGTGAGTTTAACTGAGTGCCACTTTTACATGGCTTTAAAGCTTGCAGTCCCTGAAGCTTGTTCAAATGTTGCTAGCTTGGGGTATCTGTGTAGGACAGTAGCACAGTACTGTGCAAGATAAATACACACTTTATGCCATTCTGAGTTTTACATCTGTAAAGCAATAAAATTCTTTGTCTATTTGGGATGTTAGATGTTAGTAAGTGATTAATTTAATCTAGATTTACGTGCTATAGTAGAACTCAGAATTTGAATATCATGTTCAGGTGTAGAAATATCTGTTTAGGCTCTCTGAAAATGATAACCACACCAAGCTCTGGGGAGTTCCACCTGATTTACCTCACTGTGTGATGAGCATTAATTAAACTGCGTGCAGATCTGGCAGTGTTGTACTGCAGTTACCTTGAAAATATGACAGCAATTTATTGGCTTGCTACTTAAAAATTGTGTGTGTCTCTGAATGTTTTGATCCAGCAGCAGTACCATGATTCCCTCAGATTAAAGAGAATAAATATTGTCCTTTATTTCTAGCTGATAATGTCTCTTGAAGAACTGTAGTAAAACAAAACTTGAAAACTGTGACAAAATAGAGAAGGTTATTACTGACCAAAGAAAGCTGCACTTACAAAGTGAAGCAACCAGTGACTTTCAGCACTATACAGAACTGTTATAGCTGCAAAGCATCAACTTAAACAAATAAACCCTGTTCTTTGTGAATTCAGAATGGAGCTCTAATTCTACCACATCAATGAAGTCCATGACATTGTTGGAAACATAGGCCAAAGAGATAAAATGTTTTACAGTCATTTTTTATACACTGTAACCTTTGCTGTGAAAAAAAAAAAAAAGAAAGAAAAAAGAAAAAAAGAAAAAAGAAGAAGAAGAAAGAAAAATCAAAAAAAGAGAATGCTTCTAAGTAGAGTGAGAAGATGAGGAGGAGGAGGGGGAGTGAGCGGGAGTGGATGGGTTGGAGCTCAGACCAAGTGTCTCTTCCCTTTAGAATTTGTTGCACATGTCAGCATTCGACAAGCCAGCGGTATTGTTCAGGGCAGACCTTATTAATTATTGTTCAGTAGGTGGCAGATGATAGCGCCCACAACTGCAATTGTCATTGTGCCACCAGTCATCCCATTCCATACCCTTGCCAAAGCAGCAGCCTTTATAAGATAAAAACAAGCACAAGCAATGAGCAGACATCCATGATGACCTACAGGGGCTACCGTGAGGATTTGCTTCTCTTGGGACTCCCCACCTTGTGATTTTCGATGCCCTAAGAAGAGCAGCCCCTCCTACTCCACTTTGCTCTTTAAACTAAGGGATCTTGTTCTCATCAGGGGGTGCCATACTCTGCTGACTGCCTGGATTGGCATGATAAGCTTTCATTCGCGTAAACCTGTACTGCTCATATAGCAAATATTCTTCCACAAAGTGGAATCTGGAGGAGGAAGCCAAAGCAAATGGAAACTCTAAATAGTATTGTTGAGTGAAGGTTTCCAATTTTTTGGCTGTGTAACTGGGATGTTTATTTTTAGAAATGAAAATATCCACTCCATCTTGCCTCCCTCCCCCAAACAGATGGAAAAAGAAGTCATGCCAACCTATATTGATGAAAAGCATGTTCCAATACTTTGGGGGAAAAGCTCAGGAACAGTTTATATAAAAGAAAATATTAGTCTTGTGTTTTCTGGCCAAGCTCAGTGGCAGCCTGGGTTATCTGCAGCAAACATGCCAGTTAGACATGCCCAGAGAAATGTCAGGCTTTTCCAGCCTGCTAACTCATAAACATAATTCTGGTCAGTAATGCTGACTTTTCACTTGTTTATGCCAGGATCTCTTTGCTTAGCCCTTCCACCTTCCACAAAGCAAACAATTTCTGCCAGTGATACGTACAATTCCAGGATCAAGTCTAAATGCAATACCTGCTCCAAGCCAGCCTTCCACATTGGAATGGAGTCTAACCAGACTTCACAAGCAAACATTACCATGACCTCGTTCAGCATGCTAGAGGAAATGTTCAAAGACAACCTGGAGACTGCAGCAGATGGTGCTGATTTTTTTGTGGTAATTGTTGTCCTTTTAGTTTCAGGAACAAATCTAATACAATATACTAATGAGGGCTCTGCTGCTTCAATTTGGTGAGGATAGGCATTTTGGAGATAAAGCACAGAGTCATATGATTGTCACTGCAGGGAGATTCCAGTTTTTTAATTTTTAACCAAACTGGTTATTTAGAGGTTCACCCATTACTTGCAGACGAGATGGGATGAGAAATTAATTTGCATTGCCTGAAAGCTCATACCCTGGGAACTATTTGTTGTATTCACCTTTTTATTGCTAAGTTGTTCTTCCAGTTCTCAGCATGCTTTTCTGCTGTGTTCCAGGAACGATAGGAAAGTTGTCCCATTGCATACTCAACACATGAAAGTTTCCATACTTGTAACCTAACTCCATAAAGCCCAGAAAAGTCAAGCTAGTGTGGCCGATGATTCCCTTGAAATTTATAGAGTGCTGCTTAGGTTCTGGCAAGTGGTTTCTTAACAAATTTCTTGTTTACTGATCAAGATAAACAACATCATATTCAAGTTTGTTCTTTGTCATAATACACACACAGGCTACTGCTGAAGCCTGCTTTTACTCTCCCCAACACACCGCCAGGTCCAGAATCTTCTGTTGCTGAAACAGGACTGTGGGATAGACTTTTTTTTTTTTCCCCAAGCAATACTGTTTCATGCAATACAGTTGGTCTCTTGTAATGATAGACCATAAAGAGAGCAAAGAATGAGAGAATATTTTGCCAATGCTGCCCTATTACAGCAAATCCAATTTACACCTCCACAACTCTTTTCTTCCCTTTTAGTTTGATAAGAACAAACCTAAACTTCCAACTGGAACTGACTTCCCTTTCAGGACCCTTTTGTTGGGGAATCATTTTTATTTGCTTCAGAAGCACACACAACCCTTTTTACATACTGGAGGGCCAGTAACAGGACCCACCTGCTGTGATTGTCTAGATAAATTTTAAAAAGAGCTTTGCCATGTCCTTAGTATTTACTAACTTGCACTGTACCTCTCTGTATATGAACTTGAGCATTACACTGATATCGACATGTAAAATGGTTTAAACACACACAGATTTCACTAGTCTCCATAGAAAAGAGGGGGCTGATCCATTTAAAAACATCGTTCCTTCTCTTCCTTTTATTGAAAATTGTTTTTGGAAATCTGTGCAAAAAGCAAACCATGACCAAGCTGTCCAAGTGGCTAGACTAGAAATAGTTTTGGCTTGTGAGCACAAGAAGACACATAGCCCATCTTTAGGGGATATTATGCCAAGAAAAATGTGTGGAAAAACAAAGCAGAGTTACTCGGCTTTTATGTAGACAGACCATACCTCCTAATAAGCACAACCTGTAAAAAACAATAAAGGAGAGATTTCATGTGATTCTTCTGGAAAGAGAATTATTACTTCTCTCAGAAACATATAAAGAAAAAATTTCAAGACATTTGAAGCAGGAACACAGAAATGCTAATGGCATCGTAGCACTGGATGGAGAGTAGAAACACAATAAGTAGGGCTTTCTTCCCCCCCTTTAACTTGTTAAAACTATCTAAACAACAGCAAGGTAACCATGGTTGTTTTTTGGTTTTTTTTAAATACCAGATGCCAAAACCTGCATGGTGGAATATCACAGCAAGGAAACAGATGCCTGCCCAACATGCCAGTGATGCCTGACTCCAGTTCATACTTAGCTATTTAACTCTCTTTAGAAAGTCCAGTTTTGACCTTACTCCTTTGTGTTACTGTGCAGCTTAACAGGTTCTGCTGAGTATCCGACAGGAGAACCGAAAATACATTTTTAGACATCTAGCTTGATTTGCATTGTGTAGGGAGTCTGATCACCTAATTCAGGACTGTAATTCCATTTTATGACCTAGCGTCTAAGTTAGACATTGTAACACTGACTCTTAGCTGCACCATGCTTGGGATGCAGCTCAAAGTGTATAAGGTCTCCATACAATTGGAATTTGTATGGTATTACATAGCATTATAGTATATCTAACTTCATGTGAAAGAACAAAATAATTAAAATTTGTGAGATGGCTATGCTGCAGGGGAATGGAGCTGTACAAATGCCTTCAAAAGGTGACAACCATATTGAAAAATGACTACTGATTTACCAGCTTGTAAGGTATATGCTGGCAGAGCAGAAGGGGGAATCGTTTTTCCAGTGTCCCTGCTTTTCATTTCTCCACATCTCCTAGCCCTTCCATTCACTGCTTTCAGTACAGAGTTCATTAATATCTGCCTGGAAATCTTTGCGGTTGTTGTTTTGCTGGTGTTCAAAAGTACTTTCCATTCTTGTCAAATGGTTTATGTAATTGAAGGCAGCCAGACATTCAGGTGATAGAATACAACACACTCCTGCCATGGCTTCCTTTCTCATGCTCCTTCCTCCTAGCTTTGTTTTGCAAGCACTGATCTGTTTCACTTGCATCTAGGATTTCTTTCTTTATAAGCTATGGCTAACATATGTTCTTCTCCAAATGGGAACTGGATGTGTCTTTGCTAATGTCACTCAGATGCTGACTTACTCCTACATGAAGTTCTCTTGGATTTTTTCCAAAGCAGCATGGTTATCATCATCTCATGTTGCCTTTTACAAAGTCCTGGGTAGGTCCTCTGTTTGTAAAAGATAAACAGCTCCACAGACTTCAGTGAACTGATACATAATCAGCTAGAGGAAATTGATAGCTGTTTTCCCATGCCTCACTCACCTTCTCACTTTTCCCTGTAAGCCGCTGTTTGGTAAATTCAGTCCATGTATGGGATGAAAACTGAAAAATCATGGTTCTGCTTATTTATTCTAGAAAAGGGGAGCATTACCCTAAAAAATTAAAAAAAAATAAGAAAAAAATAAAATCAAAGTTCCAGAGGAGAAGAAAATTAACCAGCCATCCTGCTATCCTTTTGCTTGGTAAAACCTTGCTAGGTTTTACCCCATTTCATGAAATGTGAACTGGGGTTGTCAATGAAATTCAATAGCTTGTGACATAAATCTAAAGAGAGATTATTGTATGCAATGCATAGTCAGATGGCAGCATTCACTGCTGCGGGGGGCACAGAGCTAAGCACTGATACAGGGGTTTTAAACGGCTAGACATAACCGCAGTGATGTGGTCTGAGAAAAAGAGGATAATCAAATTTCATGCTTCAGGACACGAGCTGATTATTTTCCGAGCCCTGCAGGCTACCACACCCTCTGCAGCACCCAGCCTTCTGCTGGATACTTTATGTAGGCTTCAGTCTGATTTTCCAGGGCCATAGCTGAAGAGAACACACATACAAAGGAGGAGGAGAATATACTGTGATCAGCCTTGGCATCCTCTTCCAATCCTGAGGACAAAGCAGGTATGATGTTCCAAAGATTCTTCACATTTTCTTCATGGAGCAAGTTTGCTGGAAAACAACAGCGCTTGGAGGGGGGAAAACTTCAAAATATGTGCAAATGTGACCAACTTTTTTCTAATTTTATTTTTCTTCTCAATGTGAAATTTTGTTTTGAAATTTAATTTCTATGTATTTCAAGCAATTTAAAAGATCAAAGTGAAGCAATGTTTTTAAACTACTGAAATAACATTGCAAGAAACTCAATCTTATTTTTTTTCTATTTCCACTAGCAACTTTCTAGATTTCTCTTTTTCATTCCAGTAAGATGAGAAAAAAAATAGGAAATATCCAGTTTTATTGTGGAATACAAAACCAAAAAATTTCCTGTTGTTTCTGTACTTTGGAGAACACTACTCCATGTTACCCACTGAGATATGAGGAAACAGGACTAAGGCTTCAGTCTCAGTTTCTCAGCTACCAGCAGATCAGACTGTAATACAGGGAGATGGAAGTAAAACAAATGTAACACACTCTGCATCAACAGAGGCAACATTGCTCCTGGATTTCAGTGGGATTCTTGAAAATCAATATTTTTGCGAAAGAGTTGAGAAAAAAAAAATCTTCAATCAAATTTAGACTGAAGAATATTGACTTCCAATCAGCCCTAGAAAGATGGGATCATTCCTGCTGATGGTCTTGACTCACAAATATACAGACAGATTAAAATAAGAGCCAGAGTTGTCCAACTTATTTGTTTCTCAGACATACATACTGTATGGACAGCTAAGCTGATAGAAATGAGCATCCTGAATCACTACAAATTATAGCTCAGTATATCAGGGAAACCAACAGAGATTTTGGGTTTCCTCTGTATTTCACACTAACTTGCAGCAATACAGCACATGTTTCAGGATCAGCTAAGCTGCTCATATAGCGGCGTAAGGACTCTCCAAGGGCTAAGGAATCTCCAAGGGAGAGAAGTGAAGCAGATAGAAGCAGGTGATAATCTCTGTACCCTATGTGCATGAGTCAGAACACCTTGTACTTTGCTATAGGTCACTGAGAAGAAGGATCTGGTAGACGTGTGACACAAAATCTGCTCTTCTGGGTACCAACTCATTGCTTTACAAAGACAACTTCCTTCTTTTGATCTTAAAATATAAGTTTTGTTCAACTGCCCCCCTCATTTCCCATGAAAAAAAACCCCACAAAAAACCCCAACAACAAAACAACACCAAAAAAAATCCCAAACAAACCACAACAGAAACAAATCTCTCTAAGTCTGTATAACTGCTAAAGGAGATAAGAGTAGTAAGTGATTTTTTATAAGATTGTCGTAAAGATGCTAGCTGCTGACATGCAATGTCAGAGTAAGACTTGCAGGCTTTTCCATGGCAAGCATTAGTAAGCACCACAGAAACAAAAGGACTTTGTTTTTAATATTTGGAATATTTCTCAGGTTCTGTTCTGAATCACTTTGAACTTCAGAGCAGCAACCTCTTGCTAGGTTTCAATCGTGATCAAAACAAGCTTAATGGGACATTGAGCAGTTTCCATTTCAAAGCATTTGAAGGTTTTGCACCATGAATTTGATTCTGCTTAAGTAAATCTAGTAAAACACTAGAATATCTTGTAAAAGTCAGAGAAGAGAAGCCTATCGTTCAGTCTCACATTCCTCCTGCACTGCCCTCCAAGTCCCTAATTATGTTCTGTCCCCACAGTCTGTCACAAACAATGCCTCCACAATCTTCCAACCTCTGCAGGAACAAGGAGCTTAAGCCCAACTCTCATGGACTCCAGTAGAGGTTGGAGAGGTTCAAATATGGGTCTAGCTGTCAGTAAGTTCTATTTCACATTAATAAAACTTTTATTGACATTTAATCACTACTGAGGTGAACAGAGCTAATTTGTTTCCCCTAAAGCCTCTTCTGGGTAAAGTCAGAATTTCCAAATTTTTTGTTGTTTGGATGAGAGACGTGGCAAATTGCATGACCCTTCTCATCTTTATGTGCCAGGAGAGGATCTTGGTGAGAGAAAGGAGAGGAGACATCTGTGGTAAACATGGTTTGGAACAAGCTTCTGCTAAAGAGTCTCTGGCAACAGATGAGAGCCTTCCACCACAATATCATTATTTCCAGTTAGCAAATTCAGATTTCATGACTGCTCTCAGAAGACCACTGTCCTACTACCATGAATCACCAGCATCACTGAATGACCTTCTGCAAGTCCAACAGCAAGTCTGTTCCTCTCATTCAAGCAGAAAATAAACCTTTATTACCCACTCTCCATGTCAAAACCAGTAGCACAAGAAGTGCAAAGCTTATTACCCGTTTATTTGTTGCAAGGACCACAAAAGCATAACTTAATTCCTCCTCCCACTCCAACATTAATTTTTCTCCTTTAAATATTATTTGTACTACATTAGGAGCCCATAGTTCCAGTTGAGATCAATGTCACATTGCAGTAAATGGTCTGTAAACACACAGAGTAAATCTTCACTGGAGACTTAACTCAGACTTTTATTCACAGTTGCCCCACATTGGACTTGTGTCTGTGCAGCAATGTTGTGAATTCATCAGCTTAAGCTTACGGGCCTAAATGAGACTCCCTGATTGATAAGGAAGGTCCCAGAGGGAAACAGCTACCTGTGCATAATTTGCACCTAGTCAACCAGTCGGAACTGGTATGGAAACTCAGTTGCTCTGACATCAAATCAGAAGACTGAATTGCATATTCACACAGCTCTTTCTGCAAGGAATCCCCTTTTTCATATCTCTCTCTCTCAAACTCTTAGACTGCCGATTCCTTTTCTTCCCATGCAATCTTTATGTCTTGTCTCCTTTTCCTTCCTTCCACTTAAAGACTTTTCCCTCCTCCCCACTGTCTGTCTTCTCTCCTAAACTACTTTAGCAACAGCCTTTTTCTTTTCTTCCCACTCCAGCTTTGCATTGACAGCTCACATCTGTTCTTTCCAAAGCCTCATTAGTTGCTGGGGTTGCAACCATCTTTTCTGCCTTTTTGCTCTCACACTCTCACATAACATTATAGATGTCTTGCTCTGTCCAAGAATCCTTGGTGAAATCTTTGTGCTTCTCCCCTCAATCTGGATCTGTTCTGCCCTGGGGCCAGTGATCCTGCTTGAGTGATGTGGAGCTGCTGCTGCATCCAATCTCTTCCTCCCTTAGAAGTTGTGTTTGGGAAGGGATCTCTAACAACCGGTTGCCAGGCTGGAAGAGGAACCAGTACAGCTGCCCTCCCCACACTCTCTCTCCTTCTACACTCTGCACTTGAGGGGCCATTTCCTGCAAAACTGATTTGGAACTATTTGTAAATGAGGCCCCGAGGTACATGTGATACTTTTCACCTAGACAGACTAAAAGGCAAGGAACACGAGATGTCCCAACTTCTAGATACATGGCTGTTTTCAGCTGTGTCCAGAATTGACACAAGGAGCTGGCATCACACTCAGTTCTCAATGTCCACAGAACTTCTGCTGATGGAAAGAACCGTAGCAAGGCAGCCACATGGTTTTTGTTTATTTCTCTTTTATCAGTCTCTGTCATGAATCTCTCCCACCCCACAAACAATTGAAGGCTTTCCATCCCTTCTTTTCAAAGGCTCTGCTCTCTCAACATTCTCCAACACATCCGCAGACTGAGGTTCCCCTGGGTCAGTCTGCACAAGTATAAGCCCATCATCAGCCTAGTACTATAACTGATTGCAGTTGTGGTAGGGTAGCAGGAAGAGAGTGATCTGGCTTCTCTGCTTGCTAGAGACCCAGACAGAGAGCATAAGACAGGGTCTACACCATAACGATATTTTGGAAAGTCTTTTAAAAGTTATCATCTTTGAGTCAGGAAAACTAAAAACAGTTTTTTGAGTTTGTTCTGCAAAAAATACAGACTATTTAGTTTTGTTGAACTGCCTCAAAACATTTCAAAGCATTTATCTGCCACCATATGGTTATATGTATCTTTGTATTCCAGATCCCATTTTCTGTGTAATTTCAACAAAGTATTTCAGATAAGATCAAGCAGAGAAAAACACGACATGTTTTCATTTCCGAATGCTGAAATGTTTTGATTGAAACAATGATGGTTCCAAATATTTCTTTTTCGGAATTATCATAATGCAGTGTATTTTTTTTCAGCTTTTTATTTCACTTTGCAATGAAATTAAATGATAAACTTTTCAGCTAGTTTTTATAACAAAGCATTGTGACTAAAAGGAGGGAATAATCAGACACAGGACACATTTCCTCTCTCTTTTGTTTTTAAGTCCTTCTATAAATTTGACCAAAGAGATTCATGTTATGGGTTAAAGACAGTTTGAAAACTAATATCTATTTTTACATTGCAGAGAATTAGCATGCTGATTAGGTAAAGTATAAACTCCTGTCTGCGTATTTTTTCAGTGAATGCTCTTGAAAATCCAACCATATTAAAGCAACAGTAGGGTTAGAACTTGGGTTTTTCATGGACTGAGCCAATACTTGTCATCAATGTTTTACCACTGAGGCACCAGATTGGGTTGTTGTGGCCCTGCTTTTTGTCAAAATCACATTCACTAATGTTTCTGAGCAGTCATTAGGACTTATTCTCTTACTACCCCTGTTTGTCAAGGGAATACTGAACCCATCCTGGAGACATGAAGCAATCAGCCTATGGTCAGAAATTGAATTTCTGTTCTCTGGAATGCAAGGCCAGACTCCATTCATAATCCTTTCCTTTCTATTTTGAACAGGTTTCAGCTTCCAAAATTCTTTATCTCACATATTTTACCCACATTTAAAAATAAAATTTAGAAATCTCTTCGGTATGTAGGTTAAAACATTTACCTGGTTTGTTTAACTATTGTGATCAAAGCATTGAGATACTGAGATTTTCTTGTATAAGAATGATCATGGTGACTTGTGCCACCTCTGTCGACAGCTGGGATATGGTGCAAGTGGCAGGACAAAAAGTCCCTTACCTGTTCACCATCTCACCTGGCCTTGAACACACCTATTTTGCTCTTTGAAATTAGCTCATAAATGTGCTTTTGGCAAAGAACCTGAAGTACAGGTTGTTACAGAGGAGACTTCTGGCATAGCTGCAGTAGAGGGAGCTGTTTTACCGGCTAAGGAGGAGAGAGAAGGTTGGGATTCCTACCTTGGTAGGTACAAAGGAGCATTTTCAGAAGGAAGAACATCAATTATTCCCTTTGACAGCTGCATCATTCTATTGTTCAAGACTATCTGGACTATTAGTATCTGTAGGCTGTAATTAAGCACTGATTTCTGTTGAATATTAACTCCTTCCTCTTTCACTAGTGCAAATACATACAATGAGATAATGGAGTATGAAAAAGTGTTTTTCCCTCTTAGTGCTCTACCCTGCAAGTGAGTCCTGTAACATCCAAGTGCCTGATATTCTAGATACCATCAGATCTCAACCTAGTGGTGCTCATCACCTCTGGAGAGTGGAACAGCTTCACAATGAGACTGTGCCACACAATGAGACCAGGTGTCTTCCTGACCCTGGGATGTCTTTCTGCAGGCAAAGACCAAAGAAATATGTTGCAAGCACAAACATTTTCTAATTATATAGGAGGGGAGGTTATATAACCAGCTACTGCATAGAGGCAGCTCAGAGATCACCACCACTATAGCAGCATACTTCTCTAGCTAATCACCCTTTAACTTAAAGCCATATGTTTGGCTAAATGAACTTTGTTTTGCCCTTAGGACTGTTATCTACTACCATCCCTAGCAATGTAAGGAAGTAGAAAGAGGGTGACACAGAAAGGGCTTGCATGAAGTTCCTCCTTGGTGCATTGTGCTTGATCCACAACGGCAACAAGGTAAGTAAACTTCAGTATATAAAAGAGACAAAATACTTCCAGTGTCAAAGTTCCACGTGGGATCATTTATCTTCTGTTTCTCTGACATACTGGTTTTATTTGGATTCCTTACTTCTTCAGGTGGAGAAATAAACAAAGTGGAAAAGTCTCTTGTGGAAATTGGAAAACAAAATATCTTGCCATGCCTTTCAAAGAATGTTTTAAAACTTGTCTTCAGTATGAGACAGTGACCTTGCAGTGAGATTCCATAACCCACCTGTATACTGGACTTAAAGTGGGATGCTGTAGAGATGAGGAGTCCCTCTCCTTTCCTTATAGGAAAATGCCAGAAACTAAGCTCTGAAAGATGGCACTAAGCCTAAAGAATATGTAGGTATACAGAATACTGTGTGGACACAGAGATCCGTGTAAATGTATCATTTTATACATATGGGAATGCATGACCTGAGTGTCTATAGAAGTGGTATTTGTTCATTTCAGATACAGTGAAAGAGAAATAACACCATATGAATCGATGCTTCCACTGATAAACTGAAGGACAAGGTATTATCTGCTGCCCACAAGTGTCTGGGTATACCCTGGAAATTGCTTTCAGAGATTATGCCAGGTAGAAAGTTTGCAATTTATAGTGCTGCATGTGGTTCTTGACCCAGCCTGAGATTGTTCAAGCTCAGATACCTTTTGAAAGAGTCTGAGGACCTCAATTTAGCAAGGCTTTTTACATAGTACTGTGATGAAAACCTAAAGTCCAATAGTGATGGGGGCTTCTTTGGTAAACTAGAGTAGATTACATACCAGAAAAGTGAAGTGTATAATGTGCCTTACTCACCAGACAGGTGGGGATTGGCCTTTATCCACCATCTATATGTATTCTATACATAAAATCAGAGGCTGGTGGATTTTGCTGCAAGCAGTATGTTAAGAACAATAGCCTTATCCTGGTCCATTCTTATGTAGCACATTTGATGCTATTAAACTGTGATATTATCAATTGATAAAGATCAACTCCCGCATAACAAGCAGTGTGATCAAGCCAGGATAGAAGCAAAATAGAAAAAGACTTGGGGAATAGCTGGAGAGACATTCCTCTGTGGAAGTATTGCTACTTCAGCATCCTCTTGGTTTCCTCTCCTGTTTCTGGGTGCCAAAACAGTACCAATGGCCAAGAATACATTTTCTATATCACGAGCTGGCTGGTAGGATATACCTTTCTTCCTGGAACCAGTTATAGCACAACAATCCAGGATTTTGTCTGCCCTGCTGCAATACATCTACCTGTGACCGACTGCACATGGGCCACCCAGGAGCTCCAGCTGAATCAACAATGCATAGCAACTTGTCTCTTTCCTGGTAACGGGAAAGACAGATGACAACACATTGCATTGGCTCTTCTTCCTATACATTGGTACAACATGGACCTGCTTAAAGGCCCTGACATTGATCTTAAAGGGTTCAATAAGTAAGCTATTTACTGACAGCTAATAACAATAGCTATCAGTGAAAATGGTTAGGCTCTGCAGGGGGAAATGAGCTAAAACAGGAATCTAGTGTTTATTGTGTGGTTTTCTTAGAGGTCAGGAGGGTCTAAAGATGTTATGCTGTGTTCTTGGATGAACTGGAATCTCATGAAAGTTTTAGGTCAGGGATCCTATTAACTACCACAAAGAGATATGTGAACAAGACCAAATTTGACAATTTAGATTAAATTCAGCAATATATTTAGTCTGAAATAGGTATAGATGAAAAAAAAAATCAAGACATTTGAAACATTTTGGATTTGACCTAAAAAAAGTAATAATTCTTATTTTTTCGCTTTTGAAAGTGTTGCTTTTCAAAATGACCTTAAGGGTTACATACTTTCAGCCAAATTAAGACATTTCAAACAAACAAATATTATTTGCACCACTTTACTGCATGGCCTCTGGGCAGTGGATGTTCTGAATGTGGTTTGCTACTTTCCCCACCCTTCCTGACCTGCTCCCTCCATCTATGGCATTTCCCTCCCTTGATGTGAACATGGTGCCAGAAATCCATGTGCTTCCTGCTTCTTGCCACCTACAAAAAAGGTAAACCACAGAAACCCTAACATGCACAAAATTTATACAAAATAAATTTAGTTGATCACATATTTTTCTAATAGCTTTTGGCTTAGTGGCTTTGGACAGAATTATGAAACAAAAAGGACAGATCCAAGCTGAAATGACTAATTGCTAGACTGTCCAGCCTGATTCCCATCCCAGGCTGGTGTAAAACTGGAGTGACTCCAGTGCAGCCCAAGAACCAGTTCCAGGGACACTACACATATGCAGCTAGTGAAGTACAATGATGCACTTATGGGTTTGGTGTGCAGCCTGACTCCTCCTCTCCTATGAGCTAAAAGAAAACAGAAAATTTGGGCAGGCTGCACACAGTTTCCTAGCAGTTACCTACATTATTAAGATGCTGTTCAAAGATAAAAAACCACTAGCCAGAGCTGTTCCAGTTTGACAAATGTCAGAGAACTTGGGAGATGAAGATGACACACTAGATATACTTCATTTAGCTCCCTCTGTAAAACACTTGAAGAAGCCTCACACAATGAAACCTTCCTGACCTTTTTCAAAGGACTACTGTATAGCCAAATAGGTGTCCATTTCTAATCCAAGCCTGCGCTCTCTCATTTGGTAGCTGACATTATACTGATATGTAGAGGCCAGTAATCCCAACCCTCTCTCTATTTCTAAGATATTTACACATTTACATGGTATAATAATTCCTCCTCAGATCAGTGAGAATTTCTACCTGCAGATGCCCTTCTCTCACCCTTCACAATATTCTTTATAGCTAGCTTCTCAGTATATTTTTTTAAAAATTTTTGGTATTTTGACCACATGCAGCCTGGAACAGAGGCTTGAGTTTCACAGAACATTTACATATATTACTTAAATCAGTCTCTGTACAGCAAAATATGTCCACATATGCTTAATTGTAAGTATTCACTCAAAACCTCTGCAGAACACAAAAGGACTGCTGGAATGGGGCCTGCCTCCAGTACTGTTTGTACAGTCTCTGTGATAGGGACATTTCTAGTGCAGTCCCTGGTTATTCAGGGCGATTCATTTAACACCAGAGCCTTACTGTTAATACTCCAGCCCTCCACAAGAGATATACATCCGCTGTGCCATCTAGATTTAAGGCAACATTTAAAAAGAAGCAGCAAGTCGAAACATACCCTCGCAGAGCTTTGTGTACCAGTTCTTTTTTTAGTCTTAGCTGGATTTTCAGCTCCAACTGAGGCACCACCAGTGACTGCTGCCCTTTTGCCTACCTGTCAGCATCACAGCAAGAGTGTTAAGCCTCTGACACTTTGCAGTGCCACACACAAGTTGCAAATGCATGAAGTGAAACAAGTCACTCCCAACCAGACATGTACATAGAGTTCTATGAAGTGCATGGTCTGCTATCTGGTACCTGATGAAGTACAGAGCTTGGGGGCTTACTGGTGTGTCACCTTTACATAATGCACGGCTTGAAATTGTTTTCCCCCCTAGCAAAGCCTTGCTTGCATTCTTTGAGCAAGTAGTCCTAGAATTTGCAAGCATACTGTTCTCCTTAGAAAGGTGAACTCAAAATATATTTCAATATGATTTTCTGGAATAGGAAGAAAGAGCCTCAAGCCAGCCTTTTGTGTTGCACTCAGATTTTATATTAGCCTTTGGCACTTGTATGTGAAAAAGATTGTGTATTCACAGTTTCATTCTTGTATAAAATTGCACCCTTGAGGAAATGAAAATTAAGTTCCATCATTCCTAAACAGTAATTTGCATGTATAATTCCCATGAAGCCCTGTGGGTTCTAGTAATCTAAGTATCTCATTATCTAAGCCTGAATCTCTAATAAATTAAACTTACAGCGAAACCATTTAATCAGTCTCAATAATATTATCTGTATTTTAAACATCAGTTATTATCTGGTCTATAATTCTGTTTGTATGCACAGTGTATTCTGTCAGGCAGCATGTATCTTAGTAGACCCTAATTAATCACAGACCAAGAGACAAGCAGGATAGAATCATTGCAAAATCTCCATCTTGGAGCTCAGTTTTAGAAAAAAGTTGCTGACAATGTCTCATCTTTAATCAGTACTTAGAAAACACCTCTGTCCCAAGTCTTAAGATATGCATAATTCTGGTTGCTATCAACTAGACACATTTTGTGTGTGGAATTTTAACTTTATGATTCTTACATGCTTCTCAGGCTGGAGTTTGGAAGAGACAGAAATGGTAACTTTCATTAGTAATCAGATAAAGTTTAAAAGATCCTGTTGATCATTAGGAAGATAGTTTAAGCACTCTCCTCTTTTCAAATTTGTGTTTTATAATCCATTGTAAATTTAAAAATCAGATTGTAATAACTTTAATGCCAGTGGAAAATTTCATGAACAGTTTGTCCTTGCAACTCACTGCTGCCACTTCCATGCTTAGCCCCCAGCTCTCCCACACCATCCCATAAAAGCTCAATCCTCAAAACTACCGTTCACCCTCCAGCCACATATCACTGGTAGTGGAGGGAACCGATGATAAAATATAACCTCTCCAAACATACATTCAGTTCATTGATAGTAGCAGTTGTTAAATCCTGACCCTCCTGGAGACACTGAGCAAGAATTTGCCTTCATTTCTGTCATCTCTTTAGGAGAGGAATCATTGTGTGCACACATCCCTTCTTCCTACCCCAGCACCAACTACATCCCTGCAATGATTTCTGGAAGAGCTAATCTTGAGAGATCAGCTCCCTGGCCTTGAGAGGTGGTACCATTTCAGGTTCAATCTTGCATTTGGAAATTCTTGCAACTGAAATAAATAAATAAACAAAACAAACAAATAATCCCAAACCCATACAGAACTTTGGATTTGTCACCTTAGAAAAAGTTGAAGCTATTCAAAACTTCTCCTCGGTCTTGAAGAGATCTGTAGATCCATAACTATGGAGAGGCTTTAGCAGCTATAAAAAAGTGGAGTTCAGTGGCACTGGCAGCTATGACAGTGTGGATTTTCTGAGATGCAAAAGAGAGCGCATCTCCTGACACTAGGGTTACTTTGATTTTTCAAATGTTCACAGCTGACAATACTGTCAGATGGCCAGGACATGGGGAAATGTCCCCAGCAGGGGCAATCCAGAATGCATCAGCTGTTGTGTGTGGTCCTTTAAGGACGTTTTCATTTGCCAGGAAAGAAGGAGCAAATAGAAGGCAGTGGTGAAGAAAACAGTAGTGACTTACTGCTTACATGTAGATTACAACAAATAATAATGAGGTGCGTGTGCTCCAAGAATGTAAGGAGACCAAAGAAAGGGAAAGATACCCATCCTGGAAAGCACTGCCATGATTTTAAGGAATTTTGCTCACAGTATATCTGCGAAGGAGGTGAAAAACACAACTTGGACTTGACAAAGCTGGGTTGGTTAAAGTTAAAAAGTACTCTGAGGCAGAACTAAGAATAAGCACAGGAAACCCTATTTGCTTACGTGAATAGTTGTACAATAAATATAGCAAACGTATACATATATCTACATATGTATATAAATGTATGGTGAAAACAGTGAAGTGGCATTCAAGGGCATTCATTACACAGTTGATCAAAGCATCAGCAGATAACATGGGAAAAGACGCCAAAGAGTGTCCAGACTTGACTTCTAACATGGCTCTTGCTGACTCCTTGTGTACTCTCTGGGCCCATCAGTCTGTCTGCAATGGGATGTTTCCAGCAGCTAGGAAAACTGAGAAAGTCAGCCCCAGCACTCCCAGGAGTTACAGTGGCACTCACTTCTCCAGAGACCGATGTGCTACAATGCAGAGACCCAGCAAAGTGCCTCATCAGTTAAATCATGGAGGATGGTGACTTCCTGACCTCTCACCTTGTGTTCTAAACACCATCATCGTAAAATAAGCCGTTAAAAAACAAACAACTCAAACCATTGTAATAGTGACCATCATTACCATGGTGTTTGGGGTTGCCCAAATTATGTTACAGGAGGGAAAGGTAGATGGAGGGAAAGAAGGGAAACTTATCTAGTTCATATAAAATAACTCAGAGATAAGAAATGAAAAACAAGAATCTCTCATCTACTTTTTGCTCCTTGGGTATGATGATGATTTTTTTTTCACAGAAACTTTTTGTCAAAATCTCATAGTGCAGCATTGTTCCGACTGAAACATTTCACGAACATGTATTTGAAAATTTTTTCCAGCAAGATTGACATTTTTCTTCTCCTCCCATTCAGAACTTTTCAACTAGAAACAGCACTTTACTTGAATGGTAATTTTACTTGATAAAATTAAGTTTTAAAGCATCTTAGAAGATGCAACACATAATTTGATTCTAAAAAAAATAATATCTCCCCTTTTACAGGTAATGTTAGAAAAAAATGCTGGCGGGAGGGGGAGAAGGCAGATCTTGTGTTTGCTTCATGGAAAAAACCCCAAACAAATAATTTACAGGCCTAAGCAAGTTATTTGAGTTGAACAGCTCTCATTTCTTATTGCAAAGTGTCCTACAGTCCAGTTTTTTGACTAGGCAAATGGGTTTCTTTAGTAGGCAGCATACAGTTAGCTGTATATAGCTAGCTGCTATCATGCATTAATGCTGCCATACCTGAACCCTGACAACTGCATTTTATAAGTGGATCTTTATATTAGATCTTTGTGAAACCACAGAATCTCTTTCCCTTCCAGGCTCAATAAACAGCTTAGTCAAGGTTTTGACTATCTGTTTCATTTAATTACATATCCCTTGATTTATGGTTCAGGAAAGGCTGTAAATGAGGACATCACATTTTCAATCCAACCTCAAAATGTTTTCAAGATCAGCAACAAAAATCCTCACATGAAGTCTTATGAAAACAGTCCCCTGGGGAACCACATGCAGTGCAGCCTAGTTAGCTTCTGTGTTTACTGAACAGGAGAGATGAATGGCTGACTTTGATTTTTTCCTAGGTGTGCAAATAAGGAGTATTAGACTTGCTTATCCTGAAGTGTTTACCTTCATCTGTCAGTGTTGGGAGCCGAACACATGGCTCCATGCCCCAGGGGAGGCACAGGCCAGGAGATGTAAGGCTGAGTTAATGTGGCTTGGCATAACTACATGGTACCAGAAAGGCAGAAGGCAGCAGGCTGTCAATTAACAGGGATAGTAGGCACCAGAAATCATAAAACGGAGTTTCTAGATGCTCAGTCATCCCACCTCATTCAGACGTCATTCTCTCCAATGAGCACATAAAACAACAACAACAAAAGAGAGGCAAAACCCCTAAGGAAATCCACACCAAACCCCTGCCTCCAGCATACCCGAATTTTGCGGCCATTAAATCCAAAGCCTGCCTGAGACTCCATATTTATCAAGTGATCTGTTTTATTAGTAGTGGAAGAAAGTCCATCTTTAAGCTTTCTGTTCCATAAGTGGTTCAAGGCACATGATTCTTGTGGCCAGTGACATAAAAAACAGCAGTATATCCGGAATCCCCTCCACACAGAGCTGTAGCAAGGTACGTTACACACTCTGGCGTGACACCTCCTGGGTGTATAGCTGGCAGAACAAAAATGCCAGGTAGGAATAATCTCAAATAATTCATCTCATGAACAGCAGTTCTAAGGAAGGTTCCAGGATACGAGATAAACACGGAGAAGGAGTCCTGCAGGATATGTAATCTTGCATTATCCGAGGCATATTTTGGTTCATAGACAGGCAAACTTTAAAAACATATGAGACCACTATGATCATCTATACAAATCCACACAATGATTTATACAACAATGTTATAACACATGGTTAATCTGTGGCGTACCTTTTAAAGTTAGCATGGGTGTCTTTCCAAATACCTGCCAGTGATAGACAATCCACCACACTTCTGGCAAGTTTTTGCATTAGTGAATTATATTCTGTAATATAAACTGTTGAAATATTTAGTTTATTAACAGATTAAAACAGAAATCTCCCTCTTGTGGGTGTTTTGTTTTAACTTAGATAAGATTAATATTTTGAGCTTCTTAATCCTTTTGATCTAAGGCAGGTATTCAAGACTTTCAATTATTCTTTTCAAACTGTAAAGGACTGGAAAAAGAGACACAATATCCTTGAACGAGTCGGCATAAGCACTAGTCACACTTTGAGCTGGTCAATACATTAATATTTTTTTCAGCTAGAAATGTTTTGCTGGGAGTTACTGATTCACCCTCATGCAGTGCAGTTGTTGAGGTGAAATTTCAAGCAGGAAGTTCAGGTCCAGGATAGAATTTCTGATCAAACTGCTAAAGCAGCCTTTAGCACAGGCAACAGTCTGTAACAGGGCAGTCACAGGCACAAAGAAAAATGACACTGAAGTTTCTCCTCTAGGACAAACACACCGAGGGTGTGAACTTGGATCTCTCAAGTCCTTGGTAAAGTTTTTTTGATAGGCTATTTTGGAATGTTTCATTTGCGTGGCAATGCACCACAAAAGCAGAATTTGAAATATCTATTTTTAAAAAATAGAATTCTTGTTTGCTGATCAGCCCCAGATGTTTCAGTGAAGGTTTCATTTGGTTTATAAACAGAAGTAATGAACTTCCCTTATCCTACTTGCCACTGCTATGACTATTCTGGCAGCATGCAGAGATTTAAAACAGAAAGTTTAAAACAACTCTTCTGACTGCAAAGGTTTTCTCAAGAAAAATATCCTTTTTATGTTTCTTTCTAAAAATCAAATGCACTGTTTCTGTCTAGGTCATTCTGCACTAAATCACTGGATCCCCATCTCCCCCAGAAAGAATGGAGGGGAATCTTACCATTCCCACACTGGCTCACTCACCCTTACATTCACAGGAAAACTTAAGCCCTTTTCATTTGGCTTATGAAATGGCTTATGGGTGGGAGGTGCAGAACAGAGGCCAGAGAGTGTGACAGCCAGGGTAAACCTGCCTGAAGTGCCAAGCAGCTCACTATACCGAGTGCTGCACAGAGGCTTTGTACACAGTAGTCTAGAGATGGAGGCACCCTGATTCTGTTCTCACACGCTTTTTATTAAATGAGCTTTTGTTAGGCTTATACTTAAGATTAATGCAACTCAATGGAGTACTAGCTCACTGACTCTTCATTTGATGGGTAAATTTCAAAACTGGACAAGTAATTAGAATATCTCAACCCCTACAACCTAATATATTCCTGAAAATCAAAGAACTATTCAATAATAAACATCTGTTGCTGATATTAAAGTTGTTTCCCACATATTGAAATCTTTTTGGTTCAGATATACAGGGAAAATTATTATTTAAGACATTTGTTACTCTGGGATAGAAAAAGCTACATTTTACCATTCCCTTAGTACCAGCCACTGTGGGGCAAAGACTTAGGCAAACAGCATCTTTTTAGTATTTGCATACATACTGCCATTATGTATATAAAAGTTTGGGTCTAAAATCCAGTCCTCATCTCTTTTTTCTTCCTTTGTAAAAGGACACAGAACCCACACTGCAGCTAGGCTCTTACACCATGCTATTGCACACCTCACCTCTCCCACTCATGACGAGAAAATTGGGAGTTTGCTTCCTCTGTGGTGTACCTGCCTAACATCAGGAGCAATTCAGCCTCCAAAAGCCCTTTTTGCTTTAAAGTAGTGGTAGTAATAACATGAGGTGCCTCTAAAAGCACACTGCAATTTTAGGTGAATGTCATTCATTGCTGCATCTCATATTTGGCCATAAAACAAAACCAAGAACAGCAAAAGCACATATATCATAGGACTTACAAGTCTGAGTGTTTGTTTCTAATTCTTACAGGAGGAAAAAACATTACTTTCAGAAGTCCAAGATGCAAAGAAAATAAACTCCAAACTTCTTGTGCTCAAAAGCCCTATAGTTCTTTTGGTTGTCGTGAAAAGCCAATTTCCTGATTTTTGGGGGTTTGATTTCTGATTTGGGGATTTGACAACACATGTGCATTTTCCTAGTAAGGAATGGAAAAATGCACTCAAGTAAAGATTTCTTTTGCTTGTTGAGCCTCTGTGGGCCTTAGAGAGGTCATCCTCACCATCCCTGTCATTATATACTCTCTGCTACACCCCTGACTGTGCTGCTTGTAACCTCTTTGGCTGAACCAGCTGCCTAATGAACTTGCAAGGAAACACCAGAATAGGTTGCACCCTGGGAATATGCTGGATTCTGGCATGCTATTCCAAAATTCCTAACTCAATCACTTTCCAAACATGCTTTTCAACAGCCTGAGGACTCTATTTGGTTCAACAGCCTATTAGGGTCTATATAGTACAGACTACCAGATTTCACATAGCACTCTAGCATCTCTAGCTCAGTCTGTTTCAATGGTAGGCCAAGGCAAAGGGGGGGGGGGGGGGGAAGCACTGAAGAAATTTGATAAAATATACTTTTCTTTCCCCCTCACCAAGTTCTGCAACTTTGAAGCAGCTTGTTCAAATAACTGCAAATTTGGTCAAATTATCAACTGCCTACAGCCATCTCATGCCAAATTTGAAACTCAACAGAGTAAGAATGAAAGTGCTTTAGCAGAGAGCCCAGTAAAAACTGGACTTGAAGAGGAAAGCAAATCTTGTCCTCACCTAAAGAGTGTGAGATTGTGAGTTGGACTTACAGAATGGTATTCACTTAGTTCTGAGTGATCACTATATCCTCCACATAACAAATAAAAAATCAGATAATGCACCTAGTCCCACCAAATTACCTTTTGAAGACATAGCAAGAGGTTGTCTCTGCTTTCAAGGTACAAATACACAAGATGCACAGAGGAAAGCAGTATTCGCTTCATTTTACATCTAGGCACAGGAAGATCAAGTGAGTTATCCATTGTCACTGAAGGAATGGAATTAAACTATTGAATCTTATGACTGAGCTTTATCTGCTTTCAGGTCCATTTGCTTCTTTTCCTTCACATTTATCAGAGTTTCTAAAGCAATTTGAGATCTCTTGATGAAAAAATTAGCTAAATAGAATGTATTCTTACTTATGCTACAGTGGAAACATACATTTATAAAAGGAGTAGAAAATATTATATGCAGATAATTCAGAAATTACAAGTATTTCTCACATTGCCCATTGATTCACCTTTTTAGAAGTCAGCGAATAGTTTTTTGTGGGTATTGCACAACTTGCATGAGCTGAAATTTTATTAAAGTTTCCAGAGGGATGAATCCACTCCCTTTTTGACCCTAGAAATATCTGTATCCTAACAACTACACAAAACAATAGTGAAGTGTGACTAAACGTGAATGGCAATGTACTGCTGACAAGCTCTGACCATTAACATTTTTCTTTCTGTTTAACTCAGCAGGCGAAGGCAGCTAACAGAAGCCGTCTGCTGTTATGAGCGCTCACAAGCATTTCATTGTAAGCATGCAAAAGAAAATGAGTGCAATTCTCTCTGAGAATGCTACTTTCTAGGTTTTCATTATTTCTTTACAGATTAATTGTGGATAAATGCAAACAGCATATTTAGAAACAGGACACTTTCTTCTGTTGAGATCTTTGAAGCTTGCAACCCAAGCAGGTGAAATAATTGAGATGTACAAGGCCAACATCTGCTGTGTGATTGTACTAATATGATTAGTTTTGCCATGGTGTTACTAAAATAAGAATATAGTCCTTTTATAGCTTAATTGTTCACATTTAGATGTTTGGTGAAGTCTGAATGCAATGGGAAAGCTTCTGCAGAGGTCAAAAGTGACTCCCCCTCACACTGGTACATAGCCTCACTATTAACTGATATGCTGAAACCCCTTAGACTTCAGCAGGGTGTGGGGAGGCACAGAACTCAGCTCTCCTTTCGGGGTGAAATTACTAGCTACTCTGTTGTTACATAAAAGGCAGGTCCTGCTTTTCTTGCAGTTGTGTTTTAAAAGGAAACAATGAGTCCTGAGCAGTTCTCTGGAAAAAGACTTGTAGGTGCCTATATTCAGGAGACAATTCACAGCACTGGATCCTGAATGGATCCTTCCACTGGATGGAAGAAACTGCATGCTGTCTAGAATGTGAACCTCTGTTTCAGAGAAGGATCCATGCTTAACACTTCCACCTGGTTACTCTACATGGCTTCCTGCTCCCAGCACTGGTTGCTTTGATTCCCATTCTGAGGCACCTACCTTGGCCCACCTATTGTACCAAGAGCCTTGGTACTTCACACTGAATTCTGAATTCCACTCAGGGGACTTGTCATTTACATTTAGGCATTACAACACCTTTATTTTGGGCATGCAAGCCTGGGAATTCTTTCTGCGCCTTGACCTCCTGTAATTCATGAGACCAGTGGTTGTTTATTACTTCCCTCTGTAATGTTACAGGATCAACCCACAAAGACTATACCAGACAAATTAACCAGTTAATAAAGGGGCATTCCTAAAAATATTGTTACACATTTCTCTGTCTACAGGTATGACAGGAATCAGATTAGACTAGTCCTTTGGCTGCTGTAAGTCATTGTCACCACTGAAATCAGTGCAGATGTGCTGATTTACACCCCATGAAAACCTGGTCAGTAAGATCAATTAGAACAATTATCTTAGGAAAGAAATAACTGTACAGCAATGTTCACCTATAAGAAAGCCTCTTCTTGTAAATGTCATGTTGTAGTTCTCTGGACTGTTACTGGAGGGTTCTACGGTACTTAAATATAAAGGGGCAATTTTAAAGTACAAAAATTTAAATAAAGAAAAGCAAAGCCTATGCTCAGTGAATTATGGAGAGTCCATGAAGGGTGGTAAGTGTGAGAATCCAATCCCTGTTCATAGAAAGAGCTCTACTGTATGTTCCTACAAATATTGATGTTTGAAATCCAAAGCACATGTGATGCATTAGTGTGAAACAGGGATTACATACATGCTGCTCTCTGCCCTGCAGTTCAGGAAAAGTCCTTATGTAATGAAGAACTGAAAGACTTACGAGGGAATCCAATGGACTGTTATCGTGTAAAAATACCAGTGCTCTCCAAAGTCAACTCACAGTTGCTCAAATGTATGCCGGTATGTGTTTTGTTTTCCAATAGGCCTGAGAGAGAAGGAGCTCCATTCATGTCAGACCCTGTTAATCTCATACCTACAGCTCGGTCTGTGCGAATGAAACAGTGACTTGGGAAAGCCACTGCTTTTCTTTCCAGTCAATTCTCAAACATATAAAACCTACCGCAGGAGATCCAAACACACTCAAACAATAACAGGCAATTTTGCCAATTACAGAAACTACTTGTAGGCAATAAGAAGGGAACTTTTCATCCAACTAGGGGCTCTGATTCTGGGTGCTGGAAAATTAAGAATGATTTCTTGATGTTTCCTTCATCTGCTTCTCTCAATAGCCATCTGAATCCTGTAATTTTTAATCATACACCATACAAATGCCTGGAGCAATTCTTGATTTAAGAATTTAAGAATAAAAAAACAAGAAAATTTAAGAACAAAAATCCAAGCAAAATGCAACAACAGAGCTCTGAGGTTGTGTAGTCCCAATATGTTATACATGAAAATAATTTTATTTTAGTGGGCATACAAAGAATAGAACCAAGCCCAGAGTTTTTCACAGGCCAAATTCTGTGCTCTTTTCAAACTAAACAAAGCTCCATTAACTTAATAGCAATTCAATAACAGTTGTAACTACTTAAGAAGTGCTAAATAGGAGCTACAAAAAGACCTTCATATTCACTTCAGATACAGCAAATGCTCACCTCCAACACTTTGGAACGGTTTGCTCTACCCATCATGCTTTATCCCACATGTTAAAATCCCATTGCCCCTAAAGAATATTACTGCTATGGAAACAAGACCTTTGCTGTTGAGAATTTCTCAGAAATTGCATGCAAATACTTGGATCTGTTTCAGATCTCCAGGAAGACATGATTGGTATTGTCACCTGCAAAGTTTAACACAGTGCATAATTGTCTATCAGTGTGACAGAATGTTTTCATTCACTCTTATATCTGTAGCCAAGCTAGTAGCACCATCTATGCTTCTAGATCATCTGAGCCTCAGTGACACGGTGTTGGTATGGAAAATTCATAGGACACTTGGGATAATGGGGCCTCTGACTCATCCAGAGATGGAAATTTGGAGTGAAATAGCAAGAGTCCTTCATGTTCAATTCAAATAGATTGGGTTTGGTGTGCTTTCATTGAAGAGTCAGGGTGGGAACTATTCTGAGTCTGTCTGCTTTTCTAAATGGCCTTTGTGAAGGTCAATATATTATTTGTAGCTCAGGAGGTGTGTTCTTGCACTGCTAGGTCACAGCGGTCCCATAACAGCAGCTGTTTGATCTCACCTTTTTAGGAAAAGAAGGTGCAATTTATGTTATTTTTGCAACCAAGGAGCAGAATAAGTAAGCCATGTCTGAAAATATCAAGACCTACACAGGTAAAAACTTTAAGAAATAAGTCCTGGTTTTCATTCTGCTTCCCCACAGCCACCAATTTCCTCAAGAATGATCCTGATGACAGTTTTTAGATTTGATTAGACTCCCAAAGAAAGATTTATTTTAAAATCATGCAACTTTTGCAAAAGTAGAGGGCACAAAACTGCAGGATGGCATAATCCATTTAATAAATTCTGCTATTGGAATAAGATCAACATTCTGGAAATTTTCCAGGTTTTTTTTTTTTTTTTTTTTAAAGAGCAAAAGTTACTGTGCTTTCAATTACCACTATGTAAGAATACCAAGTACTTATACTGAGAAGCTCTCTAAAACATTGGTTTGGTATAAAAAAAAAAAAAAAACAAATCCAAAACATTTCACAATGGCAGGAAAAAATATCTTATATACAATATACGTTCTGGTCTTGATGTGGGACTCTCCAGGTAAGATTTTATAGCTTCATTACTCAAGAGGTCAGAGTTATCTTGAAGCCTCATCTGAGGCTCCATGGCAATGGCACAGAATTTCATGTCTTGCCTGAAGTACTATATGCCAAAAGAAAGAATGCAGGAAAAGAATGATCAGAGCAGAAAGTAACCAGCTCTGCTTTAATAGCAAAAGGCAATTGTAAATTGAAGAGAACTCTCTATTACTGTTGGCTTATTCTACAAAGCACAAGAATTTTACATTCCTCATAATTTGCCCTGGATGTTCACATTCATCTGTTTCTGAAAACCTAGTACACTTTTAATCTCCATGACATCTGTGCCAATGAGTTCTTCAGATCGATCATCTGCTACGTAATTTTTACTGTTGCCTTTTGATCCCTGCTTTCAAAGAAGCATCCAATATATTTTCACTAACTTCTTCCCTAAACTTTTGCCAGGCCTTTCCTTGCTCATTGCTTCTTGAAGTTTGCAAGTCTGAGATCTTTACAGCTACACCTAGTTGGCCTTTAGTAGCTGGGCTTGAGTTTGCTGAAGCTCCTTGTCTGGTTTATTGTGTGTGAATTGTCCATCAGAACAAAAATTAATCATGTGAACAAAAATTAATCATGTGCCGGTCTATGTCCAGTGCCTGAGTTCATTTACAGTCAGTGAGTTCACTCCAGACTAGAGCTGGAATAAGAACTAAAGTATAGTTCATATGGACAATTGGGTCAAAGTCTTGCCCGAAGCTAGCAGGACATTATAGACATAGTCTCAGTCTCTCCACATATAGAAGAGAGTCCTGCCTTATAAAAATAATTATTGCAAAAAATATATTTAAATAACCAATACCTGTAAATAAATCATGAATCACTGTGGACAAGAGATAAACAGAAAAAGCAGGACATGCTTCCTGGAAAGATTTTTGCAGGTTCCCTACAGTCTAGTAGCAGATGAAAGTGCAAAGAACACCTGAGAGGTTGGAAAAGGCTAAAGGAGGAAGATGTCTGAACAAATAATTAGAGATAAATGGATTTCTGGGAGCAGCAGGGAAAAATAACGATGAGGGGAAGTACTTAGGGAATGTAATACGCAATGCAAGGAACAAGAGGGGAAGCAATATATAGACTGGGGCACCACGGTGAGATTGCTTGGTGAGCTGGAGAACACATACAGAGTGGGACCGTTCTGACAGACTCCTGACATTTCTCAAGTGTGGAACAGAGTTACTTGTGGATTTAAATACCTGTTTCTGAGTTGGAACTGGAAAATATTTAGCTTATGAAATCTACTGTGTTCTTTCCTCCACAAAGCCCTCTGCAAAGTCCCAGCAGACTCCTTTCTCCCCTCAGCACCAGGATGCCATTCTGCATCACCTTTGGCATTTTCTGTAGATGGGCACCACTTAAGTGTCTCCTTTGACTCTGACCCACAGCCCTCAGGGCTAGGTCGCTATTCTCCATCCTGCAAAAAAGGGACATTCACTGAATGCTTGGTGACCAATATCTTAATCATAGGTAGGGGTGTTTACTGTGGCTACTACAATACAGACATTTGCAGAGGCTCAGTGTCTCGCTTCTGTACTCACCCTATTGTAACAGGAGCCACTCCAGCCTTATTACTCCTACTGCCACCAGCTACTCTAGCTGGGTGGCCCTAAAATTTCCAGGAACCTGGTGTCTGTAGCTAAGGAAAGCCCAGGTCTCCTAGCTACAGTACTGAAGGCTTTTAGATGCAGTATAGCTGGCAGGAGTACTTCCTGCTCTGGCTGCTGCAAGATGGGCTAAACATCCTTCTGCTCCTTACAAGACATGGAGACAATTGCAGTGCACTGGGCAGCTCACCAGTCAAGGAGTTTTAAAGCCAGGATCTGAGTGGGAGCTGACAGAAGTGGAAGGAAGGAGAGGCTTGTGTGATTATTAGAGCCCACCTCTTCTGAATCTATGCACATGCCTAAGAAAACTCTGCCATCTGTACTTTAAGCTCATAGGAGATAAGCAGAGAAAGGAGGGGTTTGTGTCACATGTGCTGCAAAGCTTTTGTAAAGAACAAAACTAAACTGTGGTGCTGACTTGGTCTATGAAAAACAGCAAGGCCTCAACCACGCTGACATTTTGTCAAAAAATATTGATTTAATTAGTGACCGTAACATTTTCAAATAGCTTCCAAACAGCAAAACAGATTTTGGCATAAATAAAAATCTGCTCTCTTTATTGAATCCTTATATGGCAAGTTTCAGTGCAGAAGGAATTCTTAGCAGCAGAGTCATCAGGCTGGACCTTTGCAGCAGGGGTTCACTCTCACAAGCAAGGGGAAACTTTGGTAGCAGGTGGGGCAGAGAATACCAAATTGTCACTCCACAGTTCAGGCCTCACTTTAACACCAACTAGAGTTGCTAAATGAGCATCAGTGAGACTTCATTTATGCAAAGAGTATAAATATTTCCACTTAGCACAGTAGCTGTAGAAATCAGGATTTTGTCTCCTTCAAGGTAAGTTTGCAGGAGTCACTGCAAAGAAGTCTTCCTTTGTCAGTCAAAACCCATGAAGTGATTCACATGGTGATCTGGTCCGCTGAGCTGATTTCCAACCAACTTTCTTCCTCCTTGGGAATAGCACTCAATGGCCTCCACAGTGCTAATCTTCCTTCCAAGAACATTTTAGGTTTGCCAGTTTTGATGATTCCAATCAAGTCATTATATATATATATATATATATATATATATATAAAAATATATATATAAAGTCTTCTTTCTTCTATCCTAACACCCATACAGAAGGCAACTTCCTTCCTGGTTCTGTTCCTCAGGTGTACAGCTGTCTCCTCTGAAGAAAACAGCCATCGATGATCTTAAAGTCCCGCTCAGAAACTCTTCAGTCACTTTAAATTTTGTTCTCACTTTAATCACTTTAATGGGTTTCTTATCTCCAACTTTTGCAAGGCCTGCAATCCCAGCTGAGGACATGGTTCATCTCTAAATTAATCCCATAATTTTGGATATAATGCTAGATTATTATTAGGAAAAAATTCTTCTCTATGAGAGTGGTCAGGCACTCAACGGTTGCCCAGAGAAGTTGCGGATGCCCCATCTCTGGAAGGGTTCAAGGCCGGGTTGGATGGGGTTTTGAGCAACCTGGTCTAGTGGAGGGTGTCCCTGCCCATGGCAGGGGGGTTGGAACTAGATGATCTTTAAGGCCCCTTCCAACCCAAACCATTCTATGACTCTGTGATAGATACATAGAGGAAAAACCACACCCACACTGAGTACAGCCAGAGCATGGAAAACTTAGTGTGCATTTCTAAATAATTCTCAAAACAGAGACCATATTTTGAAGTTATTTTTCACCCTAAGCTGTACAAGGTGACCAGTATTCATCTTACAGCCATTAGGCATTACATTTTTTAGGATACTTACAAGACTTTGCCAAAATTAGCTGTTAGAACTGAAGTTTCACACGCTAAATGTCTGCCAAAGAATTGTTATTATTTTCTTTTGCACACTGTGCTGAAAAAGCACATTGTTTCCAACAATGAAATTAGGTGGGAGATCTTGTTTTGTGTATGTTAAATATATTCTCACAACATTGTTTTCAGAAGATTCTTCTGACAAAGAGATTTGAAATTTAAATTAGTTTCTCTTATGCTCAGAGATGAGCCTTTTGTCTTACCCACTAAAGATGATTCAAAGTTGGCCAAACCCTAAGTCATTTGGAGCTAAAATGGATGTTTGCATATATGCAATAGTGTGGTAGAGCTTGACAGTTAAATACTACAGTGAGTAAATTTCAAATGAGGGATTCAGGGGCTGATCAGGTTTTTCTCCACAATCGTTGTTTCAGTCTGCTAAAACATTAAATCTGAGATTAAGGGAAATGTTCCTCTTTTATCTGCAGGGTTTAATTGTGCCCAGGTGCCATGGGACATAGGATCATAGAATCATTTAAGTTGTAAAAGACCTTTAAGATCGAGTCCAACCGTAAACCTAACACTGCCAAGTCCACCACTAAACCATGTCCCTAAGTGCTACATCTATACGTGAAAGTAGCCTGACTCAAATGTAAGGAGAAGAAGAGAAAAGCATGACTGCATGGAACTAGAAAGACCTCAGGGGACAAGGGCATATGGGCAAGGTGATGAGGAGCAAGAAGGAAAAAAGGGATGATGATGATTGATGATGATGGTGCAGAGATAGGAAAGCAAGAGTTGGAAAGTAAGTCAGAGAAAATCTCACACTTGAAGTGATAAACAAGAAAGAAGTACCTGTAACCAAGATTTCCACAACTCTTGCTTTGATGTCAGGAAGCATTCTCAAACTGCACTGGCTATTTGGTGCAATGGAGCTTTGAGGACTACAGATTTGTTTTCTTCAGGTTTTGTCCTTGTTACCTTTGTTTAATAAAATACCAAAGACATTCAGAGAAAGACTACATGTAGTACCTAGGGGCTGCACAGCCAAATGTCAGGGAAGAATATGGAGGCCTGCCTTAGACCTCTGCTTGCCTATCTCTGTGCTACTTTGGTGTGTGCTGTGTGGTCCTGAATCTGCCTTCATGAAGGATATCAGCATTTCCCTGAAGGAACTGGAACAATGAGCACAACAATGAAAGTTCCAGTAAACAACATTCAGCTGGCTTCCACTGTGTTGGCAATTAATTTTAAATTAGAATAAAAGAAATTTAGGCCAATTAAAAGATTCTGCTAGTTCCTCTACTCTCTCCAGCTAAATGCAGTAGGGGTGCTACACATACAAGAGGCCCACAGAATCCAAGACATTCAAACAGATTGTTTCTAATTGTTCTACTGATACCTAAAACACGTAAGAATCAGTTGCAGACTTTGGTTTGATAAAAGTGGTAGTACATTCTAGCACCATCAGCAAGTTTGCTGACGACACCAAGCTGTGTGGTGTGGTCGACACGCTGGAGGGAAGGGATGCCATCCAGAGGGACCTTGACAGGCTGGAGAGGTGGGCCCGTGCAAACCACATGAAGTTCAACAAGGCCAAGTGCAAGGTCCTGCACGTGGACCGGTGCAATCCCAAGCACGACTATAGGCTGGGCAAGGAATGGATTGAAAGCACCCCGGAGGAGAAGGACTTGGGGGTATTGATTGATGAGAAGCTCAACATGAGCCAGCAGTGTGCACTTGCAGCCCAGAAAGCCAACCGTGTCCTGGGCTGCATCAAAAGAAGTGTGACCAGCAGGTTGAGGGAGGTGATCCTGCCCCTCTACTCCGCTCTTGTGAGACCCCACCTGGAGTACTGCGTCCAGCTCTGGGGGCCCCAGTACAAGAGAGACATGGAGCTGTTGGAGCGGGTCCAGAGGAGGGCCATGAAGCTGATCGGAGGGCTGGAGCACCTTTCCTATGAGGACAGGCTGAGAGAGTTGGGATTGTTCAGCCTGGAGAAAAGAAGGCTCTGGGGAGATCTAATTGCGGCTTACCAGTATCTGAAGGGGCCTACAGGAAAGATGGTGAGGGACTGTTTATCAGGGATTATAGTGACAGGACAAGGGGTGATGGGTTTAAGCTGAAGGAGGGTCGATTTAGATTAGATGTTAGAAAGAAATTCTTTACTGTTAAGAGTGGTGAGGTACTGGAACGGGTTGCCCAAATAGGTTGTGGATGCCCCATCCCTGGAAGTGTTTAAGACCAGGCTGGATGAGGCTTTGGGCAACGTGGTCTAGTGGAGGGTGTCCCTGCCCATAGCAGGGGGGATGGAACTAGATGATCTTTAAGGTCCCTTCCAACACAAACCATTCTATGATTCTATGATTCACAGAGCAGGCTGTATCATATCTGCTATTAACTCACTCCCCTAGGAAACTCTTAACAATGCAAAATACAGTCAAACAAAATGAAAGTTGTAGAAACGCAAATAGGCTGAGCCACTTCCTTTAGATTTCTCTGTTCCCTGCTGGTATCAACCCAACAACGGCAATTGGGATGCTGCTAATTTTGCAACAGAAATAACACAGTAAAAAATTAAGAATGCAGAGTAACCAATTTTATAATTCCTTAACTTCTGATCCCTCCCTCAGTCTTCACCTGCCTGACACTAATCTTCACCTACACAAAACTCTCTGGTCATTTCTCAAACTAAACTTTCAGCTTCTTGGATGTTTTGAAAATTATGAAGTTCTACAGAGATTATAGCAGTTGAAAAGATCTCATCAAAACTACCAAAATCTCAGTGTAGAATTCCATTGAACCTACTAAATGTATATATAAAGCCTAGACAAGTGTTTAATAACTCCACAGGATATTCAGGATATCAGGATGCAGAAAATATTCACATCAACATTATCTGTATGAGCTAGATACTGCACTCAATTCAAAATTGTTTGTTTGTCTTTATCTGTGTTTACTTTGTGATTTTTACATTTTTCAGGTTTTTATAAATGTTTATGTATGCCTCTAACTAAAGAATGTCTTTTCAGTTGCGTGAAACACTGATTTTAAGATAGGAAAGATTTAGCAAAACATTGTAACAATCAGTATTAGATCAATATGCAACTGCTATTGCCTGCATTGCAGTCATAGTCCCTTAATGGTTTTTCTTTAAGCTGTGTTTATTCTTCTGTTTTCTGTTCCACAAAACTCTGGTCTTCCTGGTCTGTTCATTTTATGACACCTTTGTGGTCAAATCTTGACTTAACCACTTGCTGTGGCAGTCTCCCAGCGTACATACTGCCCTGTGCTCACATATGGTAGGCTCAAACCCTGGATATGTAGATACCCGATCTGTTTTCTAGAAACTTGTTGCTTGGACATGATTCTGACAAACCGGAATGTCAGCCCAGCTTTTTGGCAGTGTGCCCCCATTTTCTGTTTCCGTAAGAGGCCTTTACTTTCCCAAGCTCCTTGTCCCACTGGTAGTTTTATAAAAAAGCTCAGCAGGTCCCTGGAAGTTCACAAAGCCTTCTTCATTCATAAACAAGCTGCTTGCGAGCCCCTGAACAGAATGGCTCTATCCGTGACGTCTGATTGACCTTCAAGAACTGCACACATGACAGAAAAAATAATAATAATAAAAAAGGGGGCAGAAAGTTTAAGGAAATAGACAAATGAAGAACAAGGGGCCCATCAGTGTGTTAGTAATATGGTGAATGCAAGAATTAAAGATATAAATATCATGATGGGTTGTATTTGCATTGCCACAGTCTGGTTAAAAGAAAGAACCCCAGAGCTAGGAACCGACGCCTCTTGCATCCCTAATGGCTTCTATATAAAAATTGTCATTTTCTTTGTATGATTAAAATAAAGAGCATCGACAAAATAAACTCTCCCTTCCTACATGTTTCTTTTAGTGAATCTACTGCTGATAGAAGATGCCAGTTTAACAAGTCTGCAGACAGAGGCCTTCTGTTTGCAGAATAGGTACAAGACAAGCAGTGGCAAGGAGAGGGTCTCTGCCACACACGCAGCTCACTCAGACCAGCAAGACCACCCCAAGAGGGAAAGGAGCGTTCGATCCTTGGCTCCTTACTGACAGCAGCAGCCTGGGAGCCAATCAGCTGCCTTTGCCAGAGCCAGTTTCGGGCCATCTGGAGTCTGGGCACTTGTCACTCGCCTGAAGTTAACAGTTCATTTAGCACGATTTTCTACTGTGTGCTACTGACAACTACTCTTGAGAGTGTAAGGCATACCATTACTGGTCTCTGCCATATGGGTCATTCAAGCAATTGCCATTTCTAGTTATTCTTTGAGTCTCTGTCCTCTCTTTGTTCATCTACCTACACCAACCACCCTTCCATCCTACTTTGAATCACGGGGTCTTTCAAAAATCCCAACACCGTTTTATCTTCCCTAGCAAGCTCACTTGCTCTCTGTCTCCGTCATACTGGAATATTTGTCCCTTTTTTTCCTTCTCAGTTGGCACTTTGCTTGTCTTCCAGTGTTCCACTCCAGGGGAACCCCACCAGGGCAGCAAGGACTTTCTTGGCTTTCAGCTGTTAACAGCTGACCAACTTCCTCTCTCTTCTTCAGTGAATCCCATGCCCACACATTTCTAACTGTGTATTTTGAATGTCAAAACTTCTAATTCTTTTCCCTGCTACATGCTGCCTCCTGGCTCTCTGTGGCAACAGCTGATGACATTTCTGTGACGTCTGCAGTGCAAAGCCTCTGATGGCAGGCAGAGGATAAGTGAGGTCCCTCCCAAGTACCTGTTTTGTGATATTGAGTATAGGAGAAGATTTTGTGTTACCTTTTTTCTCCCACTTGATCTAACAGTGTGTTACAGTGCCAGAAAGGATGCTATGGACTTTCATTTTATGTAAAATTCCAACACTCTGAGTGACATGATGACTTACAAGACTGGCAATGGAACAGAGTTTAGTCCCGACTAAAGGTGAGCACAAGCCAGGTTCTGGCTGTAGGTGGCCTTATCTTAGATGAACTACTGCACCAGATGCTGAGTTTCCAACTGTCTGAAAAATCATCATTTTAGGTAGCATAGCTGATGGTTCTCCATCATGGTGCCTGCCAGTCATGGAAACTAAATTAGGCTTTATTACTCTTGAAGCAGTCACTCCAGTTTAAGACTAAGTCATGCTGGCAAGGGTCTGTAGAGAAAACGCTGACATTTCCTATACTGCAAGTGCTCTGTGGGTAAACAAGAACTTTTATCTTTAGGAATGTGAATCCAGAATATCTCAGCAGTGTTCTCATCACAAGAATATTATCTTACAGATAATTATCTGAAGAACATAAGCAAGGTCAGGTAGCAAGCCAGTGAAAGCTGTCGGTGGAGATCTCACAATGACACAGATCATGGTCCTCTTTTTTTAATTCTGCTTTGCAAGCCTGGTCTCTAGAACTGCAAGCACAATTAATTTCCCTGGAAGCATTCAGGTAAACAAGCTATGATTTGCTGTTATTGAGATTGATTTAAGCCAGCACGTGTTTTGTCTAAGAGGGCTAATATGTACCTGAGCATGTTCTTTGATACTAATGTCAACTAGCATGGAACAGCCCCCTTCCACACTATTAGTTTCACTTACCCTGTAACAGGGTGGGCACATCCTAACTGTTTATTGCAAACTGCTAACTCCTGAACCCTGCCCATGAATTGTGTAGGAGATTTCAGGTAATGGAAGTGCAACTGTGCCAGGAACTTTTCCAACAATCTAATAGCACAGAGAACTGAGTTCCAGTGCTGAGGAATGCTTCCTGGCACTATTTACTTTACTAGTAGATGAAGCCTACGGGGACCCTTTTTATTGCTAGCTTTGCTGGGCTCAGGCACCATTAGCAAAAATGGCAATGTGTGAAAGTTTTCCAACTGCAGGCATGGCTCCTGAGTACTTGAACATGTTCCCTCTACTGTTAACAGAGATTTCTAGAAGATATCATTTCCTCCTCTGATTCTCAAGAATATAATCATTTTCAGGCTAGAGTCAAAAGAAACAACCAGGTCTTCATCCCTATCCTTGTGTCTTTGGTTCAGGACTTAACAGCTTTAAGCAGGTGCTCATAGGTAACTTCTCACTGTTTATAGATCCTGATCTTTATCATTAAAAATGCATTAAGCCCCTCTCAACTGGTAATCACAGGACTTAATTTTTCAGCTGATGTATCCTTCTCTGAATATAGGAACATTGATGGGATTTCTGAATGCAAGTCAAAGGCAGCAGTTTAGAGCAGAAAGCGTGAAAACAGACATTTAATGAGGCAACAAACATCCCATTTTGAGATCGCTTCCAAAATTTCACAAATTTGTTTATATTCTGCACTGGAACAAAATTAAAAATATTCAAAGGTGTAGAGCAAATGGAAGCACTAAGCCAGCTGCATAAACAAAGAACATTGTTGGGAGCTGGAAAATGGGCAAAGAATAAACTTGCAAAGGAAGCAATAATGGATCATCAATAGCTGTAGATATCAAGCAAGGCTCTCACAGAGTAATACAGTTGCTCCTGCAACTGTTTTAATCTTGGCCCTTCTCTAAGTCAGTATCTAATATGACAACACTCTACAGTTGCTGGTTCACTCCCCTCTGCTTGCACATCACATTTTGAGCTGGTAACATGCACAATTCAGGCAAACTCCTGTTTTGGGGAGTGCTTCATAATTTGTTCTGCAAGTCCAGCTGCAGCAATTATTGCTTTGATGACTGAAAGGGGAGCTCACAGAAATCCATCAGCTGGGCTGCTGGCTTCTCCGATGTCAACAAAAAAGCACCTGGACATCATCTGCTTGGTTTACAAAAGGTGTCCTGACACTACCTCTCCCCAGAAAGCTCAGTACCATGCATTGTCCCAAACAGAATCATTACCCTTATGAATGCTTACCAAAAATAAAACTATTTTTCCATTTTGTTTTATTTCCATTCAATAGAACATTTTTTTTCCTGTTTTCAGCATTCAATCACAGCAAACTTCAAATAGTGCTGGTAACTGTTCATTGCAGGCACATTTGGTGATATTCTCATGTCTTCTAATCATCCAGTAGAGACAATAATGCCTTATTATTGGTATACATGAAAATGAACTGATTTTCATTAATATGCCTCCAGTGTCACATAGGAGAAAGACAAATGGAGACTCCCCAGAGACGGTGACAGGGTCCCATTCAGGTGTAACCTGGAATCCCCAGGAACTCAGTTTCTTCTCTCTATCAGTAGATTACTACCACTGTGAACTCCCTGATGCACAAGAGTCATCTGCTTGGATATCACAAGGTACAAAGTCTTGAAAACAGACCTCAACGCTTTTGTGTGTGTGAAACACCAGAGGATACCACACACAGAGTCTGAAAAGCCATTTAAGTTCTGGAGTATCTTGACTGCACATAGAATAAGATGGTGGGTAAACAGCCACTCACAAAGTCACTACAGTTGCCAGAGTTGATTTTATACTTGGCTGAAGACTGCTTTGTAGCTTCTGAGCATTTTTTACTGAAACAGGAAGTGTGGCTCAGAGTATAATGCAGCTGATAATGTAATGGGCAGTGTTACATGGAGGTTGAGAAGATCACCTACACACATAGTGTACCAACTTTTATTAACTGGTGCACCACTCAAAAAGGCTCGTCATTCCTTCTGACATCATAGAAAACCATCAGAGGTTTTATAGAGTATTCATTCTACCAAGCATCTTTCAATTGCAGTGATCCATCACCCACTGCCTCAGTGCCACTCACCTTTATAGTCTTGTCTCAGGACAAAAATATTTAAAAAATGCTATGCAGTTCCATATGTAATGAAATAGGGCAAAGACTGTGCTTGAATTTTGTAATAGATTTTTACCCTCTCAGTTTGTGGTGATGCACTAAAACTGTTCCCAAAGGCACTGGAAAGAAAGATTCTATCTTCTTCAGGAACATATGTAAACTGAAATGTTTGAGACCTCAGAAATCCTGGACAAAATTAACTGGCACTCTGACCTGGTCACAGTTTTCCATTTGTGTATTTGTGGAGCAAGACATGTATGTTACTACATCCAAGTCAGAATACAGAGAGAACTGATGAAGAATGCAACTGTCTTGAGAATTTGAAGACTCTCACAAATGCTAGTACCTGCCAGGTTTTATGAACATCTTAAAATGACTATATTTGGCAAGAACTTCAGTTTTATCAATTATGAATGCTATCATTCTGCTTTTAAAATATTTTAATGTTTTGGGGGTTTCTTTTGAATAATCATGTTTCAGTCTTTTCTATGGTTCAGTTCTCCTTTTCAAACCCAGGCTTTGACCTTTACCTGTTAGAACTACCTCAGCTGCCTAGGAACAAAGACCAGATGCACCTCTGATTTTCCCAGATGTTCAGCAGTAAGAACCCTACAATTTTGAGCAGCTTCAATGCAACCTTCATAACTCTCTGATGTTTTCTAGCAGGGGTTATGCACACATCTGCTCTAATGTTAACTTCCTATCTCTACCCCCCTTCCTCCCTCTCCTGGATAATCAGAAAAAAATTCAAAGGTCATGAACCTAACTGCAAGCATCTCTTCCTGCTTCTTGTGTGGTTTTCACCCTGACCTTGATACTCTTTTCTGTTTCACTAGTGGCACCTCATGCTCACGCCACCCCCTCATGCTTCCTTAAGAATAGGAACAGCAGAAAGAGGGGAAGAAAGTCTGGCAATTAGAAACATACCCTGAGATTTCCTGCTTCTAATGCCTATTGCAAAGGGGCTGCTGTTTCTCAGTTAACAGAGAGTAAAACAAGAGAAAATTAACGAGCTTAGCAAATTGAGGACAAATTGAATAAAATGGGGCCAAATTCATCCCTGATGTCTTTTCTTTGAGGACAACAGAGGGATAAATTTATCTTGATATTTTTAACTATTTTTTAAGGACACAAGTGAGGATTGGGGTTTTTGTTGTTGTTTTGGTTTTGGTTTTTTTTAACCATGCAGTCATTTGGTACTTGCTACCTAAACTACTTCATTTATCTTCTGTAACTAAATATTGTTATTATATTCATGTAACCGATATGATAGAGAGTGAAAACAACCCAATTAAATGGCTGAGTTACTATCACTACGGAGTGAACCAGCCACTGAATAGCAGCATGACCTGAGACAAGTCACTTTTGCTCTCTGTGACTTTGGATATCCCTGGCCTAGATCATTCCCTTAATAAAATCTCTTCAAGACAGCTACCATCTCTTCACTATGCTTAAGTAGTTATTAGAGTTTTCTGCTTACTGGCTTGGTCTAAGTGAATGCTTATTGCAATGAAATATTTTTATGGCTGGGTTACCACAGAACTATAATGAGGACACTTCCACAGTATTCAGGTGCAAAAAACTGCTATGTACTACATTCAGTGCTAAGAGGTGTTGACAATACTGTCACCTAGCAGACTTAGTTGGCCTTAGGAGAGAAACATTTTTGGCTTGGAATTGTTACAGAGCTTAAATATGCAAATAATTGGAAAGTCCAACAAGAGTTTCCAGTGAATAAAATAGTAATTTTCATTAACCACACTTAAACTGTAAATTTGCTATTACATATGTCACATGTAAATGAAAAGCCTTAAATCAGGTGTGGAACGTACTTGTAGACAAACACTTCTTAGCCATAAATACAAATGAAGCAGCAATTGGCCTGTTGTAGCCTAGGTGGAGCATTTGCAAGTGCCATGCACAGAACTGGCTATTCACATGGTTCTGGCACTCCGTCCTGGTTTCCTGCTGCTAAATTACATTAAGAGACTCTAAACATATTTTCTTAATATCCCTGCTCCCTGCAGGGAATTATTGTGGTTGCCACAAGAACGTTACTTGATCATGATGGGGCAGGAAAAGGGCTTGGTACAATCCTGAACAAGCGATCCATGTAACTATCTCTGGGGTCCTAATACAGCCTGCTGTCTCTACTCAGCAAAATACGTGGCCCTTCTGTTTAACTTACATAAGGGGTTAGGTAAAAGGGACTGCAATGAGAGCTAACACATTTTTAATTTTCCCAGTGATGTCAGAGGAGTGTTGGAAGTTACCACAGGTTACACAACTAGGGTTATAGACAATAAGCTCTGCAGAGCATAGGCTGGCTTTATAATTTTCCTTTTCTAAAATACTTCTTGTCATTAGGGCCTGAGTTTTAACTGTGGCTCCTACAGTGCTACTGTAAAATGGCATCATATCTGCATAGAAATATAGACATATTAAGAGACTAAAACATAAAGGCACAGTTTTCCAACAGTTTGATCATTGCACTGTTCTGATGCCAGCCAGTGAACTGCCATGTAGTTCAAATTAAGTCATTTCCCTGTTCCCGGGTCTCAGCTTACCCTCATCTAGTTTTCAGATTTACCATTCTTAAAATTTGTTGAGATTTTTTGTTTGTTTGTTTTAATTCATGGTAGTACATGCAGCAGAATTGATTCAGAAAGTGCTACTCAGTGAATTAAAACAGGAAAATGTGACTCTGTCCCTGTTTCTGAATTTGTTGATCATATATTTACCTCTGACATGCACACTGCTGAAAGAATATTCACTGATAATTCTGAGTAAAAAATACCCAAACCTCTGTTAGGGTTACATTTGCTGACTTAAATGCACTTGCCAAATTGTCATATTTTAGTAAATATAAATCAGCAACTTTAAATCCATAGACTCATATCACAAGCCAGGCATTCCACTTAGTGATGTTTGCAATAATCCCCAAACCTCTGATTCAGCTACACTAGACTGTTAGAAATGGCCTATCTTGATCTGGTGGATCATGTTTTTCTTTGGATCAATCTTAATGAGAGCCTTACTTACTATAAATTGGTCAATGGACTAGATCAATTTATATTTAATGAGGACTTTATCCAGAAAAATGTCTTCTTCAAGGATTGTAGGAGGGTCCATGTATGTGTTGGTATAAACATACACACTTCTTGCAATAAAATGACAGGAAAGCATGACATAGGGTAATGATGTTTCTAAAGATTGCCTTCTGAAAACTTGGAGCACCCTCAATCTGTGCTGCTGCCATCTGTGAGCTTGTTATTGTAGCAACTACAGGTTCTGTCAGTAACAACAGTGCAGCATTACAAGGGCAAAAATGTCAGTTTTCAACCTTTGACCTGCCTGTGCTCTCTTGACTTATATTTCTCCTGGTTTCTTACATTGATCTCAGCTGGTAGAAGTTCCTGGGAGGTTTTGTACATCTCAAAACAGAATTGTGCACAGATTGTCCTCCCCAGTGAATCTCGAGTCAGATGTGAACAAGGCAAAGCAACTACATTTGTTTTGCCTGGAGTCAGAACTGCTACTTGCAACTTTCCCTGTCACGCCTCTTCTACTTACCAACTTGCATAAACAGACTGTGCTTTGCACATATTCACCTGTGTTCTGGGACTTACACTGTCAGACTTCAGCACACTTTTCTTGTTCATGGTGTCTTAATTATTTTTCCCATGTCTTTTATCAAGTGCTACCTTGCCTGACAGAGCTGAGGAATAGGATACTCTAATCCCATTCTCCTGGCACTGTTGTTTTTATCTGATGGAGAGAACAGGCACTTTCCTTTCACAGATGTGGATAGAGAAAAATGAAGGAGCTGCTCAGAGGCTGGCTCAGAGATTGAGGGAACGCTTCTCCTATTGCTGCTGTTGGATTCTGGCAAGGCCAATACCTGCAGCACATTGTCACAAACCCCAAGGTCCCTTCTCAGCTCCAATGGTGCCTAGTTCTAGGTTTGCAAACTAGTTTCAAGGGACTCAAATCTGCCCATTTATAAAGTATATCTGTTAATATTTACTCACATCACAGGTAAGCATGGCATATGGTTCAATGCTTAACTTACTAACATTTGGAGAATGCTTTGAGGTCCTTGATTTATAAGGAAATTTGATGCTTCTAACTGGGTGCAGCTGGGATCTACCAACCTGTATTTGGACCAAACTCAAGACAAACAAGCCTACTAGCTGCTATGACATGCATTTGCTGGTCTCCAGCAAGCTCCATTTCTGTTGTTCAGACTCCTCTATGCTGGGTCTGAACCTCCTCACTGTTGCTGCATCCTCTGCAGTGGGGACCATAGAAATCAGGTGCAGGAGGATTTGCACTGGGCCCATGCAACCAGTTTCCCACACTAGTTGAAAACAGTAATAAAGAATGCGTTCCTACTCTATTGCATAAGCAGAACATAGAGTGGAGAGAAGGAGATGGATGTTAATCTGGCTTTGAAATTAATTTAAGCCCCCTTTTTTTTTTCTGTAATCCTTTATTCAAGCTCTGGTCTTTTCACGTGACAAAAGAAGAATAAACCCACTTAAAACCCTTTGCTAACAGACAATGAAACGTAAATGATGCTCAGTTGGAAGCTTGTTCAAACCAAAGGCATCTTTTGGACTTAATTAAAAAGCAAGGTACCCCCACATGAGATTTAGCAACATGTAGCTATTGACATCTCTATTAACAGCGTATTGTCATATGCCTATGGAGCTGAAAGCCAGATGTACTGTACTGCTGCAGCACACAATTTCTCAATTCTGCTTCATCAAGGTACTGTGTCTGAGAATGCAGGGAACCAGATATTAACATACTAAGGGTCACTATTACTGTGACAGAACTAGCAGCTTTACTGAAGGCACCTACTCTGGCTGCGTACTTACTAAGTGCTAATTTACATATACACATTCTGGTATCTGCGTGTGGAAGGCCTCGTGCAAATCATCAGCATTGAGTTCTGAAAATCTAATCTGGCCTTGGTTAGGATGATGTCTATTTTACTCAGTTTTACTGTGCAGTGCAAAACTCTTAGGTTTTGAAAATGTGTGTGTGAGACAGAGACACACATCTCTGACTGACATGACCTGGTACTCTGATACAGATATACATGATTATGCACACAGAAAGCTATGAATGTGTGCATGTAAATATAAATCTTATGTGACTATATCTGTATGATTTATCTTAAGTTTAAGAAAAAGTACTCTTACTCCCAATGATGTTAATAAAGAAGAAAGAAAATACTTTTTGATGGTATGTTTATATGACCAAAGTTTGTTAATTAATGAAAAGAAGAACCTAAAAAAACCTTGGTATGCCTTTCTCTCTAAGCATACATGGTATGTTGCTCCTTGCCATATGAATGAAAAGAAGCTGTATCAGTGTGCAGCCCACTCACTTCATCATGAATACAGCTGCATCTGGCCAGGGATTGCACAGTACTCTGTAAGAGAGTGATAAGTCTTAGCTGGAATTCTATGGTCCCTTTATGCAGGAAGTTGGGGGAGATAAATATAATGATCCCTTCCAACTTAAAAAAAACCCCAACAAACAAAAACCAAACCAAAACAACAACAAAACCCCACCACCCTGGGAATCAGTATTTCTTAGTTTCTAAATTAAGAGGTGGTCACGCAAAGAAGGGAAGTGACTGCTTAGAATCATGCAACAGGCCTGCAGGAGATGGCTAAGTAAAACCACATTGTCGTGATTCCTGTCTGATAAATCTTGCACCTTCTTTCCTTCAAATCAAAACATGACAGAATTAATACTTCTTCATACAGAAAACAACTGCCTTTACAACAGCTTATGCTAAGTCATATGCTTGATTTTCTCCATTTAGCAAGTTTCAGAGGCTGCCGTCATCATTGCTGATTCAGCGTACTTCTATACAATTCCAGTTCAACTTTTTACATTAGTTATGATCAGAAATATTGTATCTTCATAGGAGTTAATTGTAATTGGAAAGCTGCAATGCCTTTGACTGTAACCTCTGCCTTTGGTCTCATTGTGGCAATTCCTGTACCATTATACAGTCGAGAGGACAACTAAGTATGCTGTACTTCCTTAGGAACTTCCATGCAAAGATCCAAATCCATTTTAGAGAAAGTGAAATTCTGATTAGGAATACTTTTCTGCAATACAGTGATGCTCATTTTAGTGGCAGAATCATGACTTGAGCCCAGTTGCTTCATGCGCTACATGGAGCATGGACTTGATCTAAAACTCACTAAATTTATTTCCTGTGTTTGAGATAAAGCAAGTAGATGAGAATGGCTCAGGGCTAGCGTAAGTGTTGTGCACCATTTCGGTCCCACAGGATCTCTGCTAAACATTGCTTAACCTTTGTAGTGTTGTTCTGCAAACGTTTCAATTTCACTCTGAATCTCATTTTAGAGCTAATAAACTAATTTGTCTCTTGCAAGAGGGATATGAGGCAGGGAGAGGACAAGGTCCCTGGTAGAAGCTGATTCATGGTCTAAGCATTGGCAGAAAAAAAAAATTGCCTTAATGATTTCAACGGTCTGTTGTTGAACCAAACATCTTGTTTCCATAAAATGCTTTGCATCTCTCTATAGAAAATAACTGATCACAGCTGAAATGCAGGTTATTCCATGATGTATAGTACCCTTACCCAGTGAGAGATAACATCATTTTGCTTACTGTACCTGTCTCTAGAGCTGAAAACCAGTCTGAGTCTCCACAGCACATTCCACCATTGCTGCTTTTTTAGAAGGAATTTGCTTCTTCCACTCCTGCTTCAGCTTGGTACCTATATAACATAGACATTGTGCCCTGCAAATAGAGAACAAAACAAACTTTGAGGTTCCTTTAAACTAACACAACCATTTCATCCTTCTAGCACATGCCTGTGCATAGATTCCCATTCTGCAACTGATATTTATTGATCTAGATTCATATGATCCAAGAAAAGCTTGACTGCATTGCCTTGTGGTAAAACTATAAGGGGAAAAATAGGAATGTGGGGGAGAAGGGAGGAGGAAAGCCAAGCTTTTATAACTCTTTGTAAACCTGGTTTATGTGAGCCTAGCCAACCCAGGGTCTAAATGATCTGTTACGCTTAAGAAGTGGATGTGAAAGGCATCACTGTTGCTGAGCTGCTGGTGCCCCACAGAATCAAAACATTTCTGCTGAGCTACAATTTAAACAGTCATACTCCAACTAATTATGGGAAGCAGCCCCTGTGAGGAAGTATGCTTTCCTTCTCAAAGCACTTTACCTTCAGCAAGTAAACAGTCCTAAGTGTAATATTGAAAGCACTAAAGTTTATGTGCATTTTTATTTTGTGCTAATAGAGCAATTAAAAATGCACACTGTCTCAACTTTGCATTTTTATTCTAAAGAGCTTTCAATGCTTTCCTGTGAATTCAAGTCTGATCTGCGCATCACGATCTGTCAGGAGAATACAGACCCCTCCTGCCTTTGTGCTTTCATTAACATAATAATTAACTATTATGGGTTCTCTGTCATGACCAGTTTCTGCTTAAAATATCAGATTGCAATTCCCTGATACTGTGCCTTGCTCTGGCAGGTAATTCCACAGAACTATCTACCAGCTGAACTCCTCCTGCCTACCACTTGTTCCTCTGCCTGCCTCTAACATATATGCTGCACTTTTACTTATCCTTACAGACTTCAGAATCAATCTGAGTACAATAAGTTTTCACAGAACATGAAACCACATTTAGATCCCGACTCTCCATCTTCTTTCCCCTCCAACCCCATACAATGAAAATGTCTGTACATTTGGCAGATAATAAAACTGTCCTTTTAGAAACTTGTAGATGTTCTGACAGTGCTGAGTAGACCACGGGAGAGTAAAGAGGCTTCTGCTGGCAATGAGCCAAAGTGTCCAGAGAAATCTACATGATGATTGTGAGAAACCTGAATGGTGGCGGGTGGAAAGGGGGAACATTTATTCCTTTCCAGTGAGTCTGTACAAAGAATTGCCAAGCATCACATGAATCAGAATACAGCTGTATTTTCCAAAAGATATATCCACACAAAGCAAGAAGATTTTACAAAGTCTTTAGCTTCTATTTACCAACCTTTAAACACACTCAGATTCTTGGGAAAACTCAACATTGTATTGATTTTATGTATATACCTACAGAGGTGCCGGGCCCTTAAAAATCTGGTGTCTCCTCTGGAAGTATAAGCCTTAAAATTCTGAGAGTTCTTTCAGTAACATGCTCAAAGGCTGCAAATGAATTTGAAATGACATATGTCTCTCACACAGCTTCTCTGCAAAGAATTTATCCATTATGGGAAAGAAAACAGAAAGAACACCTAGAGGTCTGTTGAAAAAAGGTTGGCAAGAATTAATTCAAGCTTCCCCCGCCTAAACTTCATGTAGGTTAGAGTCTGAAAAGGTCTGGGCTGAGGTTTAAAATTAGGGTGATGCTCTCCCCACTGGATCTTCTGCTGTGTTCAGAGAAGTAATGTAGGATACAGTAGGGGGAGAAGACAAGACGTGAGGATGGTTTACAACTGGAGAAAACTTCTGAGGCCAGTAATTGATTTTTCATGTCTCAGGGTCTTCACTTGAAGACTTGCAGACATGCAGACTGAAAGATATGCTTTAGTCAAGCAAAAAGGTTCTTGGAGTCATTGCTTAAGTAACCAGATGAGATTCTCTGGCCTGTTACACCGATAGTCAGGCTAGATGATCTAATGGTCCCTCCTGGCCTTAAAATCTGTGAATCTAGAATTACACACCACTATAAAACTTATGTAAGGGAGAGGAGAATAGAGGCCAAAGAATTACAAAGAGTATTTATAAGCCTGCTACAGTCATCACTAATGTACATATAATTGGCAAAGCATTTACATCACAGGCCAGTTGTAACACATACGTTTATTGAAGGTTTGCACGTTTCATTATAACTGAATTACTGAACATATCTAAGCCATTTATAGTGAACTGTGGCAAACTCTAAAAAACTAAACACATGTGCAGGGGTTATTGATGTGGTATGACTGTTCTGATATTTAAAGGCATTATAAACGATTTGCAAGGCATTTAATAAAAGTGACCTACATTTATATAGCGACTTTTATCCTGAGGTATCCCAAAAATTCTGTACAAACTGTATAGCCTGCCACTGCATTACTCCAGGCTGACACCGGTGTGGTTCTGCTCAAGTCAGTTGAGTCACAGCACCATCATGCTGGAGTTAGAATGTGACTAGTCCAGTCTTGCATATGTAAATGGTGAAGTGAAGGGGAAGTAGCAGTTGTTTCACAGATTTCACAAGACCTGAGTTCTTAAGAAGGCATTGGATCACCTAATCAGACATTTCATATTACTTAGGACATCTCTGGAAACAGGCAGATGATCTGGCACCTTTCCTTACACGTCTGAGTATTGCAACTTTCAAACCTCACACCTAAGCTTGCCTCCCAATAATCTCTTTCTTACACATCCTTCTTGGAAATAGGGACACCAAAACTGATCTCATCATTTCTATGTACAGAAGCAAAATGACATCTCTATGACTGATATTTCCATTTCATGGCCTTTTTAGCCTCTCACAAGATCACATTGTCCCTCTTACTTTTAGCACTGCACTAAGAGCTCTTGCTGGGATGGTTATTTATAACAACATCTCACTCCTCTGAATTTCCAAGACAGTGTCACAGCATGTGGGAATACCTTGCCTTCTTAGTCAGCGGTCTTAAAACTCTGTTGGAAGAGCTCATGCCCAGATGATTCCAATCACTCCATGGTAGAAACTTGCCTTCTTCAATATTTACTATTATTTCATTAATCTTTATTACAAAAACATCATTCAAAACTCTATTTTATTATGTAGTTTGTCAAAGGAAATATTAAATGGTATTGGAGCAAAAAGCAGTCTGTGGTGATCCCTCCTAGAATCTCCTAACAAATAAATGAGATTTGTTGGTGATACAACTTTTAATACATCCTTTTAATTCCAAACAATGCCCATCTGTGCAAAAGGACTCTTCAGCCCTGGTCTCCATCTGCGTCTTGTGAAAGGAAAGATATGTGAGCGGGGAGGGAACTTCCATGCACTCCACTACGTGCTCTGATTTGATGATCAGAGGATTAGGACTGGATGGGGCCAGGTGATGGGACATAACACCTACCCTGGAATGCAGTCAAAGCCTATCAGCACTAAGTTAAAAGCCTTGGAGAAAGCCAGGTATGCTGTATCAGAACACTCCTCATATCAAATAGATCAATAAGCCCATCAGAGATAACAGGTTGGCTTAACATGGCATGCTTTACATGAAGCCGTGTTACTGGCATGAGTTCTATTTTTCAGTTTGCTGTTGGTAGAGTTCCAAATTAAACAAGCTGTTACATTAAGTACAACTGACATGAGGCTATACTGTTGTAATTTTCTAGCTTTCCTCTTAACTGCTTTTAAATAATGGAACTACACTGGCAAACCTCCGGTTCTCTGGAATTCCTTAGTTTTCCAAGATTTGTTAAATACCCATCCAACAACACTATATAGCCTGGATACATTGTCATTCAGTGCCAGCAAAGATACACTTTCGGAGAAGCAAAAAAGAATATTGACCAAAGCCATGATGTGGTAAGCCGCAGTGGAACTGAAGCAAAAGCCCAGTAGTAACACTCCTGAAAATGACATTATGGCATCTTTAATTGGCACTAAATGGTCAGGATATAATTTTAGGGCTTCTCCAGAAACATTACCTGTAGAAGCCCGAAGCCCATAAAGCTCTGGCCTCTAACACATCAATATTTTTCCCTAGTACAGGAAGGACCTTTCTAAAAAGACCTCAAACCAAGTGCTAATACCCTTTACAGTTACGTTGTGAGACTGTTGTGTGATAACACAGCATGACTGCTGGTATACAGAGACCTGATAATGAAAATGGAATGCCAAACTTCTCCATTTTTTTTAGCTCTCTGAAACTAACAAAAAGATATTACTTCTCCCTGCAAACTATGCCTGTCGTGTCATTATGTCTTCATCACTACAATCACATTACTAATGTAGTCTCCATTCTGCTGTAGTACTCTGATTGCATACTGATGAACTTGACAGATAATTAATGCATATGCCCACTATATTCTGCAGTTAAAGAAGAAGTCATCGTTGTGGGTAAAATGATGTGCTTGAATTATAACATTCACCCTCATCTGAAGATAGCTGTTTAGAATACTCTTAAATTCACTGTAAGAATCACAAAACTGGTTTTACAGTGTGAAACACTCTAAAATACTCTGAATTGGCTGAGGTAAGCGATTGAGGCAGATGACAGTAAAGGATGCTCTACTTGCATATTGTGAAGATCCTTTATTAAGTAGAATTCATAAAGTATTTTCCCCTCTCATTCTCACTGGAGAAAAATCTAGCAGAGCCAACCTACCTGGAGTGATATGAAGTTCTTTTATCCCAATTTTTGGTGGGGGAAAGATTGGAAATTTTTTGTGTTGTTCTTTTCTAAAACAGGTCATTTCTTAGACCTCTTTAGATCACAGTTACACAAACAATTTCACTGGTATGACCAAAGAGCCATGATGCCTAGCAGGTGGCAAGAGCAAGCAGCTGACGGATGTAGGCAGGCTTGGCAGGGACAGGAACAGGAACCCCTTACACTTAGCTGTGAAAGGATTTGTAAAATGGAACTGCAACCTCAGGAACTTGAACTTGCTAAACGCTGATGACAAATCAATGAGAGACTCAGGATGTTCTTAAATAAACACTTTCTCTGGTGCCAAAGCTGACTTAAGAAGTTCCTGCCCTCCCCTGCACCTGCTAACTCCTTTTCTCTCCTTCCAGCATTGCCAATTGCATCACTGAAATGTGTCGGATTAAAATGAAAACTTTTAACCCTATTTTAGTTCTGGTTTATAGAGTGACTCCACAAAGTGTTGTGATGTAAGTGAAGGGTTGGAGCATGACACCACAGGAAGAGACTGATGGGCTAGAATAAAGTGGGGGTTGTGCAGGTACCCAAACAACATAATTATAACAATGGAAATACACATCTCCTGACCTTTGGTATACTGTTTGATACCATACTTCATCTGATCCAAAGTTTCCTGAGAGTTCATGGATAAACTCCCCCTGAGTTCAATTTTTTTTTGAACGAGGCCCTCAAAGCAGGTACTGTGCGATAACAATTTTATTCCCTTCTGGCCAAAAGATTTTGTTAAAGAAACAAGACATTATTTAGAAAACACTCAAACTCTCCAGAACGTAGATCTTTCTAACCATTGGTATTTTCATTGTTCCATACTGTGCTATTGCTACTTTTAAATTTCAGTTTTTACCTTTACCTCTCAATTTTATACTGCTATCCATAGATTTATTATGTGGATTCATGTGGCTTTACAGCTGCCTCACATGGTCTATCAAATCTCAAACACACTTCTTTAGACTATGAGCTTGTTTATTCCAGACTAGGATGACCAAATACACTCTCTGAAGCTAATGTGATTAGCTTGGCCAAGCTGATTAGGAAAAAGAATGTCAGGAATTCCTCTTCCAGATGTAGCCTGCACTGCTCAGAACTTTCTCCAGTGGCAACATGGTTGCCAAGCTCCACCTACCTTCACATAGATCAAGAAAATCCCAAGATATAAAATTAAGGAGGCAGAAGGAGAGATGGGAGAAGGCAATGATTGCCTTAGACGAGTTCACACTTAACGGAATTAATGTTTACTGATACAATGGAACCTAAAAAGGCAGGCACATCGTTTAATGTGTCAAACTTGCAGACCTTTGACTCTTTTATGGTTAATTAGCCTTTAGCTTAACAAAGCCCCCAGGTCATACAACTTCCATCAGCTCTGAATTCAAAGCTTTGCCCTCTTTCACCCTGGCAGTTTACAATGTAATGATGATTGATAGCCAGATGAAAGCATTAGCTGGGGCCTGTCTTTTTGCATTGTGCTGGGAGAGAAGTGTAATGATCTATAGCTGCAATGGTTTCAGAAACCATTTTGGTTGATTGTGACCTTAATTACCCACTTAAGCAGGCTTTGGCTAAATTGATTTTATACTGCTTTATTCTACAGCAGGTTAAAAATTAACCCTGCAATCTTAGATGCATTTTACAAGGTTTCTATTCCCTTGTTACCTAAAAAGCCGCTAGTGAATACAATCTCAAGCTGATATTCGTGAACTCAAGTAAAAAGGAGGAATGATACCTTTTAACTGTGACAGATTTATGCTCTGAGAAGATATTGGGCCAAATACTTATCTGCTATCAAAGTTATACTCAAATGACCAAAGACCTTCTTATATTTGGTTAGTGAGCAGTAACTGAGCTAGATTCCCACCCAAACTAAAGCTATTTTACTTAGTCCCAGGAATCAAAGGCAGCTTTAAAATGCTCCAGACAAGCAGCAGCAGATGCTTGGACTTTATCGGCCTAAGTAGCATAGACATGCAGACTGGCAGAGTATTTGGAGCAGGAAGCACCATACTTTCCCTTAGGAAGTCCAGCCTTCCCTACATCACAGAAGGAACAATCTGTACAAAATCTTTCTAGAGAGAAAAAAGGGAGAAAGGATCATAAAGGCACATTATTCTTTCCAACATAAAGAGAAATCTCTAAAACAAGCCAAGGCACAGGGGAGAGAAAGGTGAGACTGTCTCACTCCACACTCTTTGTGTACAGGGTAACACTCAGAACATTGCTAAGATTGCCACAGCAGGATTGAAGCTATGTTCAAGCCCAAACTCATCTTACATCCTCTGTGAGAACAATGTATTCTGACAGAGAGAACTCAGGTCTACACTGCCTCACTGTGCAAACTCCCACATACAGTGGAGAGGAGGCATGGTAACCCCATTCTAGATCTGTTCTTATTGTTCAGCCAATGTGAGCAGATAATGTGTCACAGTATCCTTCCTAAGGGAGACTTAAAACTGTCTTTCACAAAGTATCAGTATTTGCACACAGTCTGTGCTCCCATGGGAACACTGGCAAATCCACAGGCACTCCGTATCTGGGTGGTGTGGACTGCAATGTACTGCAGACATAACAACTCCTGTGCAGGAGACAACCAAAATCTTATGTATTTCTCATTTCTTCACTTTAATATGATCCACGATTCTTAAATTTTGTCTATAAACCACCCACAAAACCTTCTCTTTTACAATGATGATATTTTCTAAATGAAATAGCTGACTCCCCCAGGTTATAGGCTAAGTACCAGACAGCATGTTCACTCTCAGTTGTAACCCGCTCACAGAAACTATCTGAAGGACTCAAGCAGAAAGAATCATATACATGTTCAGATTACTGATACACCAAGAACTGTAAGACATGCCCTGAAAACCTGCTAGCACAACAGGGAGTGTGGAATCAAGGAAGTAAGGATGGAAAGAAGAACCAATTTTGTAGGTATGGCTTCACAAAATAGCTGTTGCTCACTGCTAGAGACACAACAGGGATGCTAATCATCCAAAGTAACTCTTTAGCAATGACATACTCCAGTCCGTGCAAGTGTCTGTACATGCATTTTCAATGAAGCCTTGATAAGCTGAAATATCTGTTCCATACAACAAAGTAGGCTTTTAGCTTATGCTCAGCAAGCTCTGAATGATGCTTTTGCCACCTGTGTTTTAAGGAAAGCACTTTCTGTTCTGTTTTATTCCACCTGACACTGATCTCTACATGGGCCTGTTCTCTGTGAGACAGAACAGCTGTTTGATGTCAGGAAGGGGCCTTCCTCAGCAATTATTTGGGTGCAGCTGCATGCCAGCACTTGCAGCTGATACTACTTTTAATTCCCATCTTAGCTTTCCAACTATTAATTTCATTCCCACTGTCTTCTACTGTATTTTTTGCTTTCTTCTAAATTACCTTTAGAGATCTCCCTATATAAAGGCCTAGAGCAAAATTTGTGATTTTGCCTCTCAACTGAAAATGATTCTAGCTATATCCTTTGCATAATTTGTGATGAGGTTTGAACGGATAGATACCCATGAGATTACAATTTGAGGGTGCTTTTATCTGGGGATTCTTTATTCTACAGGGCACAGTGCCTTTGAAGCCTAATGTCTTTGTTGATCTAGCTTGCAATACTCAAATTTGCTAGAATTTTGCTCAGTTGTATGTGTAGTTCCTTTTGGCCAAGTATAGCGACCACCAGAAATTAACAGCACTTCCTTCTAACTCTTAGTCTGAGGTGCTTATACCTTAAAGAGAAAATATTCTGTGTCATGGCTTTCTTAAGTAATGAAAGATACATGTATAGCTGATCTAAACAATCTGCCCAGACCAGGAAAACTTTTGCTAAAATCACTGAGATGATAGACACAGAAGGTATTTTGCCATTGTTCCCTTGGGCTGTCTTAGCCTCCTCCATACAGCAGTCCATCTGGCTTCCAGTGGAAAGTGACCCAATTCAATTAAAAGTCCCTCGGCATCTTGCTGGTGGAACCTCATTAATATAATGCTAGTCTTTGGCCCTATTTAGTGATCAGTCCACATGGAATAGCTCTTAAATGCCATTTCCTCAAAGGAATAAAAGTAGCCCTCAGCTAAAGGAATAGACATACGCATATATGGATACCCATGTCCTCGTTTAATTTCCTTGAAATAACTATGGGTTTCATTTGGGATCTGCCAGAAGATTCTGACATCATCTTGCTCTTCTGTTTCAAAGTTAAAAGTGACCCACTTAGCACATTTATTTCCTGGAGTCAGCAAGGGACCCTGCAGCAGACACATACAGATTAAACTGCCTTTATATTGGAAATGTTTCTGTTTAAAATGCAGCTTTTGGTTAGAGTGTTCTCACATGTGCCATTGCTTCCTCCACATAAAAGAGGGAGCTTTGATATTCCCGTTCGTGAAACACATCACCATGCATTTTAATAATCCCAGCACAAAACTGCTAAAGTTAAACCAGCCCCCTGGCCCCTATTTTGTTTGATTATTGACACATGCAGTGATTCTGAAATCTGCTTGTGACTTTATCTGGATGGGATGAAGAACAGATTTGCTTAAACTCTTGGTGACAGAAGTATAAGGATAAAGGAGAGGTTATTTTCCATCACAACTGTTACTTGCTTTAAAAAAATCTTACCCAAAGCAGTGTTATAATGTAATATCTTGGAAGAACACTACTCCATTCTTTGTTCAAACACCCTTTAAATCCACACCAGCAAGATAGTATCATATTAGCTAGCTAAGGACTCTAAAGATACTGATCATATTGTTTTAAATTTCACTGAGGCTAGAGCTGGGAAAGGTTAAGATGCACTTCCCTGCAAGAAAAGTAGAACTAGTTCACTGCCAGGGCAGCTGAAAAAGCTACCCATAATGTTGATAACACCTTATTGATTCAAACAGTTACTTTGATGAAGCCACTTCTTTTTTTTCCTGCAATCCTTCTGCTGCGGGCTGGAAAGGTAATGCCAAAGGAACACATTTGGCAGTTGAAAAAATATTCCATGAACATAGGAACATTCAGCAGAGAGAGAGAGACTGAGAGAAGTGGGTGATTGAAACCAGATGAAGCCAGCTCATGATCACGACTTCCACTGCTGAATAACTAAGTCCATGTAAAACTGCCAGGCATTCCCTCCACCATGTGAGAAACCCCAGGGAAGACCAAGCCTTTGTCATCTTCTGACACACAAAGCAATGAGGATATTATCAACTGATAGAAGGTCCACAATATTCATCACTCCGTTTGGTTCTGGTGAATATTAGCATGTCTTGCCACTTCCAGACATGGGCCAATTATCAGGAACTCATTATTCTAGAAGCCTGTTGATTGCAGATCAACAACTCCCTCGATGTTAATGGTGTCACCTACTAAACTTTTCTATTCTTTGGATGCCACACAGGGGAAGTGCCCCTGTCAAAAGCTGTAGCATAAATCAAATGCAGTTGGGCTTATTTGTTTATCACTGAAGCATCTGACCCTAATAGAATTAGCAGACAATATGTATGCAGCCTAGTAGACAGAGTATTATAAGAGAAACTCAGCAGTTTGGGTTTTTTTCCTAGACTCTGGGGCTTTAAATAATCTTTGAGATATCACTTCCTCTCCCTCTGCTTCAGCTACTGCATTAAGAGCTACACAGATAACAAACTATCTAGCTGAAAGCTAATTTACCTGTGTTCACACACGTTGCAGTCACACCTTTGACTACAGACAGGCGTCCTCACAGGTTTTAAGCTCTTGGAGCTGAAATCTTTTTGTTCTGTAGAATACTGCACACTGGCACACTGGTTCATGATGGATAGCTGTAACTGCTACTGCAGTACAAATGATGATGATAACAATGGTCACCTGTCAGCAGTTATTTAGAAAAAAACCAAACAGCTAGTGCCCCTCATCAAGACACCTGTGGCCAATAACATGGTCTTGACGGTTGGATTCAGACAATGACAATTTCAAACTTCCTCCTACAATTGGACAGCCTGGTGGAAGCTAGAAAATCAGGCATCCAGTGCATTTAGAAGAATACAGGATCATACCCACAAAAATCACTACTTTAAACATTATTCACTAGTGGCATGAATATCTGGGACAAAAGAAGGAGGTTCTCCCAATACTGGCCCCTTAAAATGGCATTAGAAAGAACATGAAAAGGAGAGACAAAATGTGATACTTGTCATAGATATCCAGAAGAGCAATACTTATGACATTTCCATCAGTGAACTGCACTCCACAAAGATTTACTACTTTTAGTACTTTGAAAAAGAAAAGCAATAATGGCTGGAATGTTTTTCTGAGTCTTCCCCTGTAGGAAAGTCAGCCAAGAACATTCCCAAGCCTTGTTGACTTACTGCACACTGCAGCTTTAAAGGAGCAGAGAAGGTATCCTCACAGTTGTCATGCTGATAATTTGGTAATTAACATATGATTATAAGTACAGAAATTCAGAGTTTTAAATGGAATTGGCACCAGCCTCTAAAGATGAAATATTTTACTTCAGTTTTAACTTCAAATGATAGTTATGGAAATTGTATGACCTTGTTATGCAATGCTGCTTAGGTGTCACGTAACCATTCAGGAGTTACATGTAATCAAGACAGCCATTCCAGGGACAGTGAAACAAGGTGACAGCCCTTTTCATTCCTGCTATTTCTACCCAGCAACTTTTCATCTAAAGACAACTTCAACATTCAATATTTCAAAGCAAAACTGCTCATTTAGGCTGTATCGAGGTGCTTCAAAATACCAGCTAAATTATATTCAGACAAACTGAACAGCCCGAGTGAGTAAATGCAATTCATAATGTAGACCACTCGAGGGAGTCTATGAGTGGCAGCTGAAAGGTCAAAATGATAATGTATTTGTAAACTACAAACAACAATTTCTTTATTCAATAAAATAAAACAATAGTACAATTATCAAAGTGCTATGTTCTGAGAAGATCAGACAGGACATCAGGTTTCATCAAATGATCTCATAAGAGCTGCTTCTAATAATTCAATATTGTTTGAAAAATGGTTATGCAGGCTGAGGCACTGGGCTGACACCCTCTCCATGGCCTGCAATCATGTTGCTCTCAGTTGGAGGACTGCTGGAAAGAGGAATGTGCTGTAAAGGCTAACTGACACATTTTTCAAAGTTTTTACTGATGGAAAATTACTTCAATTGACTATATATTTTCTCCATGGAACTTAAGTTGTGGTCAACATTTTTCATTTAATATTTTCTGATTTTCTTGCTTATGTTTCTTTCATGAAAGAGAGGAAAAAGAGCAATTATTTCATTCTAACACATTCTTACTTAGATTTTTTTTTTTTTTAAAGAATACAATTGTCAGCTATTCAAAAATTCAGCAGAAGCATTTTTCTCACTTTCAGGTTCTCTCACAAAATAAACTTGCCTTTTTCATCTGACTCTGCTAGCAACAGAAGTTACTGTTGGGACATGTCTTGGAAGATAAAGTCTTATACTGCAGATGCACCTGAAAATCCCTGCACCTGAAAAAGTCTTGAAAGATGAAGAACGCAAGAGTGAGAGGAAAGCAAGAGAAACAAGGAGATATATCCTATTCCCACATCTCCTATTTGAAGGCAAGGACAGTTCCTGGAACTAACAGAGCTCTGTGGTGATTTTACCTGTGAACGCCTGGAGATTCTCATCTTTCAAAAGAAGGAAGGAGATTGGGCCCCTCTATTTCTGGTTTCTGGCTACAAGAGGGAAACAAGCTGTGCTATCCAAGGAAGCAATGTCTTATGTTCTCCTTTGGTCAACTGCCACTGCCAACAGCACATGCAACAAATGATCATGTGCTCTTGCAGAAGGTCAGCCTGCCAGGCCAGCTACTACAGCAGCGGATGAAGCAAAGGAACAGGCTGAGGAAGTGTTCAGGGGAATGCTGCTGCAAGTTATAGGACTAAAAATGACTGCTTCTTCTGCACTCTGATGTTCTGGTTATTTATTTGTCCTTACTAACCACTGTGGGGGACAACAGAAACTCCTTCACTCAAACTCCACTAAAAATCTCCTCTTAAGTCTCAAAAATATCTGGCTTGTATGCTGCAAGAACAAGCTTACTTTTATTTATTTATTTTAAAATAGGCAGGATATTAAACCAGCATGAGTGGGGAAAAGAGATGCAAAGAAGCACTTCAAGCTAAGTCCCATGAGACAAAAGCACTGAACTGCTGCAATCAGGGCAAAGTCCATACTTAGTTAGCTTTTACCTCTTCAGTTTGCAACCAGAAAGGCAGAGGATGCTAAACCAATGTTGAGATGCATGAAGGAGAGAGAAAATCAGATTCTTTTTTTGTAAACTGATGGTGTAACTTTTGTGTAAATAGCAATTTACTATCTTCAATTAGTCTTAGGTATGTCACAAGAAAAACAGAGAAACAGAAAGATGATTTCTCCTTCTTAGTGTTCCTTTCTGAAACGCAAGGATAGGACACAGAATTTTCCAAGGGCACTTTACAGAATTTCTGGAAACAAAAAATAGAAATTGGAGATAGGAAAACTTACTGAGTTACCTAACTCACATCCATACTAACACAGAACTGCACAAACCTCTAATATAGTCTCCAAGGTGTGAACTTCCTTGGCTGGGATGTGTACAGTATTTCTTTATATTTGTTTTATTACTGTACAATAATTTGCTACAATGTGGACAAAGGCAATAAAATCCACATTGAGAGTTCTGAGAGCATTTTCCATTTGGATTAGAAAGAATCTGCAATCTCCTCAACACCACTAAAAATAAGACACAGGCATCCCAATTTACGTGCATACAGACAGCCCAAAGACCTCTTCTGAAAGTCTCCATCTTACTTTCTCTGAAGCAACCTGTGTAGGTTGTTTGTTATGTTAACAAACTTACAGCAGGTGTATTTGATATGTTTGCCCCATTCCTGTGACACAGGGTGCTACCACCAGATCAGGTCACAGGTGCCATCCCCTATATTCATTGTTCTCCTGTGACAACAAATATTTGCACCTGAGATACAGTGATGATGGATTCTGCTTTGTTCTATGTCATGGCTAAAACAGGAAAGAGGAAATTCCTGCTCCATCCCTTTTTTCCTCTTACCTCATTTTCCTCTCTCTCTCTCCTGTTTGGAAAAAAGTCTAGCTTGCAAAAGGTCTATAAAAACTAATTTCTTCCTGCTGCTGACAAGAAATAGAATAATTTCTGCTAGCATAACAAATGGAGAAAGCAGATAGTGAGGACAACAAACTTACTTATTATCAACCAGGTATCACTGACATCAATGGCAATGCTGCCCTTGAATTTCTATGGCAGCAATGTGGATCTTGGCTGCTGAAGCAAACATCCTCTTTACTCCACTCTACAGACAGCAAGCTCCACAGGAAGGAAAAGTAGTATCCTGCAAAAGCAGGAAGATTAATGAAGAAGGCACAAGGTGAGATTTTTCCAAAAGTGACTGATGTTCCAGATTGTAAGTAATGGATTTCAAGTCAAGAGTAGTATGGTAAAGCAGAACTGACCAGAAGTACTCCAAAATAAATTTTTCCTCAGAACTTGCTGATCTAGTCAAATTAAAATATTCTGTATAAACAGCTTTATTCCCAATCTCTGAAAGTTTCCTTTTATTTTGGGACAATTGTTTCTGAAAACTTAAGATTATTTCCCAGAAATAAAATCCAATTTCACAGATGGCTTTATTGCTGGCAAATCAAGCATGCTAAAACTATGAGTCAGGAACTTGTAAGTCTAAAACTGAATTCTGAGAGTCTTAAAAAATGAGATTAAATGCAAAAATCATTCTTAATTAATTTGGTTATGAGCTTTGAGCTGTCAGGGTTCAATGGTGTCAAGCTGTCTTATACATTTTTTCACCCAGAAAAACAGGATGTTATTTAAAATAACTAGAGATGAAATTTCATATGACTCTGGGAGCTAAAGAAAGACACCTTGACAAACATGAAAAAAAATAATGAAGCTATTCAATTCTACAGAAATAAGATGCATCCAGAGAGCTATGCAAGATTAGCCTGAATAAACTTTGGTTTATATTAAACAAAAAAGCTATAAAGAACAAAAATAAGGCCCCTCAGGAAAAAAAAAAAAAAAAAAAAACAACAGGGCATCCTTTACTTTAAATAGAGTGCACACCCATTGTTTTTACTAGGGGATTTGAGAAGATTTGACCCATCTGGATGCCTCTCTCCCTTAAAAATTGTGGTGGCTAAATATGCAGCCATGTCAGCACATGGAAAGAGAATTTCATTCATGTAAAATCTGGCCTCATCCTGACTCATTAATGCTTTCTGGGAACAACTGCTTAGTCAAGATTATGAAATAACATTTAAAGTATGGTCTTGTTCTTGATCTGTGTCATCTGTTGACACAGCAATAAATTTAGGTGACCTTAGAATTAAAGTACAGGGTTCCAACAAGCAGGTAGCCAGCATACATGTCCGGAGTAATGCTGGCAAAACACAAAGCTGGTTTTAAAAGATATTGATGCTAGGCAGTGCATGGGAGCCATGTCCACCATGTGAGCCAGTTCAATCAGTCTGAAGCAGCAGATTCTCACACTGCATAGGGGTCAGGAAGAGCCATGTCTGGGTGGTATGCCCGGAAAGAGACCCAAGGAAAAGCAGCTGCCTCAGACTTATTGCATTCTTACTGCTGTTCTTCCCACTTCATGTGCTACAGCCATCTCACACTTCCTGCTCAAAGGTACCGGTATTAACACGTGGGTGTTACTTGGAACTCCTAAGTAGGCTTGGACACTGTGCTAGGCTCTGCATGTACAGACAGCAAGAGAGGGATCCAGCTCTACAGAGGTTCCCGTCTCCAAATACGAGATGCACGTAGAATGAAAATGGAAGACAATGCACAAAAAGAAGTGGGCTGAAAAAGGGCTGAAGGAACTACAGGGGTCAAAGTATTCTCTGACTTGAATGAGCAGGATTGCAATTGTATTCAATTCCCTGCCCTGAGCTAGACTTTACAAATGATCACAGATTGCTGCTTAGAGGCTACAACCATTCAGATCCTGAGGCCTCCAATTTCCACTGTGGTCTGGGCCTGACCTGCTATATGCTGGGGTGGTGATCCTCAGTCAAAGTAAATACTTACTGATGCTCAGGCCTCATAGCCGGGCTGGCTACAGTCTGGGCAGAGATTGTTGATCTGCCACCTTCCTGCCACTGGTTTGAAATGTTCTCTGGAAGTCCAGAACTGGGATTATTTTGGAGACAGAGTTACTCTGGAAAGGACAGACCAAGTCCTGTGTATTTCATAAACTATTGCCAAAATCTTCTTAAACTTATCCATCAAAAGTGGCTTGTTTTGTGGGTTTTTTTCAGCTGAAATCATCTGAACCTCCTCCCCATGAATAGGAGGTGAGTAAGAGGGAGGGAGAAGCCCTCGTTACCTTGAATCTCAGCTCAAGCACAAACCACAAAAAGTAATCAGCCATTGGGCTTAAAGGCAACATATCCCAATGTAAATATTTATATTTTGCAGTACAAGTAGCTATTGAGAGATGAATAGCAAGGGGAACAAATTCAGAGACCAAGCAAGTTAGCAGACGTTGAAGGGGCCTGATTTAACCCTCCCTTATATTGTTACAAGCTCCCTTAATTTCATGGCACTGATTCCTAATTCATAACAGATATAGCAGAATCAGAACAGTGCTCTAAGCCTGAACTAATATTTTAGATGTCTCACAGCCTGTCTCCTCAGCAGGTGTACACCAGTACAAACCCACCAAAGCAATGGGTAACATTCCCAGCTGGTGTAAATCAGCGTGGCAGCACTGACATCACTGCTGATTTACTCTGAAATGGAGGACCTGTATGTACATATTTCAAATTCCTGATGCTTTCTTTTTGCTAAAATGCAATCTGTTCAGTTGCAGGATCATGGAGAACAGAGATGGAGGAAAGCATTTTAAGCTCTCCCTTTTGTTCTGATACATTGTACAGAAGTCTCTGTTTTATTGCTCTCTAAGGACTTCTCTTGTTTCTTTTTTCTTTTTTTTTCTTTTTTCTTTTTTTTTTTCAGAACAGCAGGCAAGTGTTGGGAGAAGGGATATGTAATTAAAGTAAAACATTAAAATGTCACGTAGCAATTAAAAAATAAAGAGCCGCTGTGCTGTTTGACAGTGTTTTTCCACATATGCAAGCCAGGCAATCGTTGGCATATCCAAGCCTGACCTTTGGAAAAACAGAATCCCCCTCACCTCTTGTTCTGCCTGTAGCCCTGCTAAAAAAAAAAAAAAAAAAAAAAAAACCTTGAAAAAAAAAGAAAACAAAATAAAACAAAGAACATGCAACCACCTGAGTACGTAAGTAGAGATATTGATCATTCTAAATGCAAATACATGCATCTTTTTGTTGTGAAAAATTTTGGGGGGAGGAAGAAAAATATTTTATTAACTTAGTAATGAGGAGTTTCCATAGCTAAGGTAATACATGATAATATGGACTGAACAGCAGCCTATTGTTTGAGAGCAGAATGGAGCCCTGTATGGGATCACTGCTGGATTCTGTACACCACAGATGGAAGGGAGGAATTATACCCTAGATTTGGGGGGGTAAAGGGGGGTATGCATTTCTTTTACAGTTTTATTGGCTTTGCGTACAGGCCAGTAAGTCACACACTCAAAACACACGCACACAAACACATGCTCACACGTATACACACTGCAGCACAGACAATCTGTCAGAGCTGGGAGGCAGCTTGTGTAAGTTGAAAGTTTAATGAGTGCCCAACAGTAAGCTAACAAGGTTTTCAAACAGTGGCTAACAAAAAACAGGGATCAGGGAGACTGCATTTGGTGCCAAGATATTTGTTTTAATATTAACAAGGGCTGAATTTAGGCAATAAAAGACAAGGAGGAATATAATATCTTCTGAAAGTCCTGAAAGCCAAGTGGTTCAATATATTTGAAACAACATATGTGTTTAAATGAGTGAATTTTTTTTCAGGATAAGAAAGAAAATCCATTAATATGAAGCAGAAGCAAGTGGTTAGCAACACGAAAATTTCTGCAAATATGCACATAGTGAAATTCATTTTCTATCCTACGTATCTTTAAAACTTGACATAATATTAGCTGTGAGTCTTTTTTAGTACAACAACCCAGATCCCCCAAGAGAGTCATGCTACATTCCCACAAAGGTCAGGATAAGATAGTTTAATAAAAGTGCCCATTTTAATACTACTGAGGCTCTGGTCTCTGATACTAATTCACTGCCTAGTTAAGTAAAAAAATGTTAAAAGTCCTTCACAACACTTCCTAGGCTCTTTTTGAGGATTTTAGGATCCAGGCTTAGAGCTTTAAGACATGCCAATGGTGGATGACCTACAAAGAGATTAGAAGAGACTGCACCAATAATAGGACCAGAGAGGTTCACAAGGATGGTGAGAGGTATCACACAACTTCCACGGGAAAAGAGAATAAATAGGCTAGGACTCTTCAGGTTAGAAAAGTTATGACTAAGGAGAAACATGCTAGAAGTCTGTAAAATTATGAATGAAGTGGAGAAGGCAAACAGAGGATTTGTATTCTTTTACAGCATAAAAATTAGAGCCCCCTCAATTAAATTATAAGTCTTTTCAGGACTTTATGTTTATGTCTAAGGACATACATAGTATATACATAGTACTACATAGTACATAATTCCGTAGCGAAACATACATTTGGAGGTCAGGAGCACTACTGAGTCTGAAGTCTTCTTACTGTTTTAATGCTTTGCAAAATGTTTTCCTGAAGACACAGTGCCTCATCCCTTATGGTATAAGAATTTTTTCAGATTGCCCAGGCTTATCCATTTAAAGGCATAACTGAGCAATACCAGCCCCACAAATATTCTAATAAATAGAGACCCAGCACAAGTTGCAGACCACTAATATAATATGTTGGCTATAAACAATGCTGAAAAAATGCTCCCTCGTATATTTGGCATGTTTGCTCAAAGATACATAGAGTGTGCCCAGCCTAAAGTACAGTTGTCTTACAGTCTTCTGAGCTGTCTTCACAGCTTCCTCTTTGGAGTAAAAGATGGGTGCATATGCTCCTGATAACTTTTGCTCTGAAGGTGTTCAAAGATAATAACAGACCTAGCACAAGTGATGGCTGCTGCCATCATAATCAATGGCAGGTTCACCATTGAAAAATGCTTGCAAAAGACTGTACCAGTGAAAAGGTATTCATGTGCTGATCCTATAGCAGGACTTGCAATGTTATCAAATTCTCACCTATCCAAATCTACAGTGAAAATGAGACTATACCTAATTTCAGAAGCTAGATGAGATTGAGCTGCTTTGTAATGGAAGAGGAGACCTCCAAGTGCACCTGGGATCCAAACCATGACTGTTTCCCTCTGATTCTACTTAGTACTATCACTCTACTGGTAGAGATGTTGTACATCAGAGGAAATTGTAAATTGTGGTCAAAAGTTACTGATGCAGTTCTTAGACAAGAGTTGAATTAATAATGTTCAATTAAATTTTCGAACATTTTCATATACCTGACATGATCAGAAAGCATGTAAGTTTGCTTCAAGCCTAGACAATTTAATCAGCTAATGGATTATAATATATCCATTTCCATATTCAATGGTGCACAAAGCAATGATGTAGCTGATAGTACTCTGCCTTTGAATCATTAGCCTGAATGACCAGATATCAGTTTGCAGTTGGGTCATCTGTGGATGCTTGTAAGAATCTCTGCAAAAACTAGCCACTTGGTATACTGAGACCATCGTCTAAATTATTGACCAATATTGTCTCATTGATTTCCTATGATCCCCTGCATTTCTGTAGAATGCAGCCAGTCCTCATCATTTTTGGTAATTGCCGTCAGCTTCTTTTTTTCAGCTTTCCTTAAACCAAATAATAGGAAGAATACATGCTAGTTCTTGTGACTGTGTAGAAAATCGAGGATCTTTGGAGAATTTTTGACAAACACCATTTTGAAAATATGGAGCTTTTTGTGGACACACAGCCATTTCAAATAATTTTTGGAGACAAAGGCTTGCTGGGTTCTTTAGTGAGGAAAAGAGGGAATGAAGAGGAGAGAGAAAAAAAGAGAGTCAGTTAACATGCACTGGCAGTAACAATCAAGCCATGAAATACCTCTAAAAGATTAAAGCCAAAGCTGACAAGGCAGCAACTTCATCCACAATTTAAACAAAATTTGGTTATCCCAAATCTATAATTCAATTACAAAACTATGTTATTTCTGTCTTCTTATGTGGATGTAACAGCTGGAAACTACCAAAAGTACTGACAGATGTCTAAATGCCTTTGAAAATAAATGCCCTAGAAAAGTACCAGGGATTAAATAGAATGAATTTAAATCAAATTCTTAGATCAGCCTGAGTTCAGCAACCTTTTATTTCTAAAGTTATTCTACAAAGAAAATGGAAATATCTAGGACGTGTTGTAAGTGAAGCCAGAGCATTTGCAACAGCTGACATGCCATTAGGCAACTGAAAAAAAAAATGTAAAAGGAGATGACTGGAAGAATCACTCCACTGAAAAAGTGGAGAAAGAGAAAACTTGTGATCTACTAACATGAACAGCAAGCTAAAGAAAAGGAAAATAGCTGGGATTTTTTCCTGATCATCTGATAACATAGTAAGAATCAAAATTTATATTACAAAGTAAGAATCAAATTTGTATGAATTATCTATCTGCATTCAGAAAAAGGAGTTCCACATTGAAATTTTTCTGCAGTAGCTACTGAATTTTAAATTTACATCTTATTCAGAAATGATTCCATATAGACAAATTTTAAACTATAAATTGAAAGAAAGAGACACTGACCTTTTTTGTGATTTTACTGCTCTTGGCACAAGGGAGATCTGATCAATGATGGACACATATAGATACTATAACAGAGAATAACCATTAATTCAGTGTAGCTCCATTTCCTTTTTTTTTTTTTTTTTTTGAGACAGAACTTTGTTCTTCATTTCCCAGCTTAAGCTATTGTACAGTGTCATTCTTTTGCTGCACTTGATCATAAGTCAAAGGTGGCTTCCAATTTTAAAGAGTTTTGAAAACTAACAACATAAGTTACTAATTTTATCTGCCATTCTTAAAAAGGATCTAGCGGTAAAATACAGTGTTCAAAATAGCATCACTATTATGCAGTCTAATTTTATGTTTATAGGTCCTGCAGATTCCAAATGTCTAAGAACTAAGTGATAAATGGCAACAGGCAATAATGGAGTAACTTAGAGAAGCAAACCTACACAAAGTCCTAGTGGAATTATACTTATCCCATTTTTTCCTATGCTGGTTCTAGAGGGACCAGCTATGTTATGGAAAGTTGTGCTATCCAACACTACTGTTCATACATTATGTGGTACACACAGCTGCAGCAGCGTATGTGCTCTGCCCCTTCAATGCCATAAATAGAAGCTGATAAAGAGTGCTTGAAAAAAATCTGGGTCTTTCAGTTCATCAAGGCTCTTAGAATTTTTTAGTACCAAAATTCTGAGGTCAGTCACTGCTGCTAATAGCTATTACCAGAGAAGTGGTGTTATACATGTTCTTCCCAGACAATGTAATTCCTTTTTGCCTTGGTTTCCAGGCTAAACAGTTTCTACAATCTGGTCACAGTATTGGCCTTCTTTCCCACCTCTTCTCTTTCTAGTTAAAAATGTGGTGAATACATTAGACAAAATACATGCTATTTCCACCCCCACCCCATGTTATTCATGAACAGATACACTAAGTTATAGGAGAATGTCCTTAAAGAATGTTTTTCTCATCTTTTTTCGTCCAAATACAAGAAACAACTACGGGGTTTTTCTCAGTGCTACTCTATTTTCCTTTAGATTAATAGAAGTAGTAAGGAAAAATACAGTCTCTAAGACAGTATGTGTCACCTTTGAAACACGCTGTGTTGGCTCTTTGAACAAAGTGGCAGTCTGATAAATGTTCAGTACCTAGAAAACAAGTAGCAAAAGAGTTCCACAGCTCAATGGACAGAGCTTTATTAGAACCAAGGGGCATCTTGCTTTATCATCAAATAGTGCTTTATAATCAAATAATGCAATGATATTCTGTATCTTCAGCAATGTTGCAAATCAGCAGTTGCATGCCTCTAAATATTAGTAGCTTGCATTTTAAAATCAATTGCTTCCCAGCAGACCAATCCTCCCTTTTATTCCCAAACATGAAGACGGTTGCTGACACTAAAGTGCAGGAAATTTAAGAAGTCAGAAATTGGAAGATATCTGAACAGTATGAAACTGACCTGTAAAACTCACCGCCCCAGAAGGTCACAGAGTGAGAGTAACTGTGGCTGGGTACTAATGAAAGGCTTGGATCATTTTATGACCATTCACATCTTTATCCATGCTAGGTGGAGATAACGATTGCACTAATCAGACCAAGCTTCAGGGCATAAACCAGCTGTCTGTGGGATATATCTGCCACGGATTACTTGCCAAAATAGGATTCTTTCTCTTTCCCCTCCTCCCACATCATAAAGTTTTGAACAATTAGCCTTCTACATTAATTGTCATCCAGTTCTTTCTCCAATGGTGGGCACCAGTCAGTGCCAGAAACACTGCACCCAGTTTCTGCAGAATGTGTGGTTTCTGCAGTTGAGACTTTCCAGCGTGACACTAAGACAATACACCGGCAGGACCTGTGGAGGTTGGAAAACAGCTCAGCCTAGAACTCCCTTGAATCCTGAATGCTGTTTGCAACACATGTAACCTTTGAAACAAATGTATCAGTCTTGTAAAAGGTTCCATTATATTTTCCAGTATAGTGGACTCCAAAATTTTTGTCACTGTCAACCCTCAGAATTTCTCTCTGCCCCACCCTTCCCATCCAAGTTTTCATTGGAAACACAACAAAGGTGATGAAGTTACAGAAACCAGCTACAGACCCATTTATCATTGTTTTACGGACCACCACTGGTCCATAAACCACAGTTTAGGAATTGCTGGCTTAAAGCATCACAGAAAAGCTAGGAAATAGCAACCAAACTATCTGTGGATTTAAACTATGAGAATAATAGTTTTGGCAATCTCACTTTTCTTTTTTTGTCCATAAATGCTCTACCAACAAATTGTGACTTAGTTTATTTATTATTCACAATTGCTGGGCAAATAGAATCCACATGTCTCTAGACTTCGCTTGCATAAAAAATCTTGGTCTCCATTTCTCTGCTAACATGAATTGGAACAGTCACTGTGTCATTTCTAGTAGGTAAAGATCCTGTTTAAATCAGAGCTCTGGGCTGCTGGTCAGTCTCTGACAGTTTTACAATAAAGTCTTTGTCAGTAGTTGTTTTCTGTATTCTGTTGTAGGGAAACAGGAGCAAAATGGTCTGATTTGATCACTGTTTGCCTGCTGAACTGATGAATAATTTGTCCATTAGATGACTTGCCTACTAGAGATCAATGTCAGACATGACATTACTGTATATGAGATCCTCTTGTTTTTCAATTCCATACTTGCACGTCTTAGACAATTATCTTGCAATTGTTCATTTTTAAAATTGGCATTTACAGCCCTAGTCTAGTATTCTACTGGCAGCTAACTAGGTGTCACACCTGCTCAAAAAGATCATTTTCTCTTTAAAATAATTGTTATGATGCTGAAACATTCTGTGATTATTTAGACAGTGCCAAATTACAAGCTGTCATGGTTTTGCCTAATTTTGCTTTAGCATTCATAATACTCTGTATATTACACCTGCTTTTATTGTAGCTTCTCAGCATATTCTGGGAATATCTTGAATATTTACCTGTATTTTTGTATTAATGAAAATGTAAATATGTTTCCATATGTCAGACTTTTGCTCTTCTGCATAGGATTGTTATGGTGAAATCATCGCTCCCTGCACCTATGTCATAACTCAGTGCCTTATGTAGGGCTAGCACTTAATCCTGAGCAAGGAATAGGAGATAAGAACCAGAAAAAGGAGAAAAAATATTCTAGAAAATGGAAGAAATATTTAGTAAGATAGGTCCTCATCCTGGTCCACTATTTCTTTCTGAGTCTATAACAGGATGCTGCAGTTTTGGCTTGTGTTGCTTTGCATTACAATACTCCCTTCCTCATCCAGTTTGGTATGAGTAAGCAGCACAGCAAATGGAAAATAACAGGCTACTTAGTCATAAAAGATATTGCAAACATCCCATAATATGCGACCACATAAAAATTGTTGACCATAGCAGAAAATGGCCCTGTAATTTTTCCACAAATTTTCTATGGCTCTGGATGAAAAAAAAAAAAAGAGAGAAAGTTTTGATATCATTGTAGTGTTTTGGGGTTTTTTTTAAATACAATTCTGTAGTTTCCTTTCTGGCAGAGACCTGAAATATGTAAGCCCAGAAGGTTTTTGCTGGTTTTTTAAATGACTGAATTATTATTGTAATAAGCTCTGATGATATGGGATAGCAAGAAGATTGTTTTGTTACTTGAATTTTGATTACAGGATAAACATTTTTATGAAATCTTTTAAGTTGTTCTTGGAGCTACATCATTACTTTTTGGTTTAAGTTATATTCTCTGATTTCTTAGCTAAAAGTTACTGCAACAAAAAGAGCTGGGAATTGGCCTGGGAAGAGCCAATGTCAGGTTGAAATAAAAATGTATTAGTTTATGGTATTGCCAAATGATATGGGAGCCCAGTAACACTAAGAATTGCACAGACACATAAGAAGAATTCTTTTACGCAAGAAATTTGTGTGGGGTCAGGAAGGTGGATAGCAGAGCTGGCTATAGAAGCCTTACCACCTGACATCCAGTCTAGTGCCCTTCCCCAGGACTATCTCAAATGATGTCTTCCTCCCATCTTCAAATTTCCTCCTCTGTTTTTTCAAGTGAGCACTGGCACTAACACGCTGGAGCAGCCTGGGGTCGAACTAGTCCGATAGGTTCTCTTTAACAGAAGTCAATGGCACATGTTTCCAAGAGACGTTTTGATCCTAAATCTGTTATAATAAACATGATAAAATGAAAGGACTAGACTGTCTTCTGCCAGGCTTTCTCATGTGCATTTTTGCTGCCTTATCATTGTTTTCTTCTTTCTTATTTCAGCCCCAAAGTAAGCTGCAGGAATGTGAGCTGCTCTGTTTGATGACTGACACAAGAAGGCAAGGTAACACTGGAGTACAGTGCCCTCTCAACATTTCCTGATGTGTCTGTTTCTACTTTCTACCTGCATGCAATGAGTTCCTGCTACAGATGCGGCTGGCACACAGGCTGAGCACTCCCAGTTGGGCACCTGCTGCCATTCCCACACAAAGGGTCAGTTTTGGGAAAATTTTGGACAAATTAAGTTTCTGCTTTCTGGACTATTTTCCAGCTTCTCTTTGTACCCAGGAAGTTAGAAGAAGTGAGATTTCTACAGGACTGAAAAGCAAAAAACTTACTGTGAGATTTATGACGATCACAAGAAATTGCAATTTGTTTGGTTTGTCTAGTTGCACTGAACACATTTGGAAAAGAAAAGAAAGAAAGAATAGACAAGGACAAACCATCAGCTGATGGTATCAGCTTTCAGATAATTCTAACTTTGAATTGGATTGGTATCAGTAACTTAGTTTAAATATATGTTTGCTGCAAACAGGCAAAAATGGGCTATGACAGTTGATCTCTGCAGTCTCGTTGAGACCTCCTGAGTCAGACAGTTGCTTGTTCATGCAGCTCTTATTTGCTGTGGTTATACAGCACACTGTTCCATTCCAAACTTCAAAACACTCTCAGCTTGGTACATGCATTCTAATATCATTACACATGCATTTAAAAGTCATGAAGTATTAATTCTGCTAGGAACAACAGGTGATCAAGTGTTAGGAAATTCCTTGCTTTCCTGTGTGCACAGACAGGCATGTTTATGCCTCAGTTTCCCCAGGGCTGCTGGGGATGAAAGCATGAGAGATTCTATGTTGGTCAGATAGTACAGCTACTGGGATCAGTTAGTTCAGAAGAATTTCTTGTTTTAAAAGGGTAGCTGAGGTAAAACCATACAGCCCTGGATTTGGGATTGGCCAAGGATCTAAGCCTCATCACTGTTCCAGTATTAGGGCTGAGCCTGCAGCAGCAGCTGGGCCAGGACCCTGGATTCCAAGCTCATTGTAGAGGTTCTGCTTCTTTGGTTTTGGTCTGGGTTCATCTCTGCTGGACCTAAACCAATATAAGAAAGTGATGAAAGATACACAGTTGGCCATGGAAGCACAGACACTGTGGTTGCAAGAGCAGAAGATGAAACCTGATTGCTCCAGCTCAAAAATAAGAAAGTCTACTGTAGTTTATACAGTCTAAAGAGCCTGGACTTGGCACATGGCTAATCTGTACAATGAGAAGGGCAATGAAATACACATGCAACTACCAGTTCCCTGCTGTTCTGTGTCTATCAGTAAACTCCCAGACAGGGCACATACGTTTTCTCCTCTTCTGCCACTCCACTTCTGAATGCTGCCACTCTTCTCCACCAATACTACACAATCAATACACACCTCAATGTGCAGAGTAGAGAGCTCTCTGTGATTTTCCCTCCCTACGGGAATTTTGCAAACCCATTCCTGGCTTGTCCGGATGCATCTAAAGCTCTTCCTATTATAAACAAATAACAACAAAAAAGCTACAGTCACACAACTTTGTTGATTCTTCCTGTGCCACATTAGGGTGCACATGGTTCCCAGTAGCCTTTGAAAACCTGATGCATGGATTAGCTACATCAGCACATGAAGCCCTTTACACACACTGAAAAAAGGAACGAGGTCGTTATTTTGTAAAAGACCTGCACTGTCACTGTTTAGACTTACCAGGCACCCATTCCATTTCAGTGCATCACAACATATTTAACTTAATGCACCTTAACAAATGAAAGCTGCCTAAACAAGATGCCATCAACTGGGCATCATAATTTCAGGCTCAGTGCTTCTGGAAGAATGTGATGTTCCTGTCAAGCTCATAAGCCTAGGCATAGCGCCGTGAAGGACCACTCATTGCAGCCAAAGTGAAGGTAGAAGGATTATGCTGTGAGTTTTAAAATACTTTGTTAGCTTAACAGAAAATCTCACTGCTGCTTTTTTCATTTTTTTTTTCCAGTCCTTTGTCTCCTGGGAGGTTTTTTGGGGGAAGAAATAAAAAATGTGGAAGGACCCTCCCTCGAAATGTTTGTTAAAACAAAACAATAACAAAAGACTACAGATTCTAAATGAAATATAAACAGCAACATTAACTTCTTTCCAGTTTGGGGGAAAATATGCACAATTGTTTATAGTTAAAATTTCCCAGATGGCATTTCAGAGCTTGCTATTCTTCTGGCACTTCCTGACACAGAGGCAGGAAAAAGAAAATGGATATTTATAGGCCCTCAAAAAGTAAATGATATGACACAGATAGCACCCATGCATGCATACATTTAATCACTTAATCCCTTGAAATACAGCTAAGCAAGAGCCAATCAGTTCAGTAAAATGGGCTTTGAAACCAGTGGCAATATTTATATTATTTAAGCAGCCAGTTGTTGGTTAGTTAGAGTTACTCCATAATTTTTACCACAGTTAGACCTGGGCCTCTTTCAGATATCGCTGTATATTTCTCAAGAAAGAAGTTCTGAAATACTTTTCAAAAGGTAGGTACTAATTTCTTGGATAGCCTGAGACTGGTAGAAAAAGACTTTACCACTGAAGTATATTTTAAGCACAGATCTTTTACTCAGGAACTTGAGAAGCTATGACATGAAAGATATTTTTTCTAAGACCAACATAAGCAGCCACACCATTAGGGGCTCTAGTGAGAGGCAGTATTCAACAAAACAGAAGTTTGTTACTTCATATTTCATAATATATTTGGATTATGGAAACATAAAGCACAAATATAAAGGATCCTCTTCTTGTACAGCTCAGGCTCAGCGATGATCTTTTACGGACCCCAAATGGCATGCTTGACTGGCACTTCCCAGCAACTCTGTATAACTTCCACAGTATAAATTGTCCAATTCCATGAAACCTCATGTAGCCAGCTAAGGAATCTACATTTTACATGTTTTTTGAAGACTCTATGAAACCTGTAAGCTAATGCTCCTATTCCAAGAGTCTGTAACAGAAGTGTCTTTTCCTCTTTTGATACTAACACCATGGTTTTGACAACCCTTTTTTGTTGGAACTTGAAGTCACTCCTTATAATAAACTTATACGCAAACTTAAAGCCAAGGTTTCTTCTGTTGCTTCTGCACACACAAGCTTGAAAAATAATGCTTGGTGGTTCTTTAGGACCTTCTGATCTGAGTGCAAAGACATACTGTTAGAGTTCTGAGACTTCACATGGGCAGGAATTATCCTGTTTTACAAAATGACAAAGAGGGCAAGTTTGATCTGGGAGCCTGTGAAGCACATTTGTTTCCTGCTGCTGCAAACTCCACGTGACTTGGGAAGTCACTTAGGCCTATATTTTCAGAAGTACCAATCCTTCAGTTCTGTGGGAAAGTTATCTTTAAGCACCTAAAATACTCTTTTCAGAAGGTAACTAGCATTGAACCTTAGAGAATCAGTCCCTAAACAGACATCTCTAATCAGAACTACCCAGGAAGGCAACCAAAATCCCAATTACTTTTAAAAAGTTACTCCTCTCTGTTTATGCTTCCCAACAACATCTGTAAAATTAAGAAAGATCTAAATCATAGCATAGTTTATGGAAAACACATAAATCAGATACAGTCAACTGGAGTCATGTAAGTACTTGAATAGACAAGTAAGCCACAGGGACATTCAGTTCTACACCCAAGTTACACAAAGCTGAGCAGAAATCCAGACCGGCTATCTACAGTTTGCTTGAGCTCTAATTCTCTGTTTTCATTGCTGAATTATGGTCCCTCTGCCACCTTATGGTAGAAAGAATTGTGTTTTCTCCTTTCCTTTCAGCTGTACTGAGTGTTAACCAGGAATGAGGGTGGTTTTGGCTTTCCTTTATTGAATTTGGTGATAAAAACTGGTGTTAATTAATCATCTGCTATCTTCTCTAAAAGCACCATCAAAAAAGAACATTAGTTCCTTTAAAGAACAGTCTGATTTTTATGAGTACCTTGTACTAAAACCAGAAGTGTCTTGTCTGCATTGTGTTTTCAACTTGGAAGAGCTACTGAGATGTAAAAAACACAGCTTTTTTAATGTGCTTTTTAACATTGCAAAGTATGAAGCAGTGAAATCTCTTCTAGTTCTAAGGCAACGTTGCAAAGCTTTTCTTCCAAAACACATGAGGAAAATACGAAATTAATTTGTGTTCTTTGTGTCCTGTCATTTTAATTTGGCAATTCTATTTTTATTTTTATTCCAAGAAGCACAAAATAATCACAGTTACACTGACAAGCATACTGTGGCTACTAGTAGCATAATCTATAGAACTGACCACTGTAAAGAACACAGGCCTGAGGGTAGTAACATCCAGACCAAAAAACCTAACAAAGGAAGCTCTTGGGTTAAAAATAAAGACTCCCTTAACTGGAATTCAGTGACTGTTCCCTACTCAGTGAATACATTATGTACCTACACAGTCATCTCTGTTTTTATGGGAGTCACTTTGACTGAATTATCTGTCCTGCTAGTCCTGAGACTGGGACCTCACTGTACTCTGGAGTTACTTATTCTACTTAAGACTGCAATTGTGCAATACTTTGGCATTGTGGCTATGGCCATCTATGAAAGCATTGGTCCTTCATGAACAGAGGCAGGTTTTGGCGTAGCTGTAGACTGTCCCATTGGCCATTGGCAAGACTGGGACCAAACTGAGGCAACAACATGTTCCACATGATAACAAATCTCTTGTGGCATGATATTTTCCTATGGTTTCATTTTAAAAAGACCTTATCTTTCACATCTGGATATACTCTGAAAAGATACCCTGAAAAGAGGTGTCTGTCTGAGAATGCATAAAAAACAGCTCAGAGAGATATGTGAAATTGCCCCCTTCTTCATAGTAGAAAGTTAACTATTCCAGTAAATTTTGCAGCTGCTTCACTGTCCAGAGTAGAGTCATGATACACTGAATTCATAGAATATCCCTCATTGACTTTAATGGAAACATAACTTTGCCCTTAATGGTTGGACAGAGTGACAGACAGGCATATTCTAAAACATATGCAAAATGAGAGAGGTCAAGACTACAGCACATCTGCACTTTTAGTGGCCTTTGGAAGTTCAAAACAACAGCAGTCATCTAAAGTAGCAGCTTTCTGCAAATAATATGTATTCTGTTCAAATCCATGTTCTTATTTCCCTTCAAGCTGTTCAGCATGTATCCTACACACTGGTACAAAAGTTCCTAACTGTAACTAATTTTAGTACTAGAATCCAAATAATCCAAATTTGGTAAAGTCATTAGATTTGACCATCTTACTCCGGAAAAGAGAGTTGAAAAATAATAGTACTCTCTGCTATACAAAATTTAGACACTTTCTTTTGCTAGTGCAGTATCTCATTTCTCTCTCCCTTTTTCGCTTTTTGAATACTGGCAATTCTCTGTCTTGTGGTTACTTTAGTTTCTGCTTTGAATGCTTCCCTCCAAGCTAAACTAACTGGCTTTTGATTTTGCCTTGTTTTGTTCTTGTTTAAATGGTGAATTGGAAACTTCCAGATGTCAATATTCTCATAAAATTTTATCTTGGAACAGCCCTTCCTAACATTCACTTCAAAACCTCAGCATTCTTCCAATGCTGATTTACACTGCAGTCCTCTGGCTGGAGAGTGTATCACCAGAACAGGACAGCTGCATATCGGGCTGACAATCTGCCTGTTGCCACTGCAGCCACTTGTCTTTTATAAACAGCAGTTGGCCACAGTGAGGGAGGACACTGACCCATCCGGCCCTGAACTCCACATTCAGCTGTGGCCTATGCCAAATGCTTCAGAAGAAGGCAGAAAAGTCTTGGTCATAGACAGTTGTACAAGACTGTACATGGCCAGGAATGAGGGAAGGGGAGTTAAACTCCATCTATCTCTAAGGATCAGCATGCACCTCTGAGTAGGAGATATGATATTCCTTGAAACTCTTTGACTTACCCTAGCTAATATCATGTGAAATGTTACTGTCCAAATGAATAGCCAACCCTTCTACCAAGTCTTGCTCAGGTCCAGAGGGCAATTACTCTGCCAAAATGCTGTTTAACCTGAGCTGCAGTTATATGACCTAATAAGCAGTGATGGGCTCTGAGTTTGTGCCTTAGAGTAGGAATGACAGGAGACAGTTTCTAATCCTGTTTCTGATGCCCTACTTTTCTCACCTTGGTTCCCCACCACCTATGTTCTTTTATAAGTAAGCAATGCTTAATCATTGGCACAGATGCTAAGTTTAGCATGAATGAAGATTAAAACTCTTAACAATGAGCTAAGAGTGTTTATGATGAGTAAACATTTTTAAAATTAATTTGTCTCTAAATATGAAAGAGATCATTACCACTATTCTAAGGTTAGAGTTAGAGCTAGACTTACAATTTTGGACTACTAGATCAAAAAACAAACTTCTTTTGCTCAGATTGCTAAGGAAACAATGTTGACATGTTGGTATCTGTGGATCAAATGACTTATTTTTATTCCTGAAGTGACTATGAGCTTAGGGACTATTCTTAAAGATAGGGTTAGGGCTGAGGTTAAGTTAGGGTTAAGGACAACAAAGGTTAAAGAGCCAGTCACTGGACCTGAAAGGTTGAAAAGATAAAATGAATACTAGTGCTGCCAGGGGGAATGGTTTTTAATATTTTATGTAGCACATTTCAGTAATTTGATGATAGTCTACTTCAGATTAAAAGTGAGGGCTTGGACCAGCAATGGCTGAAGACATCAATTAATAGATGGATTTCTCAATGTCTAGATAGCTAGGAATCGAGCTTTAACGGTCTGGGACTCCTAGTCTATAGTTACTTAAGTTGCACTTAGGGCTACTGATTTGGGATAAAAAGGAATGAAGAGGTTTTCTCATGAGTGAGTCCCACATAGAAGAGGTCTAGTGCTGGCACAGATGAAAGTCTCAAGATTAAGAAGCAGGAGCAAAACATGGAGTTTCTGGCATCTGATCTTTTCTTCCTGGCTATCAGGCCTCCAGGCAGAATTCCTTCTTTGGGAAGTATATGAGTAGAAATGAAGGCGGACTGAAGAGGGAGAGTGTGTACATGTTCAGAGAAAGAGTTTTTCTTCTCACTGCCTTGCTGTACATCTTCCATGTAGAAACAATGCTGTCAAGTCTATACAAAATTCACTTAAAGACAAACAAACTTGATGCAAACATGAGTTACTCTTTGTACACAGTCCAAATTCATGGGGCACTCCCACAGTACCACAGTACTCTACAGATTCCACGCCTGAAGATGTGGGTCTGTTTTTAAATACACTATGAGCCTGATTATGATCACAAAGCAGCTTCACAACAATGGAAAACCATTGTATCAGGTCAGCTGGTGAAAATCAGCATAACACCATCTCCAGTGAAATTAAGACAATGTCTATAAATCAGGGATATATTCCACTGACTTCATTATCAAGGTCACTAACAAAGTCAGTGGATTTTATCTACTGTCTCTAGTTCACAACCACACCAGACTGGAGTCAGACCACGCTGTAAATCCTCTTAGCTGAGAATAGATACATTACATGTTCTGAAAGAGTCCTGGAGGAGCTCTATAGCATGGGAGACAACATGTCAGCAAAATGAGTTTCCAAATTTAGGAGGATGCTGAAGAGTTTGGAATATTGTTTTCAACAAAACTTTAAGCACAGCAAAGATGATGGTAAAAAATTGAGATTTTTTTTAAAAATAAGGCAACATTTTATAATATTAGCAGTCGTCTTTTGCCTAACAGAAAAGTAACTGAATGTAAATTTTAAAATACAATATAAATGAATTCTGATCAAAGGACTGAAATAATAAAAATGGAACTGACCAGCGGGAAATTGACTGCAAGCTGTTATCCTGAGCCACAACATAAATTATTTTGAAACATAATTACAAATAAAATAATAAACTGGCTTTCATGCAGAAATCATAAATTTGTAAGGAATTAATTATAGAGATGAGAAAATAATTAATGCAATGAACTCTGTAAAGGTCATTCCCATGTACAAGATGACATGGAACATTCAGGCAGTAAGCTACATAAGCATTCTGTGATTGCTTACATAATACAAGTAATATACTTATCCATTCTCCCAGAAAAAAATAAAAAAATAGGTAGGGTTCAAACTTCAAAATCTGGAAAAGACAGACTGAATGTTTCTTAATTCATGTTAGTTTTACAGTTTTATCTTTGAATTTGCTCCTAGCTTGCTGCTTTGTAATTTTTAAGAGTCATACTTGACTTTTATGCTGTAATAATGCAGGTAATAACTAGCACCTGTTGTGATAGCGAGCCAAACCCACCAAAACAGTCCAAAACAAATGGTTAGCAGTAAATAATGCCATAATAACTTTTGCTCAGGAATCAGTTATTTCCAGCTTGTGCTTTCCTCAAATCTGCAACTGCTGACAAGGCCACTCTGAATCATTATCTAGAATCCCTGCAAAACCCGGAATTTCTTAAAGGAAAAAAACCAGTTCTTTGGGTTCTCCATTATTCATACTATTCTTATAGGAGTGTAACAGTACCTATATTAAAGAGATGGGTCTAGCTATATTTCTATGGTCTCAGTACCTCCATGTTCTGTGATCACAGAGGTCTATTAGAGCACCATACACATATTAAGAGTTTCGGCCCCCATGATGTTGCTGCCTAAACACATGGCAGACAAAAGAAATATCATCAGAGAGAAGTATGCTCAAATTAAAATTGAAGGGAAGTAATTTCATTACAATTGTGCACTGACTCAACCACACACCCAGGAATATAAATCCAATCAGCAGCCAGGCCCCACCTATCTCCAGAGCAAGACTTAAACAACAAAGCCAAAGTGCTCTTTCAAGAACAGTGATGCAGACCTGTAGGATTTTCCACATAAGGTCAGACTGACCATCAGCATCCTAATTTTAGCTGTTTAAAGCCTATATTTTCACAGAAAGTTTTTTGATAAAGTATTGTTCTGTGTGCACCTGCTGCATACAAACCCAAAGGGACTGAGCACTCTGGGGCATAAGTTACGTTACAGTACTGCAGCCAAACCCTCATTCCTAAGACATACTGGGAGTGGATCATTTTGAAGAGCACATGCATGGTCTTGTGGTTCCAGGGCTTTTACTTCCACTGAACTTCTGAAATGCCAGCCATTCCACAGTATCTTACTCAGACAGGCTCTTCTTCTTCTTCCCTTGCATCACAAATTGACTGACTAGTTTTGTGCCCAAGAAGAATGGATCTGAAAATACAATTAACTTCTAGATTCTCTGCAGTCTAATTGTTAGGGCTGATTGTCAATGTAATAATATTTTCTTTTCAAATATGAGGCAGCAGGAGGTTTTACAGAGTCATCATCTATGACATGACATTTCATTACTTTCCCATCCTTGAGAGTCAGGCTGTTGGGAAATGATTTTTGTCTGCAGAATTAACGCACATGCCTTTTTTCATTGCCCGCTTACTGGAAAGTATGTATTATGTCCCTGGGTATATTTATTATTGCAGTCTATTATTCAGTTTTTTGCATAATTTAGAAGACTTGATGGAAAGAAGAAATCATTGCAATGCAAATGACTGAGATGAAAACCTCATCATTATGCTATGCTGACACAACTTAGCCTTCAAAAGTAGTCAGTTCCCATTGCAATCAAAGGGAGTTATGTGGTGAAAAGCCCTCTACAATCTGCTGAAATTGTGTTCCTTAATGTTTTTACAAATGTCTGCCGTTGCAATTTCTCTTTCTTTCTCAGTTTGTCTATATCCAGCAGTTCTTTCTTTTGCAACTCAAATCAGTGATTACAGAGGTGAAGGAAGTACTCTGCAGGCATTCACACCAGCTAACACTGGTTAGCACTTTACAGGCTTCTCACTGGCAAAATTTTAAATGGTTTGCAAATATCGTCAACTCTAGTTTACCAGCCAAGAGGTGAAGTGACTTGCCCATGGTTATCTTGTGAACTAAGCACAGAAATCAGGCTCTGGTTGGACTGGGAGCTTACCCAGCCATTACAGTATACTGATACCTTTGAATCACTGCACGAGTGGACATTCCTTTTGCCATTCCTTGCAAATCCAAGTTAGTATCTGAACACTGTTAATGCAGTATGCTGTCCTAGAGCCTTCTGCCGTGGTTCTAATACAGCTTCCAAATATTTATGATTTTATTCTATCGCCTTCATGAATTTACCTAAGCCTTTTGCTTCACATTTGTAGCCAGCCGGACTACCTATAGCTTTAGAGAGGAGTGAAAATGAAGACAGGTGCTTTGGACACCCTCACCATATTGTTAGAATACATTTACCTGATTAATTCATGTACATAATGAAACTTTCTCTGTGCTAGTAAACTAATCATGGTTAGTGCATAAGCTTAAGCATACACACACTAGCATACAGTCATTCCTACTGTTGAATTATTAGCATGCTCCCTGGCATAATTTTGACTCATGTCGATCAACACTCTCTCAGGCAATGCCTGGGTATGGTATGGAAATTCTGCAAGTCAGGGACTGTTTCCAGCTGACGCTTTAAAGCAGGATGCTTTGCTTCAGGTGGAAGAGAGTAAAGTGATGCGAGCATGAGCTGTGCTATGCCTTTTGATACCAGGCTCAGAGGATGGCCCTTTGCAATTTTGTTTACATGAAATACCCTGAGAGACCAGTATTAGAAAAGATGAAAGGGGAAATAGGTTTTGGCAGAGCATGATTCAAGTGCTTCCCACACCATAAATGTGAGCTTAACTATATGGCTTTCTACTGAGGCTTACTCCTTCTGCCAATATCTCAATGACTGTACATGTGTGGTTTTAGTTCTGGAGGTGTACACTCCAACTCTTGTTACCCACATTATTTTTAAAGTTGTTAATGAATGTCATTTTCAAAGGTGATAATGACTGCTTTGAGCTTTCATTGACTTCAGTGGAACTGATGGTGTTCTCCATATCTGTAAAGATCCGCTTTAACATATAGTTGGCTTGATTTTCAGTGTCTGGCTGCAAAACCCAGTGCAATGCAGAGATGCTTCAGATGGATTTTAAACTAGCTTGAACTCCTGTGCAGAATGGCTTACTAAATTTCCCTTGATGCTTTCTTGTACTAAGCCATATAATTTGCAGTTGTTTTTTCCTTGCTCACATTTTGACAGGCACCATTTTAGCAAAAGCCACAAAACTATTATCACTTTACCCAAGTATGGAGTCTCAGGCTAGGCGGTTACAAAAGCTCCCAATAAAATATTCTCCTTACCTAGAACAACTGTGCTTTTAGGAAGCAGTGAAAGATTGCTAGTCATCTGATAACTACCAGGTGAAAATAAAATAGATGTTAATTATTATCTCAGAGAGCAATTAGATTGAATTATTAAGAATGAATAGAATTTACCATGGGAAACTTCCTCTTCTATGGAAGATTTATGGCCAGGTCATATTTTAATGGTAATTCATTTACATGGTAATGCAGATTTATTTAAGTTACATACAGGGTGATTAGAGTTATTGGATACAGATGTGGTGCTTGTTGGCCAGATGCAGGGAAACAGTTTATATTCTGCCCTGAGTGCTTACTGCATGCAGATCATTTCTGTTTTCACTGTACCTCAGTGTGGCTGAGTGCATAGAGTACTTGTGAGTAATGCTGTTTTCTATCTATCTAGTTCATTAAGGTGCATGTGTTAAGCTGCACATATATACATAACATATCTTCCATATAGTAAAAGACAGCTTATATTTTCCACAACAGCCAGAATGTCTTGTTCCTGTAGCCCCAAGTCTCTACACCAGCTGACAGCTTACTGACTGAAATGCACTGGCTTTTAATAGCCACCTCAGTTGTGTGTTCTGTTAAGTTTTTTGAGGCAATTGTCTTGTATCTGTTTGACTGTAATAAGTAATTATTGGCATCACCTATGCTCGCTTTGGAAATTGGTTTTGTTTAAGCAGCATCCCTGCTAGGCATTTAAGATGGTTTGCATTTTCTAAGTAAAAATTTGTCCATCAAGGTCTCATTGTTCTGTCAGATTTTTGACTGTTGGCTGCAGGTTTGGGAGCCAACCTCATTTGTTTACATCATGGATAATAAATCCTCTCCTATTATCATTCTGTACCCAGTTTTACATCAAGAGAAGTATAGGTTTCCTTGTTTTGACCTCTTAACTATAACAGCTCATGAAGAGGCAATCGTAGTGTTTTTGTCAGATAGTGCTGATTTCAGAATTTGGCAGGTATAGTAGTCCAGTACTTTCTACCTAACATAAAAATATTAATTACTGTGTCTACACTTTCTTGTTTATTTGATTATTTTATTTACAAGGAAAGTCTCTTACTAGAAATAACTTTTTTTTTTTTAAGAAACCTAAGCTTTTTACTCAATGTAGTATAAGCATAAAAGCAGCTGCTTTGTGAAAAAAAATATTGCACTTCTGGAAAAAAAAAATCCAAATAAAAATAATTAGGCCAAATTACCAGTTACTTGTTTTGGACATGTGGAGTGATGCAGATGCTCTAGTGTAGTTGCCTCATTTTGGACAGGTGCCCATTTTCTTCTCTGGATCAAGTCCCTAAGTGTTCCTCATCACAACTACTTTCTCGCATCCTGAGGGGATACCTTGGTACACCCTGGAAAATACAACTTCTGAGAGGCGCTCCACAGGGCTAAGGTAGAAGGGGAACCATTATTCAGCTCTTTGGCAGAAAAGTGTATGTATACCTCACATGGTTTCCCAGATATGCTGACAGATAAAAAGTGAGAGTCAGAGCATTTGGTGGATTTAGCAATTCTGAAAAATTATGCAAGGCAACCTGCTGCTTACAAAGTTTTTGAATGAATTGCAATTCTTCATCATATTAGCTGAAACTGCTGTGTTTATACTGCAATACTGTGCAATCTACACAGCAAATAAAATGCTGGAAACATGCAGAGGAGTCCTTCCACAAATATTTTCTTCAGAGTCAGTGAGCTCGGGTATGTTTTGAGGGGAACTATTTGGAAGCATGTCCCATAAGACACATCTCCATTCTCTCAAAACACATTTCTTATGCAAATATAATTAAGTTGGAAAGTTTCCTAAGTTCCTTTCTAGCCCACAAAGTTTGTTCTCTCATCCTATAAATCACATTACTGTAACATCCAAAGAAAAGGAGTTAGTATTTGATAATGATGTAAAATAAACAGTGACAGGTTTACTCCCTGCTTGTTTACTTTTGCATATCTTGATTAAACTCTACATTTTTCAGAAGAGGTTACCTGTTCTGTACATCTGTACAGCACCAATCGCACTAAAAATGTACACTAGGTTCTTAGAAGCACAAAGGATCACTTGTTTAACTCACCTGACCTTCTGCATAACACAGTCGATAGATTCATACCACTGATTGCTACTTGATGACTGTCATTTCTGGATGAACTAGACTGGACCTTTCAGAATGGCATCTAGTATTCACTTATATTCCTTGATGTAGAAGATGATAGAAAATCTTTCAGAACCCCAGTTAAGTATTTATATTTATGAACTACCTCCACATTTAAAAAATGCATGCCTTAGTTCTGTGTGCTCTAGTTTGACCTCCCTTGTCTGCTAACTTAAGAAGTCTATTACTATCATAAATATCCTCCTGCTCATGAGCACAGCACCTGGATCTGCTCTTTGCTAGCTAATTATTTTGTGTATTTTAGCCTCTCACGGCAAGATATACAAGTAAAAGAATCATAGAATGGAGACAATGTTTTTTCCTAAAATATGATGTTAAGTAGGAAATTCAATTGCAGGCTACATTTTTCCCTAAGGATGGAGGAAAAGCTCAAAATGTCAGTTATTTGCCCACCTGAGCAAGTTGAAATGAAATGTATTGCTTTTAAATATATGACTGGACAAAGGCAATATGTTCTCCTGGAAAGTACTGTCCAGAGAGTGTGGAGCCCCATACAGACTATTCATAGAAAGACAGGAAGGCTTAAGTAATTAAAACATAAAAAAAAGATAAGTACAACCTTTGTATTAGGTGCTACAGAAGTAAAACAACAGAGGTCTTGGGAGCTTATTGCTCAAACAAGACAAGAAAGCTAATGTACTCAAGGTTACTTAGTATGTCTTCAGCAGAGCCAGGTAAGAAAACCATCCCTGGAGCCTTGCTTCAGTGACCTGGGCATTCTATCACATTGCTCCTCATTTGCAGAAGGGCTCTACTATTAGTCCTAAGGAGAAGAGTGTTTTAAAGCTGAAGTAGGACATCAGAACCTGACTCATATTCAGGTATGTGTGGCAATACCTTATATTGTTCAACTAAGTCATAATGCGCTTTTATAGCTTACTATTAAAACAGGATACTCAGAAAATGAAAAGGCAATTAGACCTAAGATCCACATAGGATGTTTCATGAAGCATGACTAATATAGCAGGTATGCTAATATAGCAAAAAGCACCTGTGACTTAGATAACTGTATCCATCATTATCCTTACAGAAGTATGACCTTGAGATATAGGATGGAGGAAACCAAAGCATAGAAAGTGACATGCAGACAAGCTAGGAATGTGCTCCTTTGCATCTAGAACAGTAAATGCAATGATTTCAAATCATTTTTCAAACTAGTTACTTGTACAAAGCATGCCTAAAACTGCTAAATTACAATATGGCCCACAGCATGGCTGGAAATTGTCCAAATATGTCAATGGTCTTAATTGTTAATTCCTCGGTCCCCGTCACTATTATTGCAAAACTTTCATTGTGAGCTGCTCCTCTAGCTAAGATCTATAATTGATCACACCTGCACAGAACCCGTCAAGTAAAGGCTCAGGTTATTTCAAGTGCCTTCATGTTCACATGCTGTTAATAGTGAGCAAAAGAAATATTCTGAAAACCTGTGTCTGACCATTAGACATCACCATACATTAAATGAATTTTTAATCAGTTTGTGTCTACAACTTTATGCAGCCTAGTAATTTATCAAAGTGCATATAAAAGAAATAAAAAGAAAAAAACCTCAACAAAATCCATTTCACAAGACAAAATCTGAATCTTTAGCTACTAATAATTTGTTAGACTTTGTTCCTTTGAGTAGTGGCAGTTGGATTCCATTGCTCACAAAAGTCTTTTATTATTTGCCCTCACAGGCATTCATTTCAGAGAAAAGCAATTTCACTTCAGTTTCAAGCTATCTGTGACAAATACACTGTGACATTTGATTCTCCTTGTCTTTTTGATGCCACTTCTAAATAAATATTGATGGCCTGTCATAGCATGGCTATAGCCAGAAATGTTTTCATCCAAAAATTCAGATTTTTAAACAAAATGTGATGGGCAATAGAAAAGACATATTTTCCCAGTGGCTTTTATATTTCACAAATGCTTAGATCTTTTGATTCCACAATTGTTACAAATGGGACAAGCTGGAGCTAAGGACAGAAGGGGGTCATGCTTTTATTTTCTATTAAGTAAATGGAAATGATAATGGAAAACATGTAGAGAAGTTGACTGTGCTCTTACGCTCCAACAGAAACAGACTCAGATCTCCTTATAGACTGAACACATGCTCAAACTCTGGGGAAGTTCTGATCCTTCGACCAAGTCCAAACTTTGTGGCTTTCTGTTAAAGGCTGGATTTTTATAGTAACCTGAGGTTAAATCCCAGTGATTCAGTACAAACCAACTGAACTAAATTAATTGCTCTTTGTTAGAATACAAGTCAAATTAGATGGTTCATTCAGGCCTCAAAATTTCTGAAGATATGACTGTATGGATCTTTTGAAAACTGTTGACTTTGTCTATATTGATCCCAGACAATGAAATTTTGAAAAAAAAGATTTAAATTTTAATCTTGCATTTTGCATCCACCTCTGCAGCCTAGAGTCAAATGCTTGTTATGTTCGTGTCTTTAAAATGTAGAGTATAAACCAGCAAGAATCTTAATTATGGGAGATAGGTGTATGGATGGAGAGAAAGGGGAAACATTTAGCAGAGGAAGTGGTGCTTGACAGTTGAGAATGAGTTTTGGAGGACCATTTCTCCTATGGCATATCCTCAGGGTAGAACTTATGCAAGCTAGCCCAGATATGACTGTTCAGCACAGTGCCAGACTAATTAACCCATCCTGGAGACAGTTTCATGTTATTCAGAGTTTGGGTATATCTGCATAATGCTTTATTATGTTGTAAAGACAGATCCCCTTGTCCAGCTCCAGCATCTGACAAAATGAAGCCTCAACTGCATTTGGAAGCGTTAGGAGACACCATACAGATAGTGACTTGTCAAATCCTGCTTCTCAGGCTTTACCAATATTTTTTTTCTTTTTCACTGACCATGTCTTCATCATTCTGTTTATTTGGCAAAATCTCAAACCCGAGTGACCAAACAAGTATCCTGTAACAGCTCCAGTGACACCAGTTTTGGTTTGTGATATATCCAGGTGATATTTCTCCAAGCAGTCATCAGTGGCTGCAGGAAAAGAGATCATGGAAGCTATGATAGCTGAGTAGTTACTGAATGGCAACAGTAAAGAGTGGTGCACATTCACAAGTAAAATTCCAGTCCTGACAGTGTGTGGTCACTAAAATTTGTGTCGTAACAGAGAAAAAGTAATTGGGGCTGAGTTGAGTTCTGCAAGATAATGGAGTTCCAGCAGGGTTGTTAACAGGGTCCCAGAAATCAAACCCTTTCTTTCTTCTCTCTCTTTTCTTTCACACACCAACAGCATGGCACCATCTTGTTGATACATACAAAGCATATTGTGGAAAAGGACCCAACTTCACATTAGTAGAATTTTGCTGTGTGACAACTGCTTGGGAAGAATTGTTTGTAATGCATGTCAACACCAAAGCAATAGGTACTTTGCACTCATATGTGCATGGTAGGTCTATCTAATGCAGCCTAATCAAGCTTTGTACAGGTAAACTGGGGTTGATGAAGCAACCATTCTTATAGCTAGTATTCTTCTTCAGCACTAGTGCAAAAAACATTGATACCATGTTAGCAACATGCGACCTTGCAGTTTTTCACTGCAATGCAAAGAATTCACAATTCAACTATCATGAGTAAGTGATCTCCTATAGAATACTTTTCATTCACAAGTCAAAGCACTCTTTAGCTAGGAAGTACCTAAAGTTTTAGTTTTCTCTAACAGTGCCTAAGTGGGAACAGACCTTTGCTCAAGTTTGAAGAGAAACTGCATGTCCTCCTGTTTAAGTGTTGAAATGCAAACTACAGTATTGATATCTAGACATTCTGATACCAGTATTTTGTCTGAATCTACATTCTCGCTGGAGTTTAGTTTTATTAATGACTTGAACATAGAAACTTCAGCCTAAGTGAAGGTGTTCCTGATAGGTCTCTACAGAGATGTGTTCAAATCACCTCTGATAAAAAAGCAGTTTTTTTCCCTTAATACTCGATTCGCAGTGATGCTTAAGTTCATCAGGATGCAATAGCAAAGCCGTCAGCTGTTCATAGTTTACTTATCCAGGTCCTGAATCAATCTCAATAATTTACACTTGAAAAACTGTTTAAAACGTGTGATCATCTGCCCGGTGCATAAAATCCAGTACAAGTATCTAGGCTTGATCCTCAGAGCAGGAGGCTGAGCAAAGGCAAGAAAGTGTCCACTGGCACATGTGAATGGACACACAAACTTAGCACAGAATAAGAAATAATGTCTTCCAGAAATACAGATCTACAGAAAAACTAACTTGAAAAATGCTATTTCTAATGTTCACCAGCCACTTAAGCTGAGGTGAAATGAGTAAATTAAGTTGATCTAAGTGTGGGCTGCCACTGAGAGGGATGCTTGTGTGGTTGCACGGTAATTTGGGTCAGGGAACTAATCCAACTGAAAAACCAACCCCCTCCTTCTGCAAAAGGAAGTTTTCATCCAGTTCCCTGATTCAGCTCCCTGTGCAGCCACATAAGCACAAGGCAAGTACAGCAATTTGGGTGCCAACTGCTTGGTGTTTTAAAATTCTTTTCCTCTAAAGAATTGTTCCTATTATTAAATGAGCTGTTTTATGCAGGCTGCTTTACCAGTTTCTTCACTGATACAGTTCCTGAGGAAAGAATGACAGGTATTGAACTACATAGATCAAACTCTATACAACATGCTGGCTGGTATTCAGGATGAAGTACTTTATGTGCAAGAAGGAAAAAACCCTAAAAGATTGAACCGGGAAAGGTATAAACTCATGAACTAATGGTTGAGAGATGCATTCAGAAGGACACAAATGGGGACAATGGGGCAGCCAGCTGCATTACCTTTAGAAAGGCCTATTAGCATTAACCATGTAGGAAGTCAGTATTGATGATATTAAATCATTAGGAAGCTGATGCTTCTATATTCAGAATGTGTCAGGAGATTAATGACACATTTCATAAACTATCATCTTTTTCAATCAAAATATTCATAGCTGTACGGTTTGATGGAAAAATAAATTAACTTTTCATAAAAATATTTGTGAAAAAATGTTTCTTTTCAGCAAACCATATCATGATTTTCTCAGTAGTCATAACAATGAATACCAGCCAGGGACAAGCTGCTGGAAGAGCAGTCCAGCAATGAGAGGGTTTGTAACATATTATTGATACTCTAAACCTCCACTCTCCTAAAAGAAAGATTTATTCATTGTCACTCACAGGGATTAACCACTGTTAAGAATTTGTCAGAAAAACATGTGACTCTGTGAGCATGACATTGAACAGGGAGGCAGAGGACAGAGAGAATTCTTACCACCTTATCATCAGATGGCAAAACTGCATTGAATTCAATAAGGTCCACACACTGCCCTGGATTATGATCTTCAGCTCTGAAACTGTCTCCCTTATGACAGTGGGTAAATTCCCCTTTTTCATGCCCCTCAGCCTCCTAGTTTGCTTGTCTAGCCTATTGGTATTGTGAACTCAAGAGAGCTAAGAATGTTTCTTGTGATGAATTTAACACTTGTTATCCTGTAGGGTACTGACTTAAAATGAGTTCTCTAAAAACTGCTGCAATATAAATAAAAGTGACCATATATCACCTCTTGATAGCAAGTTTTTCTAAGTTTTTCCAGTTTCTTGTCTAACTGGACCTTCCTTACATGTATTCACCACACACCATGATCCTTACATATGTTTAAGTGTCTTGTTTTTTCTGAAAAAAAAAATTTCTTGCTGGCATGGACATTAGGTGAATATTTACATTGGCAGCAACGGACATCACTTCCTAAGAGGGTTTTCATTAGAGGCAAATAATTTTTCAAAAGCTTAATCCTCCTACTGTGCTGTCAATTTGCTGCTGCACACACAGTCTGTAGCATGGTACTAGAATCAGAACTTCCAGGATCTGAGCAAAAAGGAAACTTCCTAAAAGACTAATGGTTCAAAATCAAATTCGTAATCACAGGCCTTGAAACCTGAAATTTCAAAGCAGCTTTCACATTCCATGTTACATGCTCTATTTATGCTCCTGGAAAACACGTTTTTCTAATTGAGGGCTATTGTGAAATCTGATGAACATCAGAGAATTTTTCATTTGAAATACAAGAGAAAAAGATTGGGCTAGTGTGTACAGAAGACAACAGGAGATTAGAACTAAGGTTGCACTAATATTTTGTGGTTGATGGTATTCCTGAAATGTCAAGAACAAATTAGTCTCAGATCAAACACAAACCAGCATTTTCAGTCATTGTAAAGTTGAAAGGAAGCACCACTTCAAGCCAAACTGTCATCTTTGATCCAGAACAAAATGTTGCAGTTAGATTTGACAAATAATAATTGTTTTCTCCATTTAAAAATAAAATTAAGGAATATTCCAAAGTTTAAAAAAATGTATTCTGAAAAATGGAAACTTCATTTTAAGGAAATGAAAAAGAACATTTAATTTTTTTTAAAGCAGGAGTGCAGCTTCACAAATGAGTAGAGAGATTAATCTGAAGCAAATTTTTTTCAGAACACAAAACTGCTTGATATTCAGCTGAAAAACTTTGTCAAACTCTGAGGCAACCTTCATGGGTTGTCACTGAAAGAGCTGACAATACCGAGCAGTGAGGTTCAATCCTAGTTCTACAACTGACATGCAAGATTTCACTAGGGAGAGAGTCAGTCTTTGGGCTTTCACTCTCTTGTGGGTGGTCTTCACACGTTTTGTGCCTGTAGGAACTCCCGCTTGATGGACAGCCTGTGCTATGCCAGAGGTAAGGAGATGGGGTACCCTATTCTGTGCAATTAGCTTAAATCCTTTGAAGACTCTGAGTAGCTAGAAATAAACTTACCAATATGGGAAAAGAGGGCACTTCCTACTATATCTTTCATAAGCTACATTTTTTCACAGTTCAGAGATGAATTATATCATCTGTGCCCTCATTTACTCATTTAGTAACACTTTATTTACTTCAGTTATTTCTTTAGTTATTTACTTTACCTATTTGTGCCAACTGTCTCATTACATACCTGATATTACAACCTGATACTAAGTAGGATAAACTTAATATTCGTGAGAAGCGTTGAGATCCTTAGGTAACAATACATTCATAAATTTTGGTAATATATGCCTAAATACATTACAGTTTATGTCACATACCAAGCCCAAAAAGCATCTAATCCATGTCTGTTCTGTATAGGGATGTTACTCTTTGTCTGAGTCTGAAAATGGCAACCACTCTTAAGTAGACATGGAAATTAGGACATCACAAATTTATTTGTTTCTCAAGTTACTCTTAGATTCAGAATGGAGTCTTCCCATGACATAGTCTTAACTTGGATGGATTCAATTCTGGACCAATGAATCAGAGTAAAAGCTTTGACACAGCAACAATCAAAAGTTCCTATGGAGTTCCTATGACTACTTCATGGGAATGCCAAAAAATGTAGGCATTCCAGTTTTGAGCAATTAAAAGTTGTCTAGCAAGTATCAAATCTAAATTGACACTATCAGAAATCCCAGCTGTAATTGCAATGTGTTCACTACAAATGGTGGAAAAAATTATCTGGAGTCTAGCCTATCAAGTTTCATCCACAAACTGGACTACTGGCAAACACACAAATTTACTTCTCTAAAGAAAGCCTTGCAATGCAACCACTTTCACAGACCATAAAGTCTACTGGCCTGGACACAGCAAACTGTACAAGAAATGTCCAAGAAAAATGGAAACAGGACCCTCAAGTTAAGTCAAAGGTAAGTTAAAACCCACACAGCTAAACATACTGCCACTGAGTGCTCAACTCGGTATTCCTTTGCTGGTAACATCCAGTCATGATCCAATAGCAAGAGGCTACACGACATGATACCATCTGTCACCTCCACTCTTCTTGAAGCAAACATAATTCTTGCATTATCTACTGAGACATGTTCTATGTGTTTTCGTCACAGAAAATCTCTTTCTTGTATATATCTTAGAACACTGAATAAGAAAACACATTGTTGGCCCAGTCTTTTTGCTGCCTACTTGGTTTGCCATCATGTAGTCTCTCCGTACTCTCTTTAAAATTGTTCACAAAAAATGCATTGGTAATAAACTTTAATCATGGGAATGAAATGCATCCATACATAGTAGGCAGCCATGCTAATTAGAAAACACTTGATATGGAATCATGTTTAAAATCACATGTTGACCCACTTTCACTTTCCTTTGTTTCTGGCTTTGCTAACACTAATAGCCCTGTTTCCAACTAGCTTTGTGCTAAGCATGGTCCATGTCCATACACAATGTGGCTAAAATGGATCTATCTGTCAACACGGACAAAAATAGATCTATCTTCATGCAACTTATGTCTTCCTGGGCTTGCACAAATTTGTCACATGATAGGTGGGTCATCGCTGCTTTGCTGTCAAGATAGGTTTCTTTAATTATTCCTGTGTTATACAGCATCACAGAATTATGATTGACAGACACCCTAAAACATTAGAGATGCTGTCTTTATCCACAGTTTCTTGTTATGCTATCCTCTGCTAAGGTCCAACATCTGGAGGATAAATGACATAGCTGAAGTTATACCATGCATTAGCTGCAGAACTGAGACTAGCATCCATGCCAACTCCCTGAATCCCCGTACTAACGCACAAAGCATGGACAATATCACTTCCAAACTTATTAACAAGAACATAGCTGTGTTGCAGACACATAGTGAATATGTGGAAAGGGCTTTTGTGCTATTAAGATCTGGGGTCCAGCTGTGGGGGCAGAGATTTAAAATGGTACAATAGCTGTAGGGTTTGCAGCCTGTTTCCAAGATCTTTATAACATCGCACATTCTGAGTATTGGCATGTGACAAACAGGACAGTAAAACAAAGGCTATGTGTCATGTTTCTAGTAGGGACTGTTGTATAGTCTCCTCTGCCCTCCTTGGATCCTCTTTAAAAGAAAAGGGACAATGTGGACAAGGGTCCTTTTCCTTTATGAAGCTGTCTGCCTTGATGCCTTTGTTAGATGTTTCTAGCATGAATTTGATCAGTAACAAGAACCAAATTTATGTAAGTTACAACATGGAGATATTTTTCTTAGCTGAGACAAACTGGAGGGATAATGTAGCCTACCACCTGGATACTTAATATTCTTTATGCTTTTGCTAGAGATGTGTGGTTTTGACAGCTGCAGATGTTAAAAAGGCTATTACCACTAATTATCAGGTATTAAACATGATTATGCTTGTAAAATAATACCAGCAAAGTTGAGGGTGAACAAAGAACTTAGATGTTTTGTCTGTTTGTTTTAAAGGACCCAGGGTAAGTGGGTGGTCCAGTGTTGGAAAGACTATATGGTGAGATTCAGTTCAATTATTCACCTTGAAAATTCAAACAGAGGCGGGTGGTCACTGATCGAATGAAATGAGCATATGAGCAAAAATGAGCATAGGTGGAGAGGCAAGCCTTTGCAACATTGAGTACAATACACTGAGTACAGCTACTTTTCAGAATTTGTAAGAACTACAGGAGATATGAACAAAGCCAAACTTCAGACTAAATTAGTCAACTCCTATTCTCAGGCTCTCTATAGCCAATGGAGGAATAAAGCTCCCTACAGAGGGAAAGTCATCACGTAAGTTAGAGCACCAAATGAAACAATATTCTCCTCCTACAAGCTGTGCAGAAGAACAGATCACAATTTTATTACTCTGGCACCCAGAAACTCATGGTGTATTTGGTGCTAAACAGAAACTATTGCTACTCTCCAGAGTTTGTAAACTTAGTGAGCAAAGAAAAGATTCAGTGCCTGGAGAACAGAAGGATGAAGAGATTAAATGACTTCCCTGAGGTTACACATTGAGTATACAGCAGAACTTGAAATGACACCCGTCTTGTCTAACATCCTTATCAGGGGTGGATGCAGCATACCATGAACAAGGAAGGGACTGACCAGCCTTCCACCTGAAACAGCATTTACTTATGTTTTGTGTGCATGATGTATTTTTCCTAGGTGTGTGGAAGAGGCATCTGCTCTGAATTAAATCAGATCCTCTTGATTTTTCCAATTCGTTCAAGGAATAGAAATAATCACTTCAGTTTTTAGTGTATCTGCTAGCATGTGTAGACCCAGTGCCTCAGACTACTTAAACAATTGCTGAACTTCACAGATAGAGGCAATCGCAAGGCTTCACTTAATTGTTCTGTATCTCCCATTCACTTGCAGGAAAGGACACAGAAAAACGGAATTGTACACTTTGAATATTCACCTGCTTCCCAGAGCTTAGATTTATTGGTTAAATGGACTGAAATATGAACCTCAGGGTAAGCTTTCACCCTGGGCTTGGCTGTCTCATGCACTGTCCCATCAGAGTTTTTCATCCAAGCTTCAATTGCTCATGCCTTGGAGACACTACCTACAGCAATGTGAAGTGGCCTGCATTTTAACAACAGCATGGAGCAAACATACTCAGCTGAAATATAGCTTTTAAAGGCACCAATGATACCTTTTCCATAAAAAAGGAACAATAGTAAGAAATACGCTTATCTAATGTTTTTTCAGCATGAACACTCTTGGAGTTAGGATTCAGTACAGAGCGTATGAAGCAGCTTTCAATACGAAGGAATAGCTCTTTATTTCATCCTAAACTGGGTCTCCACCATAACTATCATCAAGTAGTTATCTGAGTCTGTGCAGGAGAAGCCATAATTCTGGAAAATCCTAGAATTTACAATTCAAGCTGATTCCTCTGTAAACCTCCAGGAAGCTCCGAGGAGGATGCTCAGCCTTTTCTGCCTTTCAAATTCACCACCATCATGATTACAACAGCCTGGAAGTGATGTCTGGAATTGAACGGACTGTAACTGATCTGACATTTGTTAGTGAAGAAAGTCTTTCAGCCTTCTGTCACCGTGTGGTACCAGATCAGTATTCTGTCTTTAGCACAATCCTCACAAGGAGTGGGAAGGAGGTTCGAGAGGAATTGTTGATAACTTAGTTAAAATTCCCCCATACGTACTACTGAACTAACAATGCTGGTACTAAGACAGCTGTTATTTGTACTGTAGCTGCATGTAAGGGCCCCAGAGACTTGCCTGTACTAGGTGCTGTATTTCTGTTTCCCCCTCCTGTCTTGCCAACAAACTCCCCATGCCCACTCTGCAAAGAAGATGGGAAGCACTGAACCAGCCTTTTAAAATGTCATCTTGTACGCTCAGGCCAGGATGATTGATGGGGGATGTCTCCAGCTGGGAAGCAGCCATGTCTGAAAGTCAGAAGCAGAAATGAGCCCAAGACGTTTACTTCCAAAGTCAAACTGGCAACTCTCCTGCTGTCTGTCAGTTCCACTCAGATACAAGTAATTCCAGCATTTTCTGCAGGAAGCAGCTTTGATGCCTGATTGGATCTGTCTTTACCACCTGGCAGGGCAGCTACAGGGACCTGGAGCCTTTGGAAATATGCTGCAGGACTTGATCTTTAGCTCCTCAGCAGCATACAGTTTTGTATGGTAATGTATAAAAGCCTCCACTCTTCACCAGTGATACAGCCTCATTCCTATATACTGTGTTTCTAGAACCATTTGCCTTTCACTGGCACAAATACTAACTTCTTCAACCTCAGAAATAGAATGTTATGTCCAAAGGGAGTCTGAAATCTCCTGCAAAAAGTTCTTTGTAGTAGGCCCCTTTATCCACAAGAAACTGTTTTGACTTTAGAGGGACAAAACATGATCCCGGGCTCAGTACAAGAGAGTAAAAATCTTGGTGTTAAATAGGATGATAAGGATCCCAGATCATCCTACCTAGCTTGCCTGAAAAACTGATGAATGTACCGAGAACTTTCTAACCTAAGAACAAAAGCAAATCATTGACAAAGCATACCAATATCTAAGCCTTAAACAGTATACTTTCTTCCAGGCTCAAATGCCTTAAAAGTCATGCAGATGCTCTTGATGTAAAGCAATTTAAAATGTTTAACTTCAGTCCAGCTTTACATACTCTCCGTAAATGGACCCAAATATTATAAACTGATTAAGAGACAAAAATTGTACGTTCATAGTAATCTGCAATTTCTCCAAGCACTTTCTGCCTAATACAGTTATTTTAGTGATTAGGTTTTGACTAGCAACAATTTAGAGATTTTTTTTTTCCTTTGGGCATTTTATTTACTTTGCTGAAAATCCAAGTAGAAAAATATGTATATAAAAAAAATAAAATTAAACGAAATCAGACATCCAAGCTTTTCCAGAAAAGAGAAATTCCTCCTGAACAACTATTTAGAGGGGTGTTACAGTTTTTGGTTTATGACTCTTCACTTAAATTCTTTTCTAATCAAACCAGTATTTTTTCATTAATATTCTCAACTGGATGTAAAGCCAGTTTTTATTCTGAGAATTTAATGAAAGAATCTTGAGCAGCTGTACAGTTTTTATTTTTTGCACAGTGTTTTAGGTACATTAATGACAGGCATGAGATGTAGCAATGAAGATACTGTGTAAATGCAGGTTGTAACCTGCTAATACACAAGTCAGAAGTGAAACTGAAAAATGACAAAGCAAGTTTACTAAGCAATGAATTACAACTTGTTTCTCTAACCAGATGTTGGGTATGTCCAGATGAATAGGTGCAGACAGTTGGGATTTTACTCTACCATACTTCACACAAGCCAGATGGCAGCCAGCTCTATCCAACAGCCATGTAACCATATGAACATGGCATTGAGCCTGAGCTAATATATCTTGCTTTTCAGCACATGGCTTCTGAATTGGACTTCTCCTATCTGGCGGGCTCAAAACATGGGCAAAGCAGATGCACAACTGCCTTCCCTCACCCAGTAAAGCACCTCCTCAGAAGGATCGTTCTCATGCAGTTTCCAAATGGGCTGTGATGCACTACAATGAAATATCATTTGAAGAAAAAAAATTCAAAAAATCCAGTTATGCCAAACAACATTCCACCCCACCAATGTCCCTCATCCTCTTTATTTTCTTAAATGTATATTGTCAAAATCAACAACAACCTGCATATATTTAGTTTTCTGGAATGACACTCATTGATGAGAAAATGTCTCACAGAAAAATTCTAAGTAGTTCTACATTTAGTCCATGAGGTGAATTGCCATGGTAAAAAATTGGTATATTGCTGGTCTGGAACTTTTTGATTACTTTGTTTGTTTGTTTTTATTAAAAATACGTGAATGTCTTGGAAACAAAACTTACTGTGCTTACCATTTCAACAGAAATTTTTGTGTGTTCTTAGATCTTGGATTGAATTTCTGGCAAAAACCACACCTGTCCAGGTGGGTGTATGGATGGATAAGTGATTTGACCAACTTAAAGCTACATCTCATTACAGACGAGAAGCCAAGGCTTGCAGCCTGGTATGGCTAAAAGGATTGCCACAAGGGTGGTTTGTAATAGTTCCTTATGAGCTGAGAGTGAAGGCAACACAGCATTAAATCAAGTTAACACAAAAACTCATACTACCTTAGATAAGAATAGATGATTAGATGAGCCCCCCATTAATAGCTCATGAATACATAAGCAGTTAACTTTCTGGATGATTTTTCTTCAGGATTTAGGCTTGTAAAGAAAAGTGTTCAATAAGCAATAGATAAGAACAATAGAGAAAAAATGGCTATTAGCTATTCAGAGCATGTATGAAAATACTGAAATTAAGAAGGTCAAATTTGCTTTTTTCAATTACTTGGGGTTTTTTGAAGTGAAGTTTAGGTGTGGAGATGCCATACAATAGTAGTATGATACTAGAAAAATATTTATTGTATCATACTGAAAACTATCCTAACAAAATACAGGAGACACAAATATGGAACCAGCATGAAAATGGAATTTGACTGCCATGAAATGCTGGTGTCACTCAAATCTACCCTGCAACACTGTTTCTGACTCAGAGATAGATTTCAGGAATTTCATTTGCAATTCAGCTTTCCTTTACTTGATATCTTTCATGAATCTTAAGGAGTTTTACATCCATTCTTTTGATCTTCCTGTACCCCTAAGAGGTAAAGAAGCATCATTATTCTTATTTTATGCACAGCAGACTTAGACACAAAGAGCATGAATGAGTCACCCAAGATCACACAGCACTTCAGAGAGAGAGCCTAGAACACCAGCCAGGAAACCTGACTGAGCATCCTATTCTCACCACTTGACCAAATTTCTTCTTGTAGGAATTGAAAGGATGGAAGCCAATTAACCACCTGTTTCATTGTTTGGCATTTTCAAGACATCTGATGTGTGCTAAGTGGAGCAATGTGCTTCACAGATTCAGGACCTCCTGCTACTCAAGAAGGCTGAAGTTTCACACATCACCAGGATCTTTCACTGTGTAAAACATAAATTGCACACATTCCAGACTTCTGTTTGTATTAAACAAATGTTTTGACTGGGAGCACTGATTCCATTTCACCTCTGTTGTTTCTGATTTCCCATTGCTGTTTCCTTTCTTTCCACTCCTCTTCCTCTTCCAACACTGGTGCCAACACACTGGCCACACACACACACATCATGGTTGCTAGTAGCCAGTTGGCAGGTGGTGGATATTTTTCTTGCAGCATATGTATGTGTGGATGACTGCTCTTGCTGTGTGACTGACTGAGTTGCTGGCAGTGCTTTTGGCTGGGGTATACTCTCTGGCATTATTTTAGTTCCAGACATTTGATGGGTTGACTCTCCTGTTTTGTTCTCCCAGACAGTATTTTTCAGTATTCCTTTTTTTCCAGCCTGAGACAGTCATGGCTGTGTGGGTGTCTTTTAATGATGTTTGCACAGTTCCAGGCCTTTCTGTCACTTTATACAGCTGTGAAGGGAACTGTGGCGTGTAGGTATCTATGTGTGTATTCATGCAATGCTGTTCATGGTTATGTGCATTCCAGTTCTTGTATGTGAATTTGCTTCTCTATGTGCATATGTGCGTGCATGGTCCCATGCCCTCCTGATTTTGTGAGTATGTCTGTGTCTATGTGCATATACTTCCATTGGTATGTCCATTTGTATAGTCTGTACACCTGAAGATGCATATTTCTCAATGTGAATGGATATGTGTCCTTAGTATATCCAGAAAAAAATGTTTCAAAAGTATTATTAAAAACTTGCAAATTCAAACAGCAGATATGTGAAAATACTAAAATTTAGTTAGTTTGCTGATCCAGAATTCTGACTCTGTGTATGTACTGCTGTGATAACCTCCAATTACATCTATATTTTTCTAATTAATTCAATGCTCAAGGCAGACCTGCTCTAGGAACGCTGCATGCAAAAGGAGTCTCCTGCCTCATTTATTGCAAAAGCTGGATGCTAGATTTCTACTATTCTTATTACAAGCAGTTCAAGATTCCTGTAACACCTGAAGGACAGACAGAACTCTGTTTTACAAGCTCAGAAGAAGTAAAAACGATGCAAGAGAGTATGTGAAAAACAATGGCCTAACTATATGATGGTACAGTCAAACAGTAATAAATGTTTATGAAGTGGATTAGGACGTATAACAGCAAGGTATAGTCCTGAAACATTTTGTTACAAAATGAAGTATTATTTTCCAAGCCCTAAATTCTGTAATTCTTGCTGGCAACATATTTTCATTGAATGATGAAAATTGTATATACATATGGTACTGGTAAAATGGTGACATCAGTCAACAAGCAATGCTTATGGATGCACACTTTGTACTACCTGATCAGAGGAAGAGAAAAGAGAAAATGAATTCTCAGTTCTATAACCACAGCCAGAATAGTCAGGAAAACATCCTGAAGAGACCACTAGAGCTTCACCTCACAAACATAGTGAAAAGACAGGAAACCACGATAGGTACGAGCAGAGTAGCCCATGAATGTAATCTACAGAAGCACAATCAAATGCCAAAGTAAGAACACATTAATGCAGTCCACAGGTTACCATATACACATAGCTGGGTGATGACCTTCAAGTGCTGTCAGGGACTGTAAGCACATAGCCCAACCCAGTAATGAATATACATAAATGAAAATACTCCTAAAGAGTCTTAAAGGTATTGCATAAGTGCTGTAACATTTCTTTAATGAATACACTTCCATGGGCTAGTCTGAGACTTCAGTAGTATTTGAAAAACTAGGAACTTTTCAAAATCAGTGTTATTCAAGTATGCCAGACCTAGAGTTTAGCACTCTGAGTACACACTTGTAGTCACCTGATAACAACAAGTCTTTTCCAGAAGTCTTCCACTTGTCACTCATCTCACTGAAGGAGTGGAGACGTATGCAATGCATTATAGCTCACAAGACAATTATAGCCAGCCAGTATAGTTACACTGGCAAGAAACTTCCAGTGCTAAGTATGTGGTTCAATGGAGAAAGTGTTCCTGGCTAAGCTGCAGCAATGACATTTAAAGAAACATTCAAGTTATTCTACTAGGGTTTTTTCAAAAGGGAAATTACTTATGTTTACTCTGGAACATTTTTTAGAAACTTTTCCTGCTCATATACTACTGTTAAACCATACAGGTTTTCCTACTACTACATAGCTATTTTTCTTTACTCTTGAAAGTATACTGGAAATAGAATTGCCCAGAACGTAATATAATTTTGTTTTCATTACCATAGATTTCACTTTCTACTGAAGATCTGTCATTGAAATTCATGCTGCACTGATTACGTTCCAGCTATTTAAAAACATAGATTTCAGGAATCAGAAATATTACTGACTACCCCAATCAAAACCACTATCCATTCAAAATTAGAAGCTGGATGCATATAAAGTAACTATCTTCAACTAACTTCTTGATTTATGAATATTCTTTCCAATAGGTCAATTGCTAGAAATCCGAACAAAAGGCAAACACAAAATACATAAACTATGCCTTAATTAAGTCTCAGTTCTGATACTTAAAAACTATTTCTGGAATTTGCACCATTATCTGTTGACTGTAATAGTGATGTATATGTGCATTAGAAAGGTTAGTTAACTCATATTTCTGAAGTAATTTATGATCTTAGTACTAAAATATTTTTATATAATTTTATTTTTAAAGAGAAAGTCCTTCTCTTCAGTTTGGTACAGCAGTAAAAATTTGGATTATCTCCAAATTAAAATGCATTGTGCAGGAGAATTTTAACATACACCCATATAACTCTCTCCAAGTATTTTACTTCCACCAGTTGGCCAAAAATGAATTCAAAAGTAGCAAAAAAAAAAAATCATTGTTCTATTTTTTTATACCTGTTTAAAATTTCAATGGAATTTCTTAGAGAATCTATTTTTTTAATTTTCTATCCAATCTAGATCAGATGGACAGAGCTAGAATTTTCAATCCACAGAACACACATAACTACATAAGTTGCTCTCGTTCAGCCTTTCCCAGCATATCATCTGCTGTTTAACAAGCATAGCCCCTAATACCAAGTGCTGAGCATTCAGTCTCCTTTGACCACTTGCTGGCCTCTGTGATGCCACAGGGTATTATTATTATTATTATTATTATTATTATTTATTTGTACCAAAATAGCCCTTTGGAGGACCCACTATATGTACTGTCCCTGCCCCAAAGAGTTTACAGTTGAAGTGTAAGTTAACTACACTTCTCATCCATTATGGTTTTGTCTGAAATATATCATTACTCTTCAGCATTCTGACTTATTCAGCTTCGGTGAATCAATGCTTCTTTTAGCAGCTTACCAAGAGATATACACCTCTATCCCTCCTGAGCTATCTCTTAGCTTACCTGGGAATTATAGTCTCATCTTAGTTACAAAGTCTGACACAGTCTTCTCATGAATTTTTAATTCTGAATTACTTTCAAACCAAAATCATTTTAATGTATAAAACTTTTACAAGATTTTAAAAGTCCAACAGAAGAACACTGCAATTATTTCAAAGTAATAGTTTATAAATAAAATGAATTATAATATCTTGACATTGAAACCCAACCTCTGCATTGCTCTCTATTTGGGTAGCTCTATAAAAACAAGAGATTAAGCACGAAATTAAGTAATTTGCAGAACTGAAGCTTTGTGATCTAAAGCTAACTGAAATCATCCACAAGCTTCATGCAAATGATGTTGAAATACATCTTTTTGCAAAACAAAATGCAGGTAGAGAACAGAAGGATGTATGTAGTACATATTACAGATTACATACATATGCTGAAGATAGAAAAAATAATTAAAGAAGAACTATAAAATTTATTGCACAGGCTATGATATTTTTAAAATATTTTTAAAAGAATGGTGAAAAGTTGAAACAACACATTGGATAAAAAGATACTTTGTCCCAAGGGCAAGTACTGTAGTGATCAATTACATCTTGAATTGCAGGAACAAAATTAACTAACTTGATGGAAAGCACCACATTGCAATAAAAGATATTATATACAGATGAACAGGAATTGAGAATGCTATTTATTTGAAACAGCAGCTATAATATACTGTACCTCTATACCTCCTGATGGAATATTTCTAAATGGGCTACCCATATTTTGCAACACGACTGCACTTTGATTTATGGAGCCAAAGTAAATGATATGCTTCGCCAATAAAAATTCCTTGCAAAGGCAGCTTTTTCCATTTCATTTTAAAGTGAATATGAAAAGAAACACATACAGAGACTTTTTTTTAACAAACATTGCTATGTAAAATGTATGATACAGATACGAAAGTATGTTTGTATATGTGTACAAGGGTATTTTCTGTACTGAAAGAGTTTTTGATACAGGAAAGATGGGAAATCACTTTGCATATATGCAGATAGTACAAACAGTACTTCCTGTCTGAGGAGTGGAAATAGTCAATGAAAATAAGTCACTGTTTTGTTTTACAAGTGAATGAAATCTCCTCGGTAATTTTGTGTTATACAGTAATTCTGTGTTAGTGTGTTAATAGAGGGCACAACCAGTAAGAAGTATCAACGTGCTAGCTGCTTGGCAAGTGAGAGTAGACTGTAGGCAGCTGATGGATATAGTGCACACCAAATCATGCATTATATGTCATGGGAAGATTACAATACCTGATACATTGATGGTACTTGTGTTGTTAGCATATGAGTTTCATCACGTTTAGCTTCGATTTCACTTTCAGTGCTGCCATTTAGTCAGTGAATATAGAAGTGGAATGATCACTAACACATTGAGTTTAGGCAGCTATAGTTCCCCAACCTTAGGGATATTCACAGGATCCAGTTTCAGTCACCGAACTTAGCTATCTGTGTGGTGGAATCCATCTCTCATAATGCTGGATGTGTAAAAGCCAGATGCCTCATCTTTCCAGAGAACTGTAGCTTTAACCTGTGGAAAGTCACTACCAGCCACATCCAGATTCTCCAGAAATCAATCTTACTAAAATAATTGCTTGGTATGCACAGTATAACAATAAGAGGAATGAATTCTTACTCACATTAGCCCTTTGTTGTTAGGCATATGAAGTAAACTCTCCCAATTTAACTGGGATAAAAGTAGATTATATTGCATGGACAATTCTGTATTGGTTGTGGGAATGAAAGGAAAAGATGAAAAGCTTTCATGGTAAAAATAAGCAGAAGCATTAGATAATTCAGCTCAACCAAAAACTTTACCCAAATTTAACAGAAGCCACTTCTCCCCACAGATTCTGGTGGAAAGAGTATTTGGGGAACTAGATCTCAATGGAACTTCAAATCTCTTTTCACTGCGACAACACAAATATTTTCAATGGGACTTTGAAACCTTTTGGAGAAGAGTTTGAGGCTGAGAGTGCAACAAAAGTACCAGTGTTAGCAGATGACTGTTCCAAGCTATTCACTCTCTACCTAGATGACCACAGTTTCAACAGGACTATAACATCAGTACCATAACATTTCTTTTGCTTATTTTTGCTTGTGATGTATTGATGTAATTATCATATTGATTCTAAGCAGCTTATCTCCCTGCATTGCACTAATGTCATATTGCATCATCCCTTTTGTCATTCATTCCCATGGCATTCCCTGTCTCCCTTCTTCCTACCTCTCCTTATCTCAGCTCCTGTTCCTGGAACATGCTTGCACTGACAAATCAACTTTTGACATCATTTTTCCTATTCACACCTCACCCACCACCACATGAAAAGTCCCCACATAAAGACATAAAGTCAAGTCGGAATTACTTTCTACATTTCTTGGTAAAACCACAGTTCATATTTACAGCAGCTAACAGTACTTACTATTTGGAAGGGGGAAGAAAGAAGACAAAACTGTTCAGAAGCACTGAATAAACCAAGTGAACAGACAACATGATAATGTTTCTGTCAGATTTTTCTTCACGTTCTTGTGATGTCTACTCATTTTTGCCATTTGACCAACATACCTACTTAAACAAATCATAACTCCTATGAGGGATGACAAAGTAGCATTGTTACTCTGGTGTGAAAGCTCAGAATCAATCTTTTATTTGCTGTCAAATAAAAGATTAGGCTACATTCGCCTCCTTCCTATCAAGCAGGGAAACCTTCCTTTGAGAAACCTGCTGCATAATTGGTCCCTTTCCTTCCTTCCCAAGCTGGAAACTTTTAAAATCTGCCAGCTGGGATCCTTGTCACCTGTGCTTATTTATCTTCCCATGGAAGGTCAGCTAGCATTCTAGAACTTTAAAAAGGCCATATGTCCTGTCACTAGAAGGATTTTCTTCCACGCTCATCATTGTACTGTTGAATCACTTTTCATTGCTATAAAGCAGGGATTATTTAACAGTGATCTGCAATATATTTCCAGTGACATTTATTATAACTCCCTTCTGCTGTAAAAGATCCTGTAACATATGGGTCATGAAGCAGAATCCCTGAATTTATCAGTTCCCTTTGGAATAATTCGCTATAATCCTTATTTCTTTTCTGGGAATAAGGAGAAAAGAATGAGTGAAGTTTCTTTGGCAATGATAAGTTACCCCACGATGAACTTGTGTTCTCTGAGTCATGAGTGCAAGTGATATTAAATGCAGACTGTTAGCAGGAAGATGAATGTAGTAACAAACCATCTTTGGAGACTAGGCACCACTGTCAAGCACTGGAATGTCTTGCAGTAAATACATCCCTTTTGAATGCATCATCATCAGTGGGTTTACTCCAGGTCTGGATCATGTTGCCATAACTCTGCAATGGCTTTCAAGAGCTTATAAAACATATGAGCAAATTAAGGCAGTAATTAATAATAAAATACTTTACATTTCCAAAGCACTTTGATCCTAAAGCTCACAAGGAATCCAATTATTATCATATTTAGGCATGCAACAATGTCGATTAGCACAGTAAGATTTTCCAAAATTCCTAATATAGATACCAGCTCTCTTCTGAAAATGTCATTAGGTACATATACATCTGCATCTTAATACACCTAAATACCTTTCTATAAAACAATACAAGTACATAGGTGCTTCACTACATTTAAGTTGCCTTATAGGTTTCTGTTTAATAAAAACTTTAAAACTCTATTTTGCAAAGACTTTACTGAAATAGCAAACCAAATTCAAATGTAAAGCTTTAAGTACTCTGTTTATGCATTTCCTGAAGCTGCCTGATAGAAAAAAAAGACATTTAAAATTCCCCCATGAGATTTTAACTGAATTATCATACTTTCTAACTTTTCTTTATAAATACAGAAAGCGATGCAAAGAAACATCCCCACAGAGCACTCTGTCTTACATCCACAAGCACCAAGAAGTCAGTGCTGTCCCTCGCCTACCCTAAGGAACTATTCTTCATATTCTGCTCCATGTTTTCCATTGTCCTTGACATACTTGTTCCTCTGTCTAGCTCCAGTGATGGAGTCTCTGCCAGCTTTGAATACCTCAGTGCCCTACCGTGTTCTCTGCAGCACTGCCATCCTTGGGAGTAGTGTCCATCTCAATTTAACACTATTTATCAATTTATAGATCTCATGGGCTGCAGCTAGAGTAAATTCTGAATTACTGCTACACTAAACTTCCCTTGGACTGCAGCCTGGATCCACCTTCATGTTCTTGTAACTGAAGATGCCAGCACCACTATTTAAAACTAATACATCATTCTCCGTTCTGTCAAACTTTCAGTGTTGGCAACTAGCCATAGTTGCTTTCCTTACTGTATTCTTTTCTTTACTGCTTCTTTACCAAAACTCCTCACCCTATTCTTTAATCCAGTGCTCCTTAGTTTCTATGACAGTGTCTTTCAAAACACATTTTCTAATGATCTCTCTTCTCATCTGCAGCCTTTATACAAACTACCATCTTTTTTCCTGCACAAGTCAACACAAAGGTGTGAATTCCAGACCAGCCACTGTGCTGAGTGCTTTGAAGTTGAATAAAACTTGCCTCAAATCAAGACTGTTTTTAAATAGAAAGGGACCGAGATGATTAAAGTGGATAAGGAAGATGTGAAAAGCACTGTATTAAGCTGGCCTTTGTTATTTAGTATTTCCTAGGGACCCACACTGCACATAGCAAGGACTTGCTACTGAGTGCGGAAATGAGCCGTGGCAAGTTTTTAATATGCTTTGTTATGCTTTAATAGTCAAACTCATTAAACTATAAAAACGTAATGATGCCCATAAAAACTTGACACTCCTCACTAAAGACAGGGCCGCTGGAAGCTGCCTCTGCTCCAGCACAACCCTGCTGAGCCACTTTACTAGCTCTCTGACTCCCAGCTCTGGGACATGGCGGCACCACGGCTGCTTTCAGCTCCTATGGAAGGAGCCTGACCCACCAAAAACACAAAGTAGAGGCTTAGAGCTTTGTTTGACTACAAACTTTTACTGCCTGCTGCAGCCCTTTCCAATTTCAGAACACATAGTTTCATTGCTTCACAGCTGTCTCGCTGAGCAGAACCATGGAGTTTAGACCTTGGTGGAGCCAGAAGTCTACTATGCAATCTTTGCTCATCTCACTTGGGCTACTTTATTAGATCATGCCTATTTCTCTTGTGGGGCTCTGGGAGATACTAAACGATGGCAAAAAAGGTCTAGAATATCTGTTCTAACCACTGCAGGTTGTGCTACATCACTTTAGCATCAGAATACCATCATGCCCGCATGAATGAAGAAATTAAATTATTTCTCTGGGTATGGAAGTCTCTTTTTGGTTTTTTGTTTTTGTTTTTTTTTTTAGTTTATATATAAAAAAACAACAAGCCAATACATTTGGTCTTTTATTTATGTAGAAGAAAGTGCACTATGCCTTGGAAATGCATCTTGAATTTATAGCAAAAGCTGGTGAGGGTTTCAGTAGCCCTTAGTTACTCAGAGAGTTCTTTCTACCGTTTCAAGTAGCCCTGAAGAAACCTCCATCTCCCAAAATTCTCAGAAGGCAATCTGCTGCCAAAGAACTGCAGCTGAATGCTTTATTGAACTGATTTTGAATTAACCAGGCAAGTCAGATATCCATCTGATATGAAGGTGTGAGGAAAGTATCCATAAGACCATCACTAACAATCAGCAATTACTTATCTAACATTTATAGCAAGTTACTTCATTTACTTAGGAACTGCTAATTAATTTAGCAGTTTTGAGATCCCTTCTTTTCATGCTAACCATGGGCATCTTGTTCTGCACTTCAAAATCCTTCTAAAGATGCTCATGATGACAGATCAAACCAGATGAAGAACTGAAATCAGATTTAACATTTTAGTTGATCTGCACAGCTGCTAACATCTTTCTTAAACTAAGACAGTGGAAACTGCAACAGAAGATACAGATCTTACCAAAGATCTAGAGTTTACATAGCATTTAATGTGGCTCTGTTGGGCACATTTAGTGTCTACACTTGCTACTGCTACCATCTTATTATATTAATAAATGCCGAAATAGGAATTTATTTTGCAGATTCACTTCCGTGCGCACAGCTTTGTCAAGTTCACTACCCAGACTCATACATATCACCCCATCACTTTATAAATAGAAGGCTGGGTAAGACTCATTTTTTCCATTTGCAAATGATACATAGGAAATAGTGCTGGGAAGAACATCAGAAGGTCATCCATTCCATTCTCCTGTCCCACAACAGGTTCAATTCCACCTAACCATTCATCACAGATGTTTGTCTTTCATGTCCATGAAAAGCTGCAGCCTCTAAAAGTACATGTCTCTTCTAGTGCTTCAGGGTCTTTCAGTAAAAAGATTCTGTTAGCCTTCTCAATGACAGGAAATCTAGCAGATTTGACACAGCTATTCCGTGCTCCTTCTGCAAACGTATTTATGAAATTGCACAGGCATTCTTTTGAATAATAAAACTTGGAATACAGGACCAAAAAAATATAAAAACAATGCTGAATATTATTAATGAATACAAGTAGTTTCAACCTAGATCGCCCTTCTATAAAGTAGTAATGTCAAGTAAAATATCTTGCTCCCTGCCTTTCTTATTTTCTGACATTAGGGATGCAAAATAAACATTCACTGTTTTTATGCCTAGATGCATTAGAAATGTAGAATTTATGCCTGTCTGAGAGTCAGTATGACATTTTATTGTAATCACAAGCTGATTACCCATATTTCTGAATTTTCCTGTTCTACCCATCCCCACTAGGAATGCAGTACAGCTGGCCCAGGGAATTCATGCTAGCTTGCAGAAAATTACCAGTGCTGGTGCATAAAGTGGAAATAGCTACTCAATGTAGAAATCTCTAGCATGTAAAAAACCATGAACATACAATGCCATTATGGGTACATAAAGAGATTGCCATGCCATTAGACCAGTGGTACTTTTAATCCAATACTAACCCATCAATTACTGATGGTAGATTTTTTTAGTACCTGCTTGTTCCTTTTGTTCCACTGATGTATTGATAATCTAAAAGCTGTATTAGAAGAACAACTTTTCAGAGTAGAAATTGAAGTCCCATGCAATTATATCTCTAAGAACTGAGAAAAAAAAAAAATCTAGTGTTAGCTTCATGAATCTTCTGTTTCAATATTTATTGACAAGCTTTTTTCATTAATTTGCTATAAAGCAATTCCAAGTGAGCCTTATGTAATTTCTGGTATTTCTTCTTTCCGTGGAAAAAAATTCCTCTCCATAGAATTCAAGAGAAAGAGCTGGGAAAGTGTTCATATTGTGTCATTCATACAGATGATGGGTGTTCTTGAAGTCATAAAATAAATATTATCAAGAACAGGCCTTAGTTTACTTACATCTATGTACATCTGTGATAAATACAACTGAAAATATCAGAGGTAAGAGGCCATAAGATGCTGTGAAATAGTACAATACCTCATTTAGAATCCTATTTTTCTCCACTCAAATACTTCAATCCATTCTGTTTTAATTGGCATCTTCCTAAGAGCTTGGGAGTTATATGAGGTTAATGAAAAGTTAGTGTGAGATTGAAGAACAAAGCATTTTATTTCAAAGCTTAATTTTTCAATTTACAGGGAATGAGAATTTTGGTGGAGTTTCAACTGATGAGTTCTGTGGTTGCTAGTCTGGCATGATCCCCTTCTGAGCAAGCTGAGATCAATCATAGCAAGAATTTAACAACTGACAGGGCCAAATTCATCTTGGGTGCAACTCCAAAGTTAATATAGTGACGTTACATTTTGGCCCACAACTTAGTATAACAGAAAAACAGAAAACATCCCCTTAAGTATTCTTTTACAACAAGCGAAATACCCACGTGGACCCAAACTACACAGCAGTTGTCTGTGGAGTCAGTTTACACACAATGTGTGAATTCTGTTTTATTACCAGGGATTCTGTCTATGGAAATCAGAATAAAAACTCCACTTCAAGCTCTGGTCACGTTCTGTGTTGGTTGTTGGGTTTTTTAAGCATATTGAATATGATATGGGATGATAACCTGAATGACTTTTTCAAATGAGACAGCTGAATGATGAAATCCTCAGGAAAACTAGTGTTCTGTACTCACCCACTCATGCACGTTTCTGCTGAAGCCTGGAGAACAGAATAGGATTTACTCAAAAAGAGGTGAGAGATGTTGGTATCTCCCTTAAAAAATGCTGAATCTAAGGAAATGGGAGGCATATGGATCAAGGAAATAGGGAAAAAGGGATATATCTGGAAAAGTAAATTCTGCTGAATTGCTGAAATGCCTCAAGAGGGAGGTAAGTGCTTATACAGAATAAGAAACGAGAATAGGCTTCATGGATTCAGGAGCAAAGCAGATAGAGGCAATTGCTATCATTAGGCCAAAAAGTATGGCTGGAAATTGAGAAAAACTTACAGCCTCCCTATGCTAGTTATCTAATACAAACTATTGCCTCTACCCTCTAATCTTGCCTTGACTGTGACCATCATAACATCATATGACTTCCACTGATTCAGAGCAATCCACAACAGGATCCTGTACTCCTAAAAGCATTCTGATCTACTATAAAAAAAATTCAAGAGGTATGGAATCATGGTCAAAATAACAGGTACATGCATTTACTCTTTTGCCTTGAACTACGTGTTTCCTGTAGAAGTTTAATTTAAAAAAAAAAAAAAAAAGTATGTTTGAAAACCTGTCAAAACCTCTCAATCTCTTTGCTTTCATCTGTCCTGAAGAAGTGACCTTCACATTAAGAACACCTGCTCAGGGAAAGAATGCATTAGAAGTATGTATTTTGCAGTATTTGCAGGATTGAGGGAAGGAATTCAGCAGGGATCCAGACAATTACAACCATAAGTCCACACACTCTCCTGTCTCTGATGGTGGAACAAAGAGCACACACTCCAGAAAGATGACAAATAGACCTAGGCAAGAAAATGCTCCTGCAGTCCTACAGACTAAGAGAAGCTTAAGATACAATATAGATTCAGTGTATTTAGGTCACACACAGATGCTTGATAAGTTTTTACAGGGAGGAAATGCCCTAGTATATCTGCCATATTTAGTATTAAATTTCTTTTTACTAGCACAAATTATCATCCTTTCCATGAATAGAAGTACAGAATTTTTAGGAACTAAAGTGCTCCAGGAGATCATTTCATTCTTCACCCTACCCCAATGCAGGATCCGCAGCATCTTCTGTCCCACAATCCTTAATATACTCTGAACCTAAACAAATATCCAATTACATCTTGGAAGAGACAGCACTGATCTGAGTCAGGCTTTACTGCATTCATAGTTGCCTTTTTTTACTACTGCAATACTGCCTCTTCTGGGAAGAGCATGAGAACCACTTATTCTTGCATAGAAACCATACTGTAGTTCAAAGAAAAAAAGAGCTGTATCCAAATCTGCAGGGGGAAAAAAATCCAACAAATCTGAAATAAAAATAACATATAAATCTTAAATATTAATGAATTCTTGTTGCAAGTTCTTTGTCACTTGCAATTAAGAAAGCATGGATCCTTACTACAGCTGTTACAGCTCAGCGGAGAGCTATGAGGACCAAGCATACTTCACTGGGCCAGGTTCTCCCACAAGTGCTATGCAGCAGGTCAGCCAAAGCTGTCACAGGGCTGTGAAGGCTACCAATGTGCAAGCTGAAAACACTGAGGTTACCTGACAGAGCTAGTCGCTGGGAAAATGCTGCAGGATCAGAAGTGATCCCAACTGTCACTCTAAGGACAGGACAGCGTCCCATACACAACAAGAGAGCAATGGGTTAGCTTTGACTTAGGGGCACGCTTGCCACCTACTGGTCAGCAGCTGCTCATCACGCTTCTAAAATACTTCCCCAGTATTTGTCTAATCTAGTCCACCATGTGCAGAAACCTCTCGTACTGTCAGCACCATATGTCCTCCTCTCGTCTGCAGCATTACTCAGACCAAGAAAATTCTGGAGAGATCCCAACCCAATTTGCAAGAAGAGCTTTGCAAAACCAGCTGTGGTCATGGATGGTTCCCAGCTGCTGCTGCCTTTCCCCCACCCTCTTTCCACAGCTTTCAAATTCCACTTGTAAAGAGGAGTCTGAAGATGCGTATTACAGCTGGCCATCTTAGCACTGATGCAGGGTATAGAATGGTATGCTGCAGCCTCACCAAGCCTAGCTAACCCATCTACCATTCCCACTTGTTCTCTTGAAAAGCACTGGTGTTTATACCAGCAACTGTTGCTCAGCAGGTATCGATCTTGCCTGTTAAGTGCATAAGGCTGAGCTCTGAACTTGGATAGAACACTGACCTCAGTAAGAGTCTTTGCTGCCTAGGAAACAAACTGAGTAAAAGGACAGGGAATTCAAAGCCCTATAGGTTGCTGGCTAGAACTTAAAGACTGGTGCCTAGGGCTGCTTGAAATATTTTCTTAAAATTGCTTTTGAACAGGAAATTGGATTTAAACCCCCACTCCCTTTCTTCCCTAAAGCTGTCTACTTTTGCTTCAGCCGCAATCTGAGTGCTTTGATTGCCTTGTGCTCTCAAGCTCCTGCATGGTCTGTAGCTTCTTTCTCTCACGGAAGAAAAGGGTATGTATCCCAGGAAGCACAATGGCGAGGCACTTGTGATGCATCCTCCCACAGTAAGGAGATATCTCTCAAAGAGGGACAGGAGCTACTGCAGTTCAGGTGACTTCCAAGGCAGCATTACCAACCTGGATGAACCGCGCTTTCAACAAATATGTGTTACCACTGGAATTTCCACTGGAAAAGTTTGCTTCCCTTTCTTAATGGGAAAAAAATATCTGGCCTTTTTTCTTCCTAAATGACTCTATGTGGTGGTGCATGGGTCACTAAAAAGTTGAAAGTGCCTGCTGTAAAAAAATAAAATAAAACATGGTCTTCATTTCAGGCCAGTGCCTAGTAACATCACAGAATTACTACTTCTGCTAATACCAACTGACATCTTTCCACTTAGGAACCTATGCATGGGGAAAAGTCTCCAGTAGAGGCTTGCAGCTTCTGAGTAGCAACAGATTGGGAGATGCTTGTCTGATAATTCTCTATGCCATCCTCATTACAAGCATAAATGGTGGACCTCAAGGTAGAAACACAAGTCTCTGGCTCCAAATAGACAGACCCACATTCTGAAAGTCTTCAGATAAGAATAAATCTGAACTCTCAGTGAGATAAAACTGGAAAAGCGATAGATACTCATGACATTTTCATTACTGATGGGGATAAGGGATTAACATGCCAATACCTGTTCCATGCCAACTGTGTGAAGAGAAACTGAGGTTAAATCCAACCTTGCAAAATCCTGAGGCTGAATAGTGTGTGTGCTATCATATGCCAGTGAAAATAATGGAAGAGGAAGGTGTTCTCTACCTCACACAACCACACCCTTAGAGTGAAATTTATCTTCTCCACATCTCATCTAGATGACATAGACTTCTTTTATAGCCAAAGAAAAGCAACAGGCATCCCTAGAGCACAGACTATATGAACAGTTTTGGACATCTACAGTAGGGTGGGACAATTTACACTAAATTTAACTGAGTTTGTGCATCTTGGTTCCTACATCCTTACTTTCTGTAATTATGCGCTATTGATAGTGTGGTAGGATGTGAATAGAGGCAATCCTCCTCCTTCTCCTTCTCCTTCTCCTTCTTCGCAAAATAGACAAAATAAACTTTAGTCGCTAAAGATGAAGGATGGGGAGCCCAGCAAGGGGAAAGGCTATTCTTGTCACAGACTGGAATATGAGGTTGTGTGGATCCAGAATGGAAAGCCAAGGTGAGAGCTTGTTCTTGAGCTGATGGGATAGACTGGGACAGTGAATGCTGCTTCTCAAGAGGCAAAGCTTTCTCTGTCAACAATAGGTACTGCTTGATATGTCCGAATCTCCTCTCAACATTAAGAGCCTTCCAGGGCTCTGGATCAGCTCTAAGCATTCTGCTTGCGCTAACACCCAAACACTACTATGACTTTGTTCTTTTTTGGATATTAAGATAATTTCAGTATCGTTCCGAAAAGCTGGACAAAACACAGAAGCCTTTTTACTGACCATATGTCATTCTTGTTACACCATGTGATTTTGGATGGAATGTGAAAAAGATTTTTAGAGATCTGCCATCAATTTCTATGAGAACCTGCAGTCCACTGCATTTCATTCAGTTAATTTCTAATTAATAAGTTATATACTTAAGGAATGGTCTTGTATCATCCTAGCTAATTGTGTAGCATTATACATAGCAAGGTATTTTTGAGAGCGAAAAATGAATGAGCTGTCCTACAATAAGTAGTAACCAGAAATTTGGACTGAAGCCCAAATTCAGTAATAATTTATGTTTCATTAACTTCCCTGGAGTTTTAACCTTCATTATGCCTGCTACTGACTTTATTATTAAAAATAAAGTCAGGCAAAATTATTTTAATATAGACAGATCTAACCCTAAAGGGAGTTAATAAGTTATTTTACTGTAGAACAAAAAGAATAGATAATACTCCTGGTGCCCTATATCTCCTCTTTATATATTTCGTATGTATTTCCTACATTACTTTCTACAACAAAACACAAGCACAGGTCACAATAGTTCCTTTGTATAGATGTCTCTAATTCCATAAGAAAACTTTTTTTTTTTTCATATATAAGCTGTTATTAAGGGTGTGTAACACTATATCACAGTGATTTTAGCAGGAAGCTTAGATCTGCAGTTTAAAATCTTGAATGCATGGCTCTAACTATAGGGAGACTTTCTCCAAGTTCTGGCTTGCAAAGCTTTGACTTGAGCTATTTAAGAAGATGAAGAAAAAAAAAGACTCTACTTGGCAAGAGCTTTAATTAGCAGAAATTTCCACGCTAGGAATATTATTCTGCATGAGCAGAAATTGCATAGCTCTTGCCTCTAGATGCCTTAGAGATGCCATTGATTGGCCATATTCAGAACAGGGGAATTATGTGACCCAGTGCTAATTTGAATTCCTTTACCAAACACATTTTTATTTCATCATCTCAGCTGCATAAAAGAGTCAAAGTACCAGAGCTTTAAAGACTTTGAATTCCTGCTGTTCTGCAATAAAATAAGGCAAGAAATATTAGCCATCCCTGGTTGATTCTTTAATTCTTTCCCAACAATGTCAAAGTATCAGTGTCCTACAGGTTTTAGTGCAGGTTAAAGACTGATACAAAGTGTATGCCTGAATAGGAGTTTGGAGTGAGTTAAGGGGAGAGAGAACATTTTAATGGGACATTGGTCCAAAATAGCCCAGCTTGTTCCTACCTCCTGCTGCCTCTTCCTCCTTTTCACAGGACCTTGATTGTATAGAAACAGCACAGACAAAAACCACAAACAACAAAAGGTTCGCTCACACCCCCAGTGGAGGTCATGAGTATGCTACCATGGAGAAAAAAAAAAAAAAAGAAAAAGAAAAAAAAAAGCATCAAAGGATGGTTTGGCTTATTTATAAGCAAAGATTAATTAATAGGAGGTTTGATACTTTAGCAACATACATTTGGGCAAATTTGTATTTGCAAATTGTTCGTTTCATACATTCAAGGGGCATAGAGCAATGTGGCCTGGTGCTAATTTTAAAAATGAATCAAACCTTTCTTTGCCATGATCCAAAAACTACAAACTTGTGGTTCAGAGCCTTTCAATAGTATCTGCTCAGATTTGACACTCCAAGGTTAAAAAATCACAAAAGAGTTGTTATACACAGCAACAGTAGCTTTTTCCAACAATTTTTCAATTATTGCATTGTATACTCTCCAAGAAAAGTAACTGTCTTGGCTACTAGAGGACAAGCTTTAAAAAAGGAGGTAGAATGAACAAATTCCGTTAAAATATACCACTCTCCTTATAGGTTGTCTTTAAAACTGCTATTCATTATAGCAGCATTTATACCCGCTGGGTGACTATAAACTATGATTCAGAACTACCTGTGTCACATGATGAATAAGCGCAACATGCACCATTCACTTTTAAATCAACCCCCTCCGACCTAAGCCATGTAAATCCTTCAGAAATTCACGCCAGTATTCTCTTCCTTCAGATCACACATAGAAATAGCCCAGTGACGAAAGTTTACCCATGCACAGCCCCTTTAACCCCTACTATTTAAGTATCTGCTTGGAATTATCAGTGACCCTTGCTGCACTCCCGGCTAGTTCACACTGGGTCTTCCAGAGTGTGGACCCACCGGCGACTTCTCTTTTCTCCAGGATCCTTGAATCAAATACTATTTACAGCATTGCCTTTCCAAGATAGCACTGTCAGCTCTGCCCATCGAAGCAGAAAAGACCCTTCCACTTCTTTCTGCACGTATGTGCGCACCCTTTCCCTCTAATGCTGTACCTCCCGTCCACCCACCCTCCTGTCCTTTCCCACCGCCTGCCTGCTTGTTATCTATTTGCTTCTATCTTTTAGAAATTATTTTCAAGCCCCCCACACGCTCCACGCCCCCGTCGCTGCTCAGGCAGCCAAGGTGCCGTCCTGCCGCAGCGCTCGCTGCCACAGCGGCGGCAGTGACATGTGTCTCCAATCAGCGGCTGTACGCTAATTAATTTAGAGCCTTTCCCCGCTACGCTTTAAAGAGCGGGGAAACCCCCACGTTGGGGGAATGCAGCGTGTCGTGTGTGTCGTCGTGTTCCCCCCGTCCCGTTTCCCCCCCGCACACAGACCCCTGGCACTGCCCCCGCTCCCGCCGCAGTCCCTCTCCGCCGCCCCCGGGCCGCAGCTCCTCACCCTCGGGCCCGGGGATTGGCCCGGCGGAGGCGGCATCAGCAGCGGCGGGGGGGGGCCGCCCCCACCCTCCCTCCTCCCTTCCCGGCCCCGCCGCCCCCTCGCCCCGGTGCGGCAGGGCCAACCGGGAGACCCAGACACAGACAGCGACCGAGCCGCCGCCGCTCCGCGCCCGGCCGCCCCGCAGCATCCCCCCGATGGCCGGCCGCCTGACCTGCTGCCTCCTGCTGTGGGCCCTGGGCCATGGGGGCTGCCGCTCGCCTGCGGGGGAGGGCGCCGGCAGCCAGCCCGCCTGCCCCGTCCAGCCGCCGGCCGCCCGGGACTCGTCCTCCCCCGACCGTGACCCCCGCGGGGGCTCTTCGCCGCCCCCTGCCAGCATCGCTCAGGACATGGTAGCTGTCCACATGCTTAAGCTCTACGAGAAGTACAACCGGGAAGGGAGCCGGCCCGGCGACGGCAACACGGTCCGTAGCTTCAAAGCCAGGCCAGGTAAGACGGGCCGGGCGCGGGATCACCGCCGGAGCGCCCTCGCTCCTCTTTCGCTTTAAAGTGACGGGTTTGCGCCGAGGTTGTCGTTGACTGAGGGGGGGTATCACGCTGGGTGAATACTGGGGGGATCCTTGCTAACTACACGGACACGGACTCCCCTCCGCTCTGCGAACGGCTTCCCACCTCTGCGGGCTTCCCTGGCTCCCTTCCCTCCCCTGAGAGGATCGGCGACAAGGTATCCCCCTTCAGAAAGCCTCCGTTGCTGCGGATGCAAACCATCAGCAAAAGAAGTGCTGTTCCCAGTGCACGTCGCGCTGGGTCGAAAGATCTTTTCAGAGATACTTGGAGCTTAAAACAAGTAGCGAGTGCTCTCGCCGCAGGTCCTCTCCTCCGGCTCTTCTCGCAGGCTTACAAGTTTCTGTTAGGAAGAGTGCCGCCTGCGGGACCGCCTAAAACTGCTCGGGATCTTAAATTCATTGCACTGCCTAAACCTGAGAAGATAGATGTCTGACCTCCCTCTCCCCAGCTTTACTTGGCTTGATTATGAGGGTGGAAGAGCATATATACTGTCTCAAAATGGCACTTTCATTATTCCAGTCTTACTTCAAAATAAGAAAGAGGAGGTTTGCATAGCTAATACTCTTTTCCTTCGCCAAGGAAACCCAAAATATCTTTTCTGGAAAATGTCTTCCTTCTTTGGTTAACTCTTACAGACCATAACTAAGATCTTAGCTCTTAAAAGAAGAATTAGATCAGTTTCTAGAATATAACTTCTTTTACATTGCCAGAAATATTCATTTTTATAGGCACATCTGATAGATCAATTCACAATTTGCTTTTGCGAGTTTCAATCCATTTCTCCTACATTTAAGTCTCATATATAGAATACAATGCAGTATTTAGGGAATGGTAACTAGAATATTGCACAATCATTCATGTTGTATAGTGCACCCCAACTTAATTTCTATCCTATGCCAAATGTAACATTAAAAAGTAATCACATTCAAGGAGGAGGAGGTCCCATGGAAAGGTAAGGGGCTAATGAAAATGTCTAGAAATCTAGGAGTTAGGCTGTAAAGCAATCACAGACATTTGGGAGAGAAATAAATTGTCATGCTCTAGATCATTAGCTAGCAGCTGCTAACTAATAGGGGTTAGGAAGGAACTTTGACTGTGGATGGTTATTCCATGACCTCCTGCTGTCACTCTTATTTTTCTGCGAACTGAGCAGCTGATACTGGCTGCTACTCAAGTAAGGCCCTGGACCACAAGAGTGGTTTGGGAAGAATGCAGAACTGCACTGTATTTTTTTTTTTTTCCAATTAATCTGCTGAACAACTTACTTGCGTACAGATAGACTGTACTGAACAATTACAAATCAATATTATTTTGCTCATCTGTCAGATCATGAAACCAAGGCAGAGATGCTCGGAAATAACTTGTCTTTCCATGCAATGGAGATAAAGCACGCCCATGTCCAAAACCCCTGTCTCCTGTGTCCCATCTATGTACCTTCTCTACTGGATCCCATCTCTCCCCAGTAACATGGCATGAAAGCAGAAGCTCCTCTGCAATGTTCCTTTGTCATGACAATAAATTATATTTCTTTGTAATTCATCAACCTAGTGATGAACAGTCTGAAATGAACCATAGAATGACACAAGATAAGGGTGGGGAGAAGAACCTTATCTAGCAGTATGTTTTCCTTTATCTACTCCAAGAAATTCCAGTGGTTTCTTCTGAAAGAAGAAGTTGGCATGTTCTTCAAACAAGACATGTGGAATGTCCTATCTTTATAAAATGTGGATGATAATTCTGATCCTATTGAGATAAGCAAAACAGACTACACCTACAATTTCCTTTTCATTATTCCAAGCAATGGACTTACTTTTTTTTTTTTAAACATGTGCCTTTCAGAAAATGTGTAACCTTCTGTTCCTACGCTGCAACTTAAAGCTGTTTGTTAGGGGATGCTTGAGCATCAGTGTTGTTATGGTTGTCTCAAGTTCATTTTTTTTCTTTAGATGCTTTCCAGTTTTCAGGGAACTCTGTAGCTTTAGAAAACAGCACCAATTGACTGAAGTTGGTTACACAGTTAAGTCCTAAGTGGTTTGCGACCAAAAGTGAAATATTAAGTTATTGCCTAACTTTACCTAGGTTGCTGAGATTAGGGGGAATTAGTCTTCATGGCAGCAATCTGCTGCCTAAGCCATGAAACACCTCCATAAATTGACTCTTGCAGCTCAAGTTCATTCCCCAAACATTACCCATCCTCTATGCTAAATGAAGCAAAGGCCTTGGTGAATAATAAAAACCAGCAGCCATTTAATTAAGACTACAGGTAGATACAATCAGTAAAATATTAACAGTTTTAATGTATACAGCTAGTATAGCTCAACTCAGAGTAGACCTGGAAAATGTAACAACGCTTGCTTGACAGGTTGGTAAAAGCCTGAGCAATCTGATGCAATCTGACAAGTATGACTATGCTCCATCCAAAACTCAAAACTCCTCAATTCCTAAAAAGCCTGTACTTCCAGCTGCAGATTCACAGATTCTTATTCTGTTCTAAAAAGAATTTTGTCTTTTGAAGGGTTTGTTTCACTCTAGAATGCAGAATTAATTTAGATTAATTAAAATTCCCTTTCTCTGAGCTATCATTACAAGTTACCTTCCCATTTGAAACCCTGGGGCTCTGGTGTTTAAAATGCCTTTATCCCAGCGATGCATATGCTTCACAGTTATATCTCTAGGACTGATGGTGCTAGAGGCACTCCATTACTTTAACAAAAAAAATTAAAATTTCAACTGTACACAGCTCTGGTAAGGAGAGGCAGTGAATAGACTTCTTTTTTTTTTTTTTTTTTTTTTTTAAAAAAGCCTTCTGAAATGAACAAACATTAATAACTGATGTTCTAAAGGAAATACTATGATTATTCTCTTCCTTGGTCAGAAAAATAGGCTGGCAGCCTTGTGAAATTTCTATGCTTCAAAGACTTGAATAGAATCTAAACTCTTAAGTTTTTTCACAGTATGAGCACCTGTGCATAAGACTAGTGTTTACAGATAGGAATCCTGTCCTAAAGTGACAGAAACAAATAGGTTGTCATCACAGAATACTGTTTCTGTTAGCCTCTCTGCCACCTATGAAACCTTTATGGGGGCATCAGTACAGGCTGTTCCACTTCATTGCATCACAAAAAAAATACAGATGGTGTAGATAGAAACTGCATACTTGAACATTTGTACTTTCAGACTGTCTGCGTGGGCCTGGAACTAATGAACATCCTAACCTACTGTGGTTTAGTCAAAATGATGGTTCTATCCAGCATGAACTGGAAGACAGCAAGCACCAATTTAGTGAAACATAGCACTATTAATTTCCATTGTGGTGGGTTGACCTTGGCTGGGTGCCAGGTGTCCACCAAGCCACTGTATCACTCCCTTCCTCAGCAGGATGGGAGGGGAAAAATAAGATGGGAAAAAAAAAACATTGTGGGTCAAGATAAAGGCAGTTTAATAAAGCAAAAGTCATGCATGGAAGCAAAGGAAAAATGAAGCAGAGCTTCAGTATGCATAGCAGTTGCTCCAGAAGACATCGTAAATAACAAACGCCCTCCCTTCCTCCTCCTTTCTCTTAGCTTTTATTGCTGAGCAGCCATCATATGGTATGGAATATTTGGTCAGTTCGGGTCAGCTGTTCTGGCTGTGTCCTCTCCAAAGATGTTGCCCACCCCCAGCCTACTGGTGAGGGGGGAATGTTGGAGAGACAGCCTTGGTGCTGTGCCAGCACTGCTCAGCAGTAGCCAAAACCGTGGTGTGTTATCAACACCTTGCTGCTACCAATACACAGCATTATGAGGGCTGCTGTGGAGATAATTAACTCCATCTCAGCCAGACCCAATACAATCTTCCAAATGAAACTGCTTAAAAGGAATAACGTTGGCAGGTGGCAGTTAACAGTACTGCCTTTCTGTTGTTGCCAAAATTTCTGTGGCTCAACATCCACAGTGCACTGAAAAAGAAACCTAAGTGTTTCTGGGAAGGCTGGCTGTTGGGTTTGTTGGGGTTTATTTGTTTTTGTTTGTTTTTTTTTTTCTCCCTGCTGCCAGAGAATTTCCAGGTATGTCGAGAAGGGCTGCCAGAGGGTTTGTCCACCTGGGTTAACTAAAGATGCAAACTTACCCACTGTAGTCCTTTGATGCGTTCTAAGTACCAGTCTGAGCTTGGGAGAACGGGAATCACTTCTTGGTTCTGCCACCACTTTCCTGTATACTCTTGAGCTAGTAAAAAAACCCAACAAAACAACACACAAACTTTTCACAATGATAGACTGTGAAGACAAGGTCTTTTGATTCTGGGATTTCTTCTTAACACACTAAGAGGAGTTTCTACTGTTTAAATAAACATGTTATAAACAGTTATTAGTGCAAATTGCTCATATTCCTTAAGAGGAGGGTAGAGATGTAACCTGAGCACGAATTGTTCAACTAGCTAATAAGAAGCTATATCAAACAGCGTTTGAATTTTAAGAGTCAGCTCCTATTCAACAGTAGTTGCCACGAACTTCAAGCAGATCAAAACACAAGTCTTAGAAACCAAGTAGGTTTCACAGTGCTTTAAACAAAGCTCCTACGTGATGTATACTGGAAATGAGGATTGTTCATAAGAGGAATGGCCCCAAAAACGTGTTGCACTGCTTACTTCCAGCCCCCTTGTGAAATGCCTCTTGTGTGCTATTTATAGATGATGAGCTTCATACGCTGTTGCCCACAGAGTTAGCAACCAGAGATCTTTCAGGAATCTTTGCAGTGAGCTTTAGATTAGACCATCTTTACTATTAATTGTAAACCTGGTTTTCAGCTAGTACGCTGAGTAAGGTACCATTCTGAGCTCTGCCATAGGCAAATTTTATAGCTTTCTCTAAGCTTGACTTTGTTACAAATGAAATAGAAGCAAGGATTGCTTTTCTTGCCTGCCTGGAATAAAAGGCAGTTTGAAACTGAAAATCTCTGGGAAGACATTTATCCCTCATGTATACAAAAGGTGCCTGGTGTGTTGGACGCTCCCAATGTTATTGTAATATTGCTATGAAATATTGTTGGTGTTTTTTCCTCCTCTTATTCACCATAGTTTTAAGCTGAAGTGACAAGCTCACTACACTAACTGATTTGAAATGGATAAATGAAAAGCAAAATTTGTTAATCCACTTATATTGGAATAAGGGTTCGACTACCATTTTTGGTCTCAGAAATTTATTCATGTTATCCTTGCTCTCTTGCAGAATTCTTGGCCCAGAAACCCTTGTACTGCTTCAATCTGACATCCATGCAGGATTCAGAGATGATCCTTGCTGCCACTTTTCACTTCTATGCTGAAAAACGCCCTCGGCACCGAGAAGTGTTTTGTAAGCGGTCCAAGAACTCATCCTGCCGCCTCCTTCACCTGCCCCTGAACCTGCAGCTCAACCTCATTTTCCAAAGCATTCATCAGAATTCTGCCTATGGGCTAGTGAAAGGGAATATCACTGTATCTCTTCAAAGGCAAGGGGCTTGGCATGCAAAGGACATTTCGCATATCATAAAAGAATCAAAACTGGCTGGAGAGCTCATTCTCTGTGCTGAGCTTGATTCTGGGGAGAAACACCAGGGCTTCCCTGAACAGGTCACCAGTCATTTACCTTATATACTAGTTTATGCCAATGATCTTGCAATCTCTGAACCTAACAGTGTGGCAGTCACTCTACAGCGTTATGATCCATTCCCTTCCAATGATGGAGACCCAAATCTATCCTCTAATGCTTCTACTGATACCCGAGTGAGGAGGGATACATACCTCTCTAGCTCTATTCAGAACAATGAGTTGCCAGAAGTAGATTATAGCAACAATAAATACAACAAACATGACATATGGGAGAATGCCTACAAGTCCTTGAAACCAAAAGCCTCACGCAAAGATCGAAGGAGAAAAGGGCAAGAAAATACAGAAACACTTACAAAGTCTCAGGTGCTAAATTTCGATGAGAAAACAATGAAGAAAGCAAGGAGGAAACAATGGAATGAGCCAAGGATTTGTTCAAGAAGATACATGAAAGTTGACTTTGCTGATATTGGCTGGAATGAATGGATCATATCTCCCAAATCATTTGATGCCTACTACTGTGCAGGGGCATGTGAATTTCCAATGCCCAAGGTAGTATGCCTTTTCATTGTTGTTAGCCTGCCAACAGTAGATCTACTGTTCTGCCTATCCAACTACTTAGTTAGATTTTCCATTAGATTTTTACCTTTTTCACTGTGTTCTGTTGCCTTGTGCAGGCTAAATAATTTTAGCAATAGCATTTCCACCAACTTATAAGAGTGGCAAAAGATTCCAAGTTATCTTTAAATGTAATCTAAAGAAAAATATCTCTGGTTTATCTTACAATTTCTCATCTTATATCTTATATCTACCATAAAGATTTATGCAGCTTACTAAATATATGGTTGCACACTAAATCGTCAAACTACTCTGTTGTGGTAGCAGAAGTATAAAGTATTATATGCTAATAATAAAACAAGGCACTGTATGAGAGTATTTCTGAATTCCACTGGTAATACCTTAGGAGAAAAATGCAGAGTAGTGACACTGAGGTATTTTTAACTATAAGAAATTGCTTGTTACTTTGAAAATAAGAATGCTGATTAAGCTGATATTTGCATCTCAAAATTCTCTCATGCTTTTTCAATTTACTAAATTCTTAAAATTAAGATAATCCTGCTGAAACAAAAAGGTTGATTTACTTTATATGGCTGGAAATGCCAAATAGCTGTCTGTAACACTCTAAAGCTAGCATACTCAATTCCTCCTATAGAAGCAGTGTGAAATTTGCTAATAGAGAAGCAAACATGAACTCCTGTTCCAATGGAGTTTCAATTTGGCCCACTCCCACTCACTTGCTTTATGGCAAGAAGTAGAAATTTTGGCAATCCTATGTAGCATGGGAATGACTGGCATTTTATAGGACTTTCAAGTAATGGGTGAAGGGAGGATTTGAAGCACTGCACAACCTGCATGTTTAGAAACTGTAATTATTTCTAATGATTCTACCTACAGATGGGCTGATTATTTATTTTACTGTTATTTTTGCATGTGGTCACTTGGCACATAAAAAATGGATAGTGTTTTACAGCAGAGAATTTCAAAGCTTCGAGACAGGAATCTGCCCTACTTTACATACAGGGAGATTGATGTATGTTGGTGTTGAAGTAAGTAGTATGATTTCAGGAAGAGTAGATATGCAGGCGAGTTTAAGTCCAGGAGCAGTCGAAATCCAGACATCAAAGTAGGGTGTACAAATCTGACCACGTGTTCTTGTGTAGCTGGCCAATGCTGAACCATGTATACATAAATCAATACATGGTCTGGTAAAAATTAAAGCTTGCACAGACTCACATACAACTTCCCTTTTTTGTTGTAGTATAAAGAGATCATGCAACACAAACACCGTTTTACTTATCCAAAACAAAACACAGCTTGGGAATATGGGTCCTCTGCCATAGACCCACAGCCTAATGCACCATTCATACACACCAAAGCAAGCAAAACAGCCGGACACAAAAGCTGACAGAACCAAAAGAGACTGGATCCATTTCTAGATGGAATAGTTAAACAAGCTTACATTGCTGACTTATTTAATGTCTTATCTAGAAATATTACTTGCTATATAATAAAGATTCCCTTGTAAATCAAAACCACTTACTTTCGTTCTCATTTTGATGCTTGTTAGATAAATTAATGTGGCTGCACTAGCAGCTTGGTGCCAAAAAACCAAAAGAAACAAACAAAACCCAGAGAAATTTAAAACTAAATCACAGATACATAGATTTCAGGATTTTTGGTTCGACACACTCTTTGATTAGGTTTGATCTGGAAGAGGTCTACCTTTTGTTACCTTTGTATTTTTAAGGGCGGGGGGAAGAAGCAAATTCATAGCCGTAACTTTTTTAAATTACTGTTACCAAATGAACAGATAACTAGGACATCAGCACGAATGAAGCTTCAGGTCAGAGCATAAGAATTGCTAAATATTATGGTGGGAGAAATAGCTTTTGTTCTTGCATATATACCTTAAGTCAGGAAAGAATGCATATGATCTTGGCACTCCTGAGTCAAAGGCCAGATTAAGGCTATTCATGAAGACTTGGTCTATACAGTCATCCTGTGATTTACAACAGGACAACAACTTATTTCCAAGGTACTCTTTTAGAACTGTGGACATAGAATTATACTTCTATGATTTTTTTTTTAAAGTATTGGTACATCACTCTGCACATCTACTTTAATAACTGCAATTCTTGGTCTGGATACATAAGAGCTCTGGCACAAATCTTGTCATAGCAAGTTCACCAACCTTACTGCTGAACTTCTTATTCCCTGTACTGAGGGGGAAGACTAGCTTATATGGTTAATAATGGCTGGCTGCACTGCCACGTTTGCCAAACAAATGCTAGTTTTATGTGTGGTAGAAGTAGGTGGGAACATACCCATCCCCTGGTCTACAATAATTAGAATTCTCTTGATTTCATCCTTGTAAGTGTATCGGTTCATGAGTTTCATTTTGAGAGTTGAATTCAAATCTGAAAAGAAAACTTTCCCAAACCTAAGAAGTATTGCTTATTAATTTGGGGGGGTGGTGGTGAAGTGCAAATTCATGATAAAACAGACTTTTTATCATGAGCCACGCAGAAGGGAAGGGTCTAAAATATTTCAAACCTGCTGTTCAATTGCTTTTCAGCTACATCACCATCCTTCTATTTTCTGAGGCCTAAAATGTTTCTAAGCTAGGATTGTCGTAGAGGTTAAGAGAAGAGCCTGGCCTGCTGTATATAACTTAGTAGCCAGCATTTAAAACATTAGCACTTCCTCAGTGCTGTCACTACTGGGCATTGAACTCATTATTTCAAGCTCTCCACTTTAGCACATTGGTACAAAGCCAGTGAGAGCACTGAAGGCAATGATGGCTATCCACTGCAGGGGGTCAACAAATTCTATTTCAGTAGCACATTAGGATCTGTGACTGCTTCAAATAACAATATGAAATAATAAAGGTGCTAGGAACACTGCAGGAGGTTTTTCATAAAGGTTAAAGTCAGAACTGGATTTCAGAATCTCTAGTTCTTCGAATTTCTAAACTCTGTAGTTGCTTAAACACACGAAAGCTACTTCTGTCTCTCTTTTGCTGTCTAGATTTGCTGACATGGCCAATGTGGGTAGAAGCTTATTTCTACTTCGCATAGCAGCTGTGAGACTAATTCACCGCTGCTTGTTTGTGGACAGGTTTGAAATCTAAAGATGAAGGGTGGTATGAGAGAGCAAGCTGTTGCTAATTATGCCAACATATGCTAATTACAGAAAGGCACTTTCCAGGATTGGTCACTTGTTAGGACTTGGCTGTAGGGATGCTGCCTTGAAGCCCCAAAGCATCAAGGATGGATTTCACAGTTTCTCCTTGTAATGGCTCAAATGAGATCACTTCAGTTAAGGAACATCTGAAAGCCTTAATAGCAGTTAAGGTTTGGATCCGATTTGCTAATATGTTACACCTAAAGTAAATATATCAGAACTGAATTATCCTAAAAAATAGCTCCTCTGTTATACCCATGCACTACATAACTTTTGATGTTGAAATGAAAAATCATGTTTTACATGTACTCAACTATTTGAAAAATAGAGAAGACATAGGAGACATTAATCCACTTCCATGTGGAGGTGTGCAAAGTCCCTATTTTTTGTCCCACAGATGTCATTTTCCGCCTGACATACAGCTATGTACCAATAGTGATGACAGATTTCATGTGCCACCTGTAGCAGATCCATGCAGAAAACTTGTGAAACTGTATCGAAAAGCCTGATATGACTAACACAGTTTTGCTACTGTTACGGTACTCATTTGCTGGGATAGTATTCAAGCGTGACAGCTGGAGCACATGCATTCCATGCTATGCTGAGGCAATGCCAAAGAAAGGCTGTCACTCTGTCACCGGTAAACCTGTGCTTGACTGTATGTGCCTCAAGTAATAGAAGCGGTGAAAACTGTTTAGTACTATTCAGTTGCTCAGACTGCAACGGTCAAATATAGCTTGTGAATAACGGCTAAAAAAAAAAAAAAAGTTACACCTAACTTCTAAACAGTATACTATTTACATATCTTAACTTTTTCCTTTTCTTATTCTCAGTGCTGTCGTTCCTAAAGGCTGCCTCCTATTCTCAAATATTTTTCCTTGTGTTGTTTACTGCATTCAAAAACCAGTAGTAGAAAAAAGATTGTGGGTCAGTACCCTGAATACTATATAGATGTAAAGCTGCTGTGAAACCTCATTTCATAATTCTCCTGCCCTCCTAGCCTTTTGTTTTCTTCTGCTGCTTTGAGGCTAGCTTGGGGGAGGCGGGGGCGGGGGCGGAAAGCCTGGTGAGGAAGGCAGAGGGAAGCAGACAGACTACAGGTATGAAATACTTTGTCATGGGGTTATGATGAGAAAGGCTCTGTCAGCTTGTTTGACTATTCTAGAGTTAACTCCCCCTTGTGGACATTACTTCTGGAGCACTGCGCTCTTTTGAAAGAGAATAAGTACTCCAGGAAAACAGAACTAATTCCAGGTTAGCATACATGAAGAGAAATACTACTGGAACATAGAGACAGCTATTTTGGAAATAATTACAGTAGCCAATTTTCCAAGTCAGAGAAGAGGTTAAGAAAACAAAAGATAACATCTTATGGCTGAGAAGTTTGCCCCACATTAGTCCTTTTCTCCTGCATGCCTGCCTCCAGTACCTAGTAGGTGCAGTCAAGGACATTCTTTCTCCAGGCTACTGACCGCTCGCTGTGCCACCAGTGCCCTCCTCTGGTATTTATGAAGGCCACATAAGGAACACAAAATATCTGTTGGATACACCCTGTGCAGGAAAGCTGGAAGTGTGAGGGACTGACTATGCTGTATGGCCCTGTGACTCAATTCAGTTTTTCAAGAAAGAAAAAAACCATAATTGTTGTCATTTTCCAAGTCTGTCTGGGAAAGTGGCTGCTCATAAATGAAGCGATAACTATTTCCTTCTCTGTTCCAGATTGTCCGGCCATCAAATCATGCTACAATTCAGAGCATCGTAAAAGCAGTGGGAATCATTCCTGGAATCCCAGAACCCTGCTGCGTTCCTGACAAAATGAGCTCACTCAGTGTCCTGTTCTTAGATGAGAACAAAAACGTTGTTTTAAAGGTGTATCCCAATATGTCGGTTGAAACTTGCGCCTGCCGATAAGTTCATACAAACACATCATTAACAAGACCTACATATCCTGCCTGACTACACTGGGAAAGTTGTGAATGGGAAATGAATCCACTAGTGTTGATGAATGAATGCAAGCCTACAATTCCTCTACAGAAAGCATGTGGAGAGACTAAAATGATACACATGCTCACCTGGAAGGTTGTGTCTTGCTGTCATCATTTGTCTTTCATATTCATCTTCCAGGAATTCAATACTTTTATAAATATCTTCCTAACCCACCTAGTCAAGACACCTGGTGTTTAGTGAGAAATTTAAGTATAAAGTTTTCCATAATCAAAGGACTAAAATATGTTTTTAGATGCTATTTTTCTGACTATTTTATCTCTTCGGTTAACCAAGAAGATGGGAAGTGAACTTGCAAAGGCAGGCTTATTTTAGAATATCACTTTTGTACACGAATCAAAACTTTTTGCCTAAAACACTCATACTTTTAATCTGCATATTTATACTGAAAAATGCTGTAATAAAAGGCTTAAAATGTATATTTTCTTCAGGATGCAAGTATAGTGCACAGCATAAGCTTTCATATAAACAGTATGTTAATATAGCCATTTCTGGTTAACTTTCCCTAATATATAATTTGTTTTACAAAAGACATATGTAATATCCCACACTTTTGGTTTGCTGGATAATTTCAGGTTGTTAAACATATTGTCTGAGTAACACATACTATATAGTAATATGTTGAAATACTAAAAATAAAATAACCAAGATTTATATTTTTGTAAATTATACTTTATATCCTCTAGATTGTTACATGCTTTTAACAAAAGCTAATAAATTAAAGGTACAGTAGTATCTAAAAATAATTGAATTGTCTTTCTATAAATGCACTCTGTTACATTCTGTTAATTAGATGGAAACGTGTAAATACATGTTAAGCTTGTCATAATGCACCTCAATAGATTAAAGACAGAAGGGAATACAATGATCATCTAGATCGACCTCCTGCATAGCGCAGATCAAAGAACCTTGCCCGGGAGTTTCTGCACCCTGCATTACGGAACTTCTGTCTTGAGCTTGGGAATATCTTTGAAAAACATGCATAAATTTGGCTTTAAAGATTTCATGTGATAGAATATTTCTACTGGACTACAAGTAGTTGTTCCAAAAGTTAGTGCTCTTTGTTCAAATGCAGTGGCTTAATCTTAGTCTGAATTTGTTGAGCTTTAGCTTCAATTCACTGGATCTTACTGTAACCTATTTTATTAGATCCCTTTTATCTATTATCCCAAATGCTTTCACTGTGTATTTTTAGTATATAGAGTAGGGTCAAATTACATTTTGGCTAAGATTTAAAGAGGTACTTAGCTTTTTTATTTTAAGCCTCAAAACAATTTCTCACAGCTTTTTTCTGAACTCTTTCCAGAACTTTCATTAACTTTCTTTTTCAACAATCAATATCAAAATTTCTTTACAGAAATAAAGTCTCTGTGTCTCTCTAACTCCTGTACAATCCTCTGTTGATACATTCATGGTAGCCCTTGTAACTGCAGCACTCCTCTAAGCTGATGTTCCATCATTGTGCCGGTCAATTCTCTTTCTCAGTGTTCCTGCATGCCAGGAGACACTTGCCACATATTCCATTTTCACTCACCTGCTGTACAATACCATTGGCAGACCAGGAGTGGAACAAACTTTTGAAGTCTGTGAGGTAGCACAGAATGCAAGATACAGAGTGCTTCCTCCTCAAGAGACAGTCTAACCTTCTGCACTATCTTATCCTATTAAGAGTTGTATGTTTATGGGAAGGATACTACACACACTACCTTCTGATGAAGGCTCCTATCCTGTTAAGGTGCTAGGTAACTTCTGCCACCAATATTCCATGCTCTTGTGGCGCAGATTCCCAGACAACAGAGGTGTGTAAATGTGGTACTTCCTGCTAACCTACATAGGTAAAGATCTCCCTTAAAAATGCAGGGACTTACGTTTTTATAAATCATTAGAAACTCAACTACAATTTATAAAGTAATGCTAATGCATAAATAAAAATTTAAAAGTTCTCAGAAAATCATCATTTATTCCTACAGAACAGCCATATGCATAAAACTTTTCAAAGTATCTTAAGTCATTGTAATTTCTGTTCTCTAAGAAAATATACCCTTTTCTGTAGGTCTAGTCTTGCTCTCATTTAGCACCAGCTCTGAACAGAATGACATATTAGCTTAGTGTGTGGATGTTCTCATCTACTGCATTTTGTTTTCCTTAAGGAATCTTTTCTATATGTTGAATTAGTCCTTGGGTACAAACTTTCTTTCCAAGATGTGCTAATGAAAGCAATTAGGAAAGAGATACCATCCTGTGATCTGTTATAAGGTCTATAGGACATAAGGGAAAATGCTACTCCTATACTCATCAGGATACCTATAAAACCCTGAAAGGTTTAGTCTGCCTTTAAAGGTTTGTTGGCATATCTATGTTATTTAACATGGCAAAACAAAATTATAGCTGTAAGTGGCATAGCTCTCAAGGCAAGCCCTTCCTACAAAAGAAATACAATTCTCTTCCTAGTAAAGTTTATTTCTTTTGGAGTTTAGCGGTACCAATGAATTCTCTAATGTCAACAAGGTCTTAAACCTCTATTTGTTTAGAAGTGGTTACTACTTTCTGGGTCTTTGTTATTTGGGTGTCTAATCTTCCTCTAGAAAAGGAAACTTTGCATTTGAAATGGCACAAATCCAGCTAGCTGCTGTTGGAAGACACTGATACCCTTACTCTCTTGGGCCCAACAGGTCTGATTTCTATGAACATCCTATAAACCATTCCACTCAATGATTAAGCTTCTAGAGAAAGTTACTATTGACAAACACTTAAAATAGCTGGTCAAGATAATTCCACTAATCCTGAAAGAACTGAGGATTTATTAATATGAGATGATTAAAAACAGATAAAACAGGAAAACAGCTGATACTAGCCAGCAAAGTGTTAAGGACATTTTTTTCCTAAAACAAATCCAATTTCATTCTTTGAGGCCACAGTTTCATTGCCAGAGGTAACAGCAACAGATACAATGTACCTAGGTTTTTGTGGAGTATTTCCATTCACTTGCACAAGGCTGCATAATTAAAACAAACCACTGCGCAATATTAATATATTTGTACATCACATGAATTAACAACTGTCTCACTGCCAAACCTCAAAGAGTAGCTTTCAAAAGAAATTGCCACTGAATGAAACTGTTCATTGTAAAGTTTCTGCAAAGCTGACACTTGGCCTGACACTATTTGACATCTTTATAGATGAACTAGAAGTCTGTATATAACAACCCCCACAATATTTGCAGAAGACAGTGTTTAGGAGAAAGGTATTTATTTAGATCACTTGATCTAGCTGCACTTTATGTAACCAAAATTCATTTTAAAGTAGACAGATGGTACCTAGGCACAAGGAATGGAGGCTGCTCCTGCTGAGTAAAAGACTGCACGCTGTAAAGCCATAACTCTTAAAAAAATTTTGGTGGATATCAGGGACTTATGACATAGTTTGACCATCCAGGGTGATGCTATCTAAAGACAGCTAATGAAAGCTTTGAAAAGATACACACTGGAGTAGTGAACCACATAAGGAAAGGAGATTTTATTTCTGCATGTGGCACTGGTGGACTGCCACTAGAAAACTATGTATAGCTCCAGTGTTCACCTTTTCAAAAAGACATTCAAAATCTGAAAGAGATACAAAAAGAAACAAAAACAGTTAGAGAAAATGTCTTACAACATGTGACTAAAAAGCACAATCTGTTTATTTTATCAGAAAGCAAACTGAGAAGTAACTTGATTACACTGTACAAGTACTGTGACAGAAAGAAAAAGGCAGCGCTATGGGGCTCCTTAAGCCAGCCAGAAAGTTACAAGAACCCCTGCCTAGAAGGTGAAGTCAGGCACAATGAAATAATAAATGAATTTTTAAGTGTGACAGTCTTTTAGAGTAAGTGCTACAAAAATTGAAGAAATCTTTGATTCTTTAACATCTTCAGATAAGTTCTGGATGCTCTTAAAAAATTATGTTTTAGCCAAACACAAGTGATCAGGCTCTGCACACAGGTAGGAAACACAAAGGCCTTGAGTAAAACATAACAGTCTTGCTATGCAGGAGACCAGGACTTTACACCATAGGATCATAATTAACCAGAATCTTGGATCCCAGTTGTCACTTGAACAGATAGATAAGTGAGTATTTGAGAAGTCTGGGCTCACTTTAAACACTGTGTATGCACTGCTAGAAAACTGGAGGGGAATGGCCAGAAAGGACAAAATCTTGTCCACATCTTTGCAATGAGATTTTTTTAAATGTAAAACTCATAATACTATTCAGACTTTATGGTACATGTACAGTATGGATTGAGTTGTGCTTAGAAAAAATGATATATCAATAATACAGTTAAAACATTTATGTATCATTAGATTAAACCATACGGCATTAATTAAGATAAATAGCAAGTGATATTTTGGTCTATAAATAAAATGGGGTTTTTTTCTTCTGTATCATGAGAAATTCTATCATCAGTCTTGTATTTTTGCCTTGGCCCATTCTTCTTATGGATAACAGTATCTTCATAGATAATCTTCTGTATCTTCACAGAGACCTTTTACTTTCCATGTAGCCCTAGAAGGCCTAGTTCTGCCTTCATTTTGAGGTCACTGAAATAATGACTTGTTGCTCTTGGACTGAACTGACCATCAAGAATGTAAGAAATATATTACATAAGATACTATAAAAACAAGACTGAATTCCCATACACCAAAAGAATCAAACTGAAAACGGACAAGCCTGCAAACAACATGAAGCAAACTTGACACAAACCAGATATTTCACTGTGTACAAACAACAGCTCTTGCCTGATAAATGGAAAGAAGTTTTAAGGTTGTTTGTATTGTCATGAGATCATGTCTTGCAGAATTACAGGTCTCCATCAAATGATCGAGGATTTTCTGATGGCATGCGAAGGGACTGTAACAAAGATTTGTGAGGTGTTATTTACTAATAGTTGATAGAGTAACTTTGTTTCAGATCTCTGTTTTCCAGTCTTGATGAAAACAGTGTAATCTTCTACGTCCCTAAGAAAGCTTCTCTTTGTGTTGGCAAGGAAATGATAGAAGAGTGTAATTAAGCAATGATGACCCTAAAGTGAAATGTGGATTCTTTACAATATACAATGTACTTCCCACCAGCCACATGTGTTTGTCAGATGTTTATAGAATCTTCATTAACTAAGAGCTTTGCTAGATAACAGAAGCTGAAGCATGGCATCAATGACTCTGATAAGGGCAAGTGTACAACCAATCTGCCTGACAACTGACAAGAGGCTGGGGTTTGAAGCAGACTGCAAAAAGAACACAAGAAAGTGATTTGCAAAGGGCATTCCAGTTGTTTGCCTTCCATCTCGTTTCCTCTGTCTGTAATGAAACAAGATTTTTAATCAGCTAAAATACCCTCGTCCTCTTGTCTCTCCATCAGAAAGTAAATATAGAAGAAATGCATTATTTTGGAGTATTAGCTGCACTGTCTGTTTTCAACATCATTGCCTGTTTGACAAGAGGCAAGCCTTTGGAAGACTGGGACAAGTTATCAGCAATGGGAAAGTCTGATGCGCACTTTCATGATCCTGGGGAAGTGGAAGATGAGACTCATTTCGACTTTAAATCTTTCCTGGAGAATATGAAGACAGATTTACTAAGGAGTTTGAATTTGTCAAGAGTCCCCTCACAAGTGAAGACCAAAGAGGAGCCACCACAGTTCATGATTGATTTATACAATAGATATGCTGCAGATAAGTCTTCCATCCCTGCATCCAATATTGTAAGGAGCTTCAGTACTGAAGGTAGGAGAAGTCCTAAATATGCGAACTGGAATTTTTAAAGAAGTACCTGGACAGTAGGTACTCAGATTCTTTTGAAATTCAGAAGGAACTGAGTGCCTAACTTCCACAGATTCTTTAGAAACAAAACAGATTAAAATTTTGGATTGTAGTCTTGCTCTGTAGTTTCTTTCAATCTTTAAAAAAATACAATAACCTTTTCTTCTTTGATATTTTTACTGTACAATATTCTCTTTTCAAATACATGAACTGAGATAATGCACTGAATAGCAGGGTTTACATGAATCATGTTTCTCAAAGCCAGAGATTTGAGACTGAGTTTTAATGTTAGAATGCAAACGTTTGATCATCTATAATTGAGACATCCATGCCAGAGAGCTCTTCTTCAGGTGAACTCTTCTCATACTTAAAACCCACAGCAGCCAACTGAGAGATGTGTCGCTGGATCCAAGCAAGAAACAGTAATGCTCCCCCAAAATTCTGGTTTAGATAGAAAGATTTATATGGAAATGGGTAGTCAAGCTTGTCTCAACTATAAAAATCAAGATCCCTGTCTGTGTAACATTATACAGACTTTTAAAAGCTCCATCAAAATAAGCAGTAGAAAGTTAGAAGTAAATGCAGTCCTTATGATAAAAGTGAGACAGGGAGATTCAAAGCTTCTCTTTATATGAAAAACAGACGTACACAGGTAACAGCACTACAGAGAAGTCCGAATTCCCAGACTAGTTCCCCTAGTCCTGAAATGGAAAGAAACCTTAACAGTATGAGCTAGAGCATAGTTTCCATATCTCATTCTCCTCTCTGACTCCTTTAGTGGGTAAACACTGTGAAGAAGAATTAAAATTGCCCTAAAACCCAATCATGATTGAATAATTATCTTACATTGACCATCAAATAGAGATCAGTCAGTGATGACTTAAACATTATCAGTCTTATCTTGCAGCCAAATATCTGCCCCTCCCAAGGCAGAGTTGCTGGTACTGCACATACCTTTGCAGAAAAACAAACAAACAAACAAACAAACAAACAAACAAACAAACAAACAAAACCCACACATGCTCAGTGAGTCCAGCCGGGAACAGACTGGGATGTGGGCATGAAAGGCACTTTATCACCAAGTCCCAATTCAGACAGACGCTAAAGCTTCAATTCAGGATTTTCAAAAACTTTTTTATTTCCCCAAACTCCCAGTAATCCAATCAAAATTATTTGAAGACAACAACAAAAGCCACAGCACAGCTAGTTCTTCAAGACACTTAAATATGCAGTATACTTCTCTGTATTGGGAGAGCAGTTCATCCCATCGCATGATGATAAGAGTAGGAAATTCATAGGGGGTTTTAGGACTTATTTGTGTAAAAATCTCTGTAGGAAATCACTAAATCTGAACACTCCTCAGATGCCTTATTTATGTACATAATACTGACCAGCATCATCCATAGCTTGTTCTAGGCAGACTCTTTACACTCCCCTCCACCCACTCACCTGACCATGCAATCTTGGTGAAAATACTATCAACACCAGGGACCTCCATTTCCAGTTTTCACTCCCTGCCCTTGAAACTTGGCCAGAAGATGGTATTATTTTTATTTTTTTTTATTGCTGGGTAGCCATGTTCTTATTTTACCCCTAAAATACATCCTGAGTCTTTTAAAAGCAAGTCAGATGCACTGTAACCATGTGTTTTAATTTCCCATTGCAGATGTTGTTTCTTTAGCTTCACCAGAAGAAAATCCATTTCAGAAACACATCTTGCTCTTCAACATCTCTATTCCACGATATGAGGAAATCACGAGAGCTGAACTGAGAATTTATATCTCCTGTCACAGGGAAGCTGGGTCTCTCTCTAGGCTGCAAGGCAACATGGTTATTTATGATGTTCTAGATGGTGACCACTGGGAAAACCCAGAAAGTACCAAATCTTTCCTTGTCTCCCACAATATCCAGGAATGTGGTTGGGAGATGTTTGAAGTGTCCAGAGCTGTGAAAAGATGGGTCAGGGCAGACAAATTGAAGACTAAAAACAAGCTAGAGGTTGTTATAGAGAGTAAGGCTCTGGGTGGTTTCACTTGTGGGAAGCTGGATATCAGTGTTACCCCTGACACTAAAAATCTGCCCCTATTAATAGTGTTCTCCAATGACCACAGCAATGGGACAAAAGAGACCAAAGTGGAGCTCCGGGAGATGATTGTTCATGAACAAGAAAGTGTGCTAAACAAATTAGGAAAGAACAACACTTCGTCTGAAGAGGAGGAACAGGGAGAGGGAAAAGCCATCACTGGGCCCCACCAGCATTCCTCCAGAAGCAAGAGAAGTATCGGAGCCAACCACTGCCGGAGAACTTCCCTCCATGTGAACTTTGAAGAGATTGGCTGGGATTCCTGGATCATTGCACCAAAAGATTATGAGGCTTTTGAGTGTAAAGGAGGTTGCTTCTTCCCTCTGACAGATAATGTTACCCCAACAAAACATGCTATTGTCCAAACTTTGGTGCATCTCCAAAACCCAAAGAAAGCTTCCAAGGCCTGTTGTGTTCCAACTAAATTGGATTCAATCTCCATTCTTTATAAGGATGATGCTGGCGTGCCCACTTTGATATATAACTACGAAGGGATGAAAGTGGCGGAATGTGGCTGCAGGTAGTATACAAGGCAGAATCTCTGAGAATAAGAATACCCCCTTTTCCTGCTCTTTGTAAATCTGCACATTAGTGATGCAAAGGAAAATCCTTGCAAACAATGTTTGGAGCAGGGTATGGGGCTGGTTGTTTTTGTTGCTGCTTGTTTTAAAGGAAAACTGGCATTTAAAAAATGGCAATCATTGTAAATAGCCTGCATTATATATCACAGCAAAGTGAATAGCGGATTAAAATATTGTGAGATTGAATGAACTATGCATTATTTGGCAACAGTGATACAATTGGAATACCTTATTTCAACTTTTCTGTTTAATCAGTTCCGTTTAGGTCACAAACTAAAGGATTTTTCAATGAGGATTTAGGATGTCCTGTAAATGTTTAATAGGTAATGAAATCTAATTCTCTCAGCCAACTCTGACATTTTCAAATTCTGTAAAACTCAGTAAACAGAATTTAGTCTGCATGGTAAAGTCAGGAATCTAAATCCTGCAAGCCTTTTCTCATATCAGTAATCTCAGAGGCTTTTGCAGGCAAATTATTTACTTCTGTAAGTGAAGATTTGCAGTATTCAAAACAGAAGAGACTCTCAGTCTTATTTCATTCCCAAGTTTCCTTCTGTGGGTAGCAGGTGCCTTGGTTTCAGCTTCCTTATCCTCAACGTCCCTATTTTTACCCCTTTATGGCACATACTTGAATGATAAGAAGTGCAGCCTTCCGCTTCTAAGACACTGTTTCCTAGGAGGAACAGCAGCCCTTATCTCTGCACAAAGATAAGGAGCCACTCTGACCTACTGCATATTCTTAGTATTTCTTTGCAAGTACATGCAGCCAAAAAACATTCAGTCTTAGAAGCTGTATCCTAAGAGCAGTGGGGGTTGGCAGAGCTCAGCACTTGAAAAAACTCCAGGCTACTTATTTAGAGGCCTAAATATGTTCTTTGGAGTCTGACATTAGGCTCAGATTTTTTAAAACGTGCTTTCTAGGAGAAACTTTATTTTACATACAAAATTCTTTCACCCATTAGAAGCGTGGGAAAAACTGAAAACTTCTATCTGTGTTCTACAAGACTTACACTGCTGTATGGGAAATATACTATCATACAATAGTTCTCCTGACTTCAGTTTTCACTAAACAAGGATCCCATCTTTCCTGCAATTAAAGTAAACTTCCTTTTATTCTAATGAAGGTTTTGCCTGTACAAGAACAGACAAAGTGTCTCCTGTTGATTTCAGGTGATAGGTCTAAGTGCTATACAATGCCACCATAGTCCACCTCATTTCTACTTCTCCACCACCTTACACACACACACACAAAAAATCTATCAGAGAACACTTTTGATCCAAACCCACAGCAAACTACACATCTGTTCAAAACGGTGAAGAATATTGATGAGGCAAAAATCTAAACAGTAGCTTAATGTATGGAAGCAACAGGATTTAAATGGATACATATGTTTTAAATTAGAGTAGCCTGTGGGCAAGACGAATTCATTTGGCATGAACAGGTCAGCTTGAAATCTAATACAGAGTTTATTTACTATTGTTAACCTAATACAGAGCAAATAGCAGGTGAGTGTGAGCAGGGCGGTTGTAATTCCATCAAGAACTGCTGGTTACATCACAAACATGAGCACAAAGCACAATTCATCAGAATCCTTTGACTGATTTATAGCCATTTCCTTTAGAACTGGGCTGCAATTGGATCAGTTCTGAGATCTGGGTCCATGCAAACTCCATCCATCCATAGCTGCATGTCATTAACCTCTTAAGCTTCCCATGGCTGTCCTGTCATTTTACTGCTCCCCACTGGCTTCTGTCCTCTTACCATCATTGTTATGTCCTACTCTTTGCACAACCCCCTGTATTCTCTCCCTGTTTTGTTCATGTCTCCTAAGCTCATGACATTTTGCACAACTTCTCTTAATCAAGTAAAAGAAACCACCAAACAAGCACTTGGTGTGATCACATTAGAAAAGTTTTTCACTCATGTGTCAAGGTAATTGTAGCTGTGTGCCCTTAAGTTATCTAAACACAAAGTCCTAGTTATATTTTAACTTCACCGAATACAGGGTTTTGTCCATAATTAAATGAAAAAGTGGGAAAGGGGAAAGACCCTTTGCTCCCCACATGCTCACAGAGAGAAATTCTCAAGTATCTTTTCTTTTTTTCCCCACATTCTGAAGTCAAATGTTGATCTTTGTTTCCCAAGCTTACTTGGAGGGGAAAAAAAATCACAAAACAACAAAAAACTCCAATCCTAACTACGCTATCAGAATTCCAGAGAAGCTCTACAGATCCCTTCCCAAAACTGTAATTACAAGTCGCTTTTGTATTTCAACCAAAAAAATCAATTACTTTTCCAGCCAGCTTTAACGATCACATTCCCGTAGGCTTAACATTTTGGTTGGTAAGGAAGTAAAACGAAACATGAATCTTTCCATAGGGTGATGATCAGGGTCAGGAAGAAATAAGAACCCAGTAGTGACTACAGATGCTACCTGCAGCATGCCTGAAGTGTGTTGGGTTTAAATTGTAAATTTAGCAGCATGATTTACATAGTTTTGAACACCTGATTTTAAACAATTGCTCGAGTTCTACCATGTTTCAACTGCTTTGGGATGCAACACATCAGCCAGCTGGCCAAGATGTGCTAGAGAGTATACAGGTTGCAAAGAGCAGGAAAAGCACCTTGCCCTCTGCTTCAAGCTGGGCTCCATTGGACACTGAGAAAACTCCCTCTCATCACTGGATTCTGAACGTCGACCAGCAGCTTGCTGTTACAAAGAAACAGGTTGGGGCTTGTGCACTGTTCAGCAGATGTACAGTTAAAATTAAAATTTGTTTAATACAAACATGTGGCTGGAGCATGCCCTCTTACTCAGGCTCATTAGCTATCTGTGTAACAGCCCTGTAACATCAGAATCACCAGCTGACTCCACAGTGAATTTTAAGGCTACTCTATAGCACTTCAGTCTTAATAGATAAACAGGGTAAGCTGGTGGAGGCTGGTCAGGAGATACAGCTGTTGCTATTTTTACATAGCTTCCCACATTGCCTGTGTACACAGCAGGCACAGTGCCCTCTGATCTCATCCGCTCCTCTGTGCCATGTCCCAATACAGAACATCTGATGCAACTTATCACTTCACAACACACCATCAGCAATCACTAAAAATCAAAAAGATCTCCATTTTCACTATTCTTTTCCACAGGTGAAGAGGCAATGACCTCATGGGAATCTGGAGGTGTTCGTCTGGCATCTACTCAGACACCTTTATACTGGAAAGATCCTGACAATATAGAAATGTTAAGCAAGAATTGCCAGTTCCTGATATTCGGAATAATAGGTTTTAGGCTGCCTCTCAAGGAGGCTTACCATTTCAGACGCAATTATGCTCTAACAGAATTAATGCTGCTCTGAGACCAAAGCTAATTCTTCTCTCCAGCCTACCCAGAGCCTGGCCATTACCATGTAGGTCCACATAGGCATACCCTGTGAGCTCCAGGAGTTATCAGTACCTTGCTGTACCTCCTCATAGACAGCACTGAATCGAAGTTTGTTACTGCAAGGAAAAGTTGAATATGAACATAGAACAAGCTGGCAAGGCCAACAAGTAGTAAATGAACAAGGTCTCTGAGGCAAGACCCCATCCTCAAACAGGGTAACAAAGCTCCACATTCCCTCTGGCTGCTCTGAATAGCTAACAGGACACTGCATCTGACTACTAACCACCTCCCTTCTCCCCGTGTTAACTCCCCAGCGTACCATTTGTTGTGTGTTTAGCAGAAACAAAAATGGGGGAGGTCTGTCTGCAGTCTCTAGCGAGCGAGATGCTCAAAGAGCTCTGCCTATCCGTCTGCAGGGCGGGAGGCTCTAACTGCAAGTGCCTGACGTGCAAATCTCCTCATTGCCTCCCCGGGGCTGACCGAAGCCTACAAACCACCTCAGAGCCATCTTTGGCCTCTCTTCAGCCTTCAGTGCTTTTTCTAAACTCTGGCTCCATGCCGCCTCGATGCCATCGCCGGGCTGTGAGGGGCCTCCGTGCTGCCTCGGCGCCATCTTCAGGCTGCGTGATGCTCCTGCACCAGCTCTGGTCGTTATTCCCCAGCAGTCTTCACACATTTTCTTACATTCCCTCATATGGTACCTTAAAATCTCTCAGCTTAAAAGTGCCTCTTGCCATCTCCCTCTCGGCTGCCCACAGTCTTTTTTGCCCTCTCCACATCTCCGAGCTGCCCCACTGCCATGTCTGCGCAGGCTGCTGCCTCCAGGCTGCCTCAGGAACATGTTGTCCGTCTGAGCTGCCTCAGAGCTGTTCCCGGTTTTTTTTTGTGCTCTCCCTTAAAGCTTCTCAGCAAAAAGCCTCACAGGAGAATGGCTTCAGTGTAGCCCTGGAAAAAGGGACGCCCTGAGTCAGTCCCCTCACTGAGGTGTATGGTTTGGCTGGAGCCCGCCAGACCTGCTGGCAGCCCTCACAAATGCCTTGACACTGGCCCAGCACACCAAAAGAGCTGAGCGGGCAACGTTCCTTAAGCCTGGGCCTTGGCACTGGGCCTGCAATCAAAACTTCCCATCCAGCAATGGGGGAGAAATCTATTTCTTTGCAGCAAACTAGATATAGCTTAAGATGCCAACAGGTGGTCTACCAGGATGTGCTGGGCACTTCCATCCAACATCAGCATGGCAGACAACAGTGCCAGGACATGTTTGACCAGTCATCAGAGGTGTCAGGGCCTCAGCAGCACAGTCTGTAGGAATCGGATCAGTTTGATGGCAGCCATTTGCAGTGCCTAGCCAGTAAACAGAGGCTACCATGGATGAATGGTGTTCTCACTGTTTCAGGTAACAACCTCAGGATAGGAGGGCTCTTGATGCAGTATTTTAATATTCATTATTTATTATCAGCTAACTCTGGTGCACCACACTGAACAAATATGTAAATCTATCAGAAATATAGGATCTAAAGGATAGAGACAATATGATGCAAACACATAATATACCAATTCTCCAAGGACTACATATCAATTTCCCCTTTTTGTTGAAAAATTACTTGCCAAAATTTGAAACTGTGTTCCTGAATTAGTTCAAGTTGGAAAGCTGCAATGCATTTTCCTGAAGCCCTCCTGAATCTTCTGCTTACCTAGAATATGGCAGTTGATCTGTTCAGCGGACTTGGTCAATGTGAGTTTATCACAGCTGTGCTCTGTGAGCTGTGATCACTCTCCACCTGGTCCTGGCTGAAAACAGAGAGGTTTCAGAATAGGAATATACATTTTCTACCCTCCTACAATCTTTGAAAAAAAATATAAATTCTCTTCTCATTCTTTTCTTTCCCTTTTCTCTTTTTTGGTCACTGTGAAAAGAGAGAAGGGAAGGCAAGGCAAGGCAAGGCAAGGCAAGGGAAAAGGAATGTTAACAGAAGAAAATCAAAATCCAACACATTTTAGATTTAAGTTTTTCTTATTACAAATGTAATCATTAAAGAACTTACTTGAAGTGCTATTTCCATTTTCATAAAATGGAAAGCTTTCAATATTAATAAAATGTGAAAAAAAACTTCCAACAGCTTTAATTTTAATCTATACAGGTTTGTACAACATAAGAACTGAAAAACATAGGGACAAAAACCTAACATTACTTCTTTTGGAATGGGAATTATAAAGGAATCTAAGGGTGATATTATGCATTATTTGTATTACTAAGAGGCCTAGAAAGCCTACTCAGGGACAAGGTTTCCTTTGTACCAAACAGTACTAGAACAGAACAGAAAAGACAGTCTTACACCATACCTATGCAATCCAGTCATGCCTGTCACAGACAGCCATGAAGTAGCACTGACCCAGACTTGTACATCTATAAAAGGTAGTGAAGGTTTGTCTAGAAATACTTACCAAGGTCCTGGAAGCATTAAATATTTCATTAGCATAGTCTTGTGCTTGAGCTAATAAACCTTACCTCTCAGTATTTAGGAGCCAAATATCACTTTTACATTACTTCTAATTCATACGTATAATTTAAAATATGGCTGTATTAGAAGGCTCTACTAAAACCAAAAATAATTCGATTTATTTCCAGATTTCACCTTTAACATGTTGGCATTTCTGCCAGTGGAAAAAACCTGCTCTTGCTGCCACCTTCAGATGAGCCTCCTGCTACTGCAGTTCATCAGTGACTAAATGGTCTCTATGGACCTTGTGAAGGAATGGTGAGATCAGCCGCCAATAACCAGGGAGTATTGGGTCAAAATATATAAAGCAAAAAATATATAGCAAAACATTTAATCTCACTCTTGTGGAAGCTTTTTAGCATGTGATCTGAGTGATGCAGACCATGCATGCAGACTAGTCTGGGACAGATAAAAGAAAATACCTCTTCTCAGAGCATGTGGGAAGTTCATACCCACAGGAAGTCAGAAAATGAAATACTTGTGGACAGATTTTAAAGGATCATAAAGTTTTATGAGTTATAAAACCTAGAGCTAGGCCTGAGCTATTGAGTTCAGCTCAAAACTAAAATCAAAGTAGGAATTTGGCTTGGGTTATATTAGAAATTAGAATTGATGGTAGAATTACATTTTGGATCTAGGTACTCAGAGTTCAGTGAACAGACTTGCATTAAACAACATGTTTGACAAAATTTTAAGCTATATGTGTAAAGAAATGATTAAGTAAATATTCATTCTCCAAAGCCTGAAGAGTCCATACCACACAAGGAAGGATTCTTACCTTCTAACACCATCTATAAAGAATTGCCGAGGTAGCAGTGAGTGATACATGTCATATTGAATTCAAGGCAAGAGAAATAGATCACTGAACAAATCCAGCCTGGAAAAATACTTTTTTCCCCACTGTCCTAGATTTTTAAGTCATGCATGTTGGGAAAAGCATTTATTTTACATTTACATTGTGAAGCTAGTTTTGTTTCTGTGTGCTAGTGATAAATTGATAAATGAGGAAGAATATGTATCTGAACTTGAGGAATAAATTGAGCTGTGTCATGTTGCCATATCTTGGGTTTTAGTGGGTAAAACTAATCACACTCCTAGCTTCATAAAAACCTCAGCTACTGTTTCCAACCCCTCTGATATGAAAATCTTTAGAACATGATAAAATGCACAATAAATGTTAGAAAAATGGAGAAAAATTCTCTTTCTAATCTTATGATTTTACAACAATCACAGGCAGGAAAGGGCCATTTCATGATTTTTGACCTCTAGATAAGGCCTCATTGGAGAAAAATATTGTGAATCTGTGAAAATACTTCCTTAAATGCTAGGAAAAAATTATCATATAATTAGTTTAGCAGTGGATATATAGAACTTATTTAGATATGGAAGGTAATTATCTGGCACATACTCTGATTAAAAATGCTCAGTTACTGTCTGTTACTGTCTCCTTTCTGAGTATGATCTCCATGGCAATTCATCTATGTCTGTTATATTCAAAGTAAGATGAGGTGACTTAACACCATGTATATAATGTCTGTAACACCTTATAACACCCTTTGCACAGGAAGTTGAAACTGAGGTAATTTAAGTAATGCTTTGTCATTTCAAGTTATATTAATTTCTACTCTAAAAACAGAAAGTGGCAGAGAAGAATACAGTGAAAAAGAAGGCCCTTCTAAAAAAATAAGGTTTGGGGTTTTTTAAGATTTTCTGTGATTTAAACAGCAGAATGAAATTACTTTCAAGAAACCCAGAAAATATTAATTTCTCTAATTTTTATGGTAAATAATTTAAATTTATTTCCACCATTGTCCCATACTTGCTAAATAGTTTCATATAAATAAATATGTGTCCATTATGTGCTATGTATTGAAGGATAAAAAAAGAAAGTACTATGTGTACTCCATAAACATGCAATGTCATTCTTTTTTCTGGGATAGAGAGCTGCATGCTTAAAGCTACGGTACAGACAGACAGAAATAGAGATCCATCCTGACATATTCTTAGGGACATGGATTATTGTACTTTGTTTCCCAATTCCTGTCACAATTGATCCATTTTTTAATCCTGTTCCTTGGCTCCCAGGCATGCGCTCCTCCAGCACCCAGCAGGTGTAAACGGAAGGAAGAAATATGAAACAAAAAAGGAGACCCATCAAACAACCCAACCCCCTAGCCCAGCAGGCAAAATATCTAACCCTTCCATATTTACACATTTTTACTTCATTGTTTTAGGTCATACATATGTTTTCTTTATCGTTATGCTTTGTTTCCATCATAACAAAATTAGTCTCTATTTTCCCTTTCAAGTTAATTGAAAGATGGTGGAACACACAAAAATTGCAAATAACATGAAAATATTAAGCACTCCAAAGCGGGAAATGTCAGAATTAAGATTATCTATGCATCATCCCCCTCTTGGTCGAATACATTAATTACATAATCACAGCTCATAATGTTTTTCTTTCAGACACCCCCTGCCTTCGTCAGTGCAAAGCACATGGTGCTTAAGAATTAATTTGGGGATTTATGAAGTACAATATCTTGTCTACTTAATTCATTGTCTCAATGTACACTACAGTGTGTGCAATTATTCCTGTGTTAATGGCATTTAGAGACACTATCAGAAGTTGGAAGTAAAGGTAGGGTATGTGGTAGACTTTAATGTAGCAAAAGACATTCCTTGCCCCAAAAACTTTCTAAGCTAGACAGACAGAAGAGACATGGGTTAGAAAAGCAGTAGAAATTGATTTGCCCAGAGTCCTGTCCACTGTGTTGGCCACACAAGGAATTAATGCAGCTCTGGCATTAAATCCTGTAGCTTGAAAGTCAATTTCTGGACAAAATGTGGTTATGCTGGAGAGTTTTTGTTCCAGCTACCTTTGCCCTAGAGTGCTGGATTATTCTTTGCAGGAAGAAAGCAAGAAGAGCAATTCAAACTGGTGATAATGCCCTGGAGTTAGGTCTGTGATGGATGTCACGCATTGTCACAATATAGAACAGCCCCCCAAAATTAAGAAGATACAACAGATCTGAATCTCACTGCTTTTCTACCAATGAAGCACGCAGAAAGTTGCTGTGGCACACTTGGAGCTTAATATTTATACATTATCAACAACAATTTCAATTATATCCTAGGCCTCTCCTTTGACAAGGGAAGTGGCAACATTTTTTAAACTAGGCTTTATTACAGGTGATAGCACAGTCTGGTTGCCAGAGATACCTGTGATTATAACATCAAGTTTTACAGCTTTTGACTTAGAGCAGTCCTTTCTCTAATGGACTCTTAGAACAATTTAATTGTTCCCTTTGATGGATTTTTATTTGTACATTTACATACACACAGATACAAATCAATCATGGGATGAAATAATACCTGCATATAGATGAGGCTATTCCTATATGGACATGTTAAAGGAAGGAACTTCACAAAACTCCTTTATTACTACAGCTGAATGACCCAGAAAGAGGACTGCACTAAGCTTTGCTCACTCACACATGACGCCAACAGAGTGCACCCAGCCAGGGTAGATCATCTTTAGACTCTTCCCTCCACATGTATTCATATGTAGGAACAAATGACATTTTGAAAGCAATACAAAAAACATGCTCTTCCCAGATTCCCTAGTCTATTCTTGCAGCTACCTCCAGCAAGCAGAAAGTCATTTAAGATTTAAAGCCAAGAATCTGTTCTTGTATGTCTTTGGCATGTCATACCGGAGCTCTGCATGTTGACAATTCACATGGGTACAGCCTGCAGCTGCATCCCACATATTCTGATCCTCTTTCAAACTCTTAATACAATAGAGTCTTGGATACATTGTGAGCAGAAGAAAACAACCCCCCATGTTCTATTTTGGTATGTTGAACCTAAAGTCTATTGGCTGTGAGCTGTCATCAGACATGACCATATGTTACTCAATAGTATTACAAGTAAATCCTAATTGAGTGCAAATTATGAAGATTAAAGTCACCTCAGATTTAGCTGTATTAAGTTGAGTCAAGTGTATTTCAAAGTCCTGTTTAAAATGCTGGCAATTCTCAGCACAGAAATTAACAGGCTGTCATTACCTTGGATTTTATGTCTGCAACTCCTTGTTTGGAGCCCTTAGTCATAGAATGTAAGCAGAGTCCTTTGCAGCTCAGATTGAAAATCACCAAATACAATGTACTGTCAACAACTTTTGAAAAAATATTAAATATTGATACAACTAAGTCACTGAAGAATCTCCTGGTATAAGCTTTTCATAAATAGTGGTAAAAGATTGGATGACTGCTGTTCTAATTGTGGTTAAAATCAAAGTTTTGCATTTAAGCAATCCACTGTCAGGATAAGCCAGGACCAGTTTATAACAGGCAATGCATTACCTTTTGGAAACAATTAACTGCCAGAAAGATCTTCCTTGATGATTGAAGTTTATTACTGTTTCATAAGAGGGCTGTGAAGTAGTAAGGAGCTGAGCTTCATCTATTGGTGCACTTTGGATGATGCACTCCATTTTAATGAGATTAAAGGTTTAATGCAGATAAAAGATTTGTATCTGTTCAGTGCACCTGGATTCAGCACAGGGATTTCACTGTGATTCCCAAACAGTCATCGGAGAGCTATTCATCGATAAGAGCTTCTGAGTTCTTTCCTTCTGTTCTGTTCCATACAAAGACAAAATGATCAGGAAACTTTTCTTCCTGTTTTCAGCACTGATCATGTGCAACATACCTGCTGAGGAAATCTTTCAGCCAACTCTCGTGCTGGATATGGCTAAAGTCCTTCTGGATAACTATTGCTATCCTGAAAACCTAGTGGGAATGCAAGAAGCCATTGAACAAGCAATCAAAAGCGGGGAAATCTTGGACATCTCAGATCCAAAAATGCTGGCCAGTGTCTTGACAGCTGGAGTGCAGGGTGCTCTGAATGATCCAAGACTGGTGATTTCCTATGAGCCATCACCGCATGCAGCTCCCAAACAAGAAGCTGAGGCTTCCCCCACTCGTGAACAACTCCTGAGTCTTATTGAGCATGTGGTCACATATGACAAGCTGGAGGGCAACGTTGGCTACCTGAGGATTGATTATATCATAGGACAGGAAGTTGTGCAGCAAGTTGGAGCTTTTCTGGTGGACAAGGTGTGGAAGACGCTGATAGAGACCTCTGCCCTGGTGATAGATCTTCGTCACAGCACTGGGGGACAGATTTCTGGCCTCCCCTTCATCATATCATACTTGCATGAAGCAGACAAGATGCTGCATGTTGAGACTGTATACAATCGGCCCTCCAACACCACCACAGAGATATGGACGCTGCCAAAGGTGTTGGGAGAGAGGTACAGCAAAGACAAGGATGTCATTGTTTTGATCAGCCACCACACCACAGGAGTGGCTGAAGATGTGGCTTACATCCTCAAGCACATGAACAGGGCTATCACTGTCGGGGAAAAGACAGCTGGGGGCTCACTGGACATCCAGAAGCTCCGTATTGGCCCCTCCAATTTCTATATGATGGTCCCCGTGTCACGATCTGTGAGCCCTTTGAGTGGAGGTGGACAGAGCTGGGAGGTGAGTGGGGTGATGCCATGTGTGGCTACTGAGGCAGAGCAAGCCTTGCAGAAATCTCTGGATATCCTGGCAGTGCGCAGAGCAGTGCCTGGCACCCTAAGCCACCTCACAAACATATTAAAGGACTATTACAGCATAGTGGAACGGGTGCCAGTGCTGCTGCGGCACCTCGTCACCTCTGACTTCTCTTCTGTGCAGTCAGCAGAGGACCTGGCCACTAAGCTCAACACTGAGATGCAGGCCTTATCTGAAGACCCTCGCCTCTTGGTCCGAGTCATGATGCCAGGTGAAGCTGCTCCCCCCTCTGCCGAGAAGCCAGTTGCAGTGGCAGCCAACTTACCTGACAATGAGCAACTGCTGCACGCCTTGGTGGATACTGTCTTCAAGGTTTCAGTGTTGCCAGGCAATGTTGGCTACATGCGCTTTGATGAGTTTGCAGATGCCTCTGTGCTTGCTAAGCTGGGACCTTACATTGTCCACAAAGTGTGGGAGCCCCTCCAAAATACAGAGAATTTGATCATGGACCTGCGTTACAACCCTGGGGGCCCTTCCTCCTCTGCTGTGCCTGTGCTACTCTCCTATTTCCAAGATCCTGCTGCTGGCCCTGTCCATCTCTTCACAACCTATGACAGACGCACCAACCACACACAGGAGCATAACAGCCAGGCAGAACTGCTGGGCCAGCCCTATGGGGCTCAGCGTGGCATTTACCTGCTCACCAGCCACCACACTGCTACAGCTGCTGAGGAGTTTGCTTACCTCATGCAGTCCCTGGGCCGTGCCACGCTGATTGGTGAGATCACAGCAGGAAGCCTCTCGCACACCCGTACCTTCCCTCTGCTGCAGCCTGAGCAGGGAATAACCCATGGCCTAACTGTCACTGTGCCTGTTATCACCCTCATTGACAACCATGGCGAAATCTGGATGGGTGGGGGAGTGGTACCTGATGCCATAGTGTTGGCTGAGGATGCACTGGAGAAGGCTGAAGAGGTGCTAGCTTTCCACAGGAACATGGGAGTACTTTTGGAGGGTACTGGGCAACTCCTAGAGGCTCACTATGCCATCCCGGAAGTGGCTGGTAAGGCCAGTGCTATGCTCAGCACCAAACGGGCCCAAGGAGGTTACCGATCAGCTGTAGACTTTGAGACATTGGCTTCACAGCTTACCAGTGACTTGCAGGAAGCCTCAGGGGACCATCGACTTCATGTCTTCCACAGTCATGTGGAACCAACACCAGAAGAACAGCTTCCAAACATGATTCCCAGCCCTGAGGAGCTGAGCTACATCATTGAGGCACTCTTCAAAATTGAGGTATTGCCAGGCAACCTGGGCTACCTTCGCTTTGATATGATGGCTGAGGCAGAAACGGTGAAGGCCATTGGACCCCAGCTGGTACAGATGGTATGGAACAAACTGGTGGACACAGATGCCATGATTATTGACATGAGGTACAACACAGGTGGCTACTCCACTGCCATCCCAATACTGTGTTCCTACTTCTTTGAGCCTGAGCCTCGGCAACACCTCTACACTGTCTTCGATCGTAGTACCTCCCGCAGCACAGAGGTGTGGACTCTCCCCCAAGTCACTGGCAAGAGATATGGCTCCTTCAAGGACATCTACATACTAACGAGCCATATGAGTGGCTCAGCAGCTGAAGCTTTCACACGCTCTATGAAGGATCTACACCGGGCCACAGTTATTGGTGAGCCCACAGTAGGTGGTTCCCTCTCAGTGGGCATTTATCGTGTTGGTAACAGTTCCCTATATGCCTCCATCCCCAGCCAAGTGGTCCTCAGCCCAGTCACTGGCAAAGTATGGAGTGTGTCTGGGGTGGAGCCGCACATCACCATCCAGGCCAGTGAAGCCATGACTGTAGCTCAGCACATTGCTAACCTGCGTGCCCAGGTGCCACAGACACTGCAAACTGTAGGCAAGCTTGTGGCAGATAATTATGCCTTTGTGGACATTGGGACTGTTATAGCATCCAACCTCACCCAGAACATCAACAAAGACAATTATAAAAGGATTAATACAGAAGAGGAGCTGGCCAGGAAGGTGACTGCCAACTTGCAAGCTCTTTCTGATGATGAGCATCTGAAATTACTCTACATCCCTCAACACGCCAAGGACAGTATCCCAGGGATCATGCTAAAACAGGTACAGTTCTCTTGTACACAGCTATACTAATGCCAGCTAGAATGGGACCACTGAGTCAGCTATCTTATCTTGTTTCTAGCCCATATCATAAATCCACCAGGATTTACCTGTACCCAGAAGAACAGCCAGTGCCTGAGTGGGTTTTTGGAGGCTGAGCTTTCTCTGGCACTAAGGCAAGTCAGGGTAGTAGCTTGTGCTAGTAGATGGTAGTTCTGGATGCATGCATTTTGGGAAGAACCTTCAGGCTGTGGCTCTCTTTCAGTTGCCATCTGACACAAGTAAATACGCAGGGCTTCACAGTTATAGGTGAGATATCTCATTGTCTCTGTGATCCCCTCTCTTTCAGTGCTATGGCTTTTCAAGCAGTAATAAATTAGTGCAGAAACCCACTGGTTACAAACCGAGTTTGTAATTTAAGAAAAATTTAGTTGGACTAGAGTAAATGCATACACCCACAGAACATGCAGGCACGTACTCTTTAATGGATTTTTCTACATAAAATTGCTGTACCTGACTTCTATTACACCAGAATAACAAACAACTCCTTTGGTAGTCACAGTGGAAAGTTGTTCTGAGTGTATCTCATGCTCTGTATCAGACAGTTTCCCAGTGACCTAGAAATACTTTGGAAGAAGTATCTGGGTGGAAGTTAGGTGACCCCAGGGAGAAACTGATTTTTAATAATCTACTTTTGCCCTTGCTGTGTGGTTTGCATAACAGTCTGTGCTTTGTTCTGAGCCTGGATATTTATACACCGGTCTGCCTTGGAAATCTTTCTTGTTCATTGTTGTGCTGGAGGGAGCTCCCAGGAGCACTTGTTAAAATTCCATCTTCAAATTAAAGGGAGGGTTAGGATAACCTGATCCCTTTCTTGGATGGATTTAGCTCGTTTCTGGCTACTGCTCTAGCCCAGCTATCAGAGACGTCTTTTCTCCAGGGACTCATAAAATTACTTTTTGAAGAGAATGTATTTGCCTTTGCAATGAACCAGAGTATACCAAGTGTCAGGTAACTATTAAATGTTTCCTGGGGGAGGAAATCCGTGGGCTTCCACCCTCTGAAGTTTTTGGTATGCATGATTTAAAGTGGGCATGACCTTTGTAGTATTATCTCCAACACTAAGGTCAAGGACAAAGTCTAAGCATTGCCAGAGGAGGACATTTTTTTCAAGTTTGTTAACCAAGAGATGCTCGCCCCATTCTTGCCTCTAAGCTTAAATGGAAATAATTAATTAAATGATTTTTTCTATTCTGTCACTCTCTTTCCCTCCTACATTTGTTGGGTGTAGAAAACTTCACTCTAAAGAGGTTTTTCACAGAGTTCCATGCTAAATTAGCAACATATCAGTAGTGATACATCATAATTTCTACAAAGTGGGCCCGTTTTGCAAATTACTCACTGTTTTCACTGAAGGCTGTTAATGGAATTTGTTGACTATCTTTACTTGTTCAAACCTTACTTAGTTTATTCAAACCTTAAATGTTGAGAACAGAATGTACAGGACAAATATGTTATTTGTCACATGACGTGAAATTCTGATCCTGATAGAGCTAGTGAGGAAATTCCATTATACTAATTAATGCCTCTTTACCTCAGTTCATTGTCAAGCAAAATGATTGGAAGAGGTCGGGGATACATCCATAAGAAGGAAATCACCATCATCAGTTTGGATGAAAATCAGGACAAATGTGAGCTTTCTTCAAGGGGAAATAATGTATAAATAGCAGAGGAGAAGCATGGGTCTCTTATGAGGCTAAAATAGTTTCCAAAGGCATATTCATTCCCTCATAGTGCTTGAGGAAATTGGGAGGCAGAGAGACAAGAGAGTGGTGTTAGGACATTTTAAGGTGAAAGAGGGTTAGAAAATGAAGACACTGAAGTAATTTGAGTAAAGGTGTTTCCTTGCGATAGAGGTGAAAGAAAATTCACCTATTCCACTGAACACTGGGCAGCAAGAGTACCTTCGTTTCCTGCCTTGCTTTTTCAGGTCCAAGAGGGATGCTTTCTGTGGAACATTTCAGGAATACCCTATACCAATACCCCAGAGAGGAAATGTCTTATGATTACAGTGAAGCTTACATGATGGCCCTAATTGTATTTGTAAATTTTTAGTTGGTTTTTTTTTTGACCGTCCTATACATGGACGTAGTGGCTCTTTTAATCTGTATCACATTTATTCCTCAAAACCTTATCACATTTATTCCTCAAAAACCTAAAAGCTAGTTTTTCTTTGTGCTACCTACCTTCCAAGACATGCTTTCCCTTGACTGTGGGATTTTCCTGATAATGACCTTGACAATGCAGCAGATCCAGCACAATTAAATGAAAGTGATGATGAATAACTGCAGGAAGGATGGGATGGGACATAGGAGACAGACAAGTGAAATGCATGTAGGCCTTTGCATCTGCTACACTAGAATAGCTGCTGAAGCATAATACACGGTAGTGAATATGTCTCCTTTATGACAACAGCAAGGTCAATGCTAGCCGGAGTTGTGTGCTGCATGAATGCCACTTTCCAAAGTCAGACTTCCCAGAGGCAAATGTTGTATATATTGTTTCTGTTTCAGAAAAAAGCATTTTGCTTATAAGGCAGACCTCTGTAAAATTGCTGATGCGCAGTTCAATAATCCCTACTTCTTATTCTTCTGTTTGCCTCTTTTTCCCTCTAGTCATACCTTCCCTTCCATACTGAAACATTTGTGTTCACAAATATCTGAGTATTGTAGACTACCTATGTCAATTTTAAGTGGCAAGAGTCTCCCTGAGTGACTCTTCTGGCCCCTTGATAACACCCAAATACTTTTAATGCAGTCTTCACACCTAAGAGAATTTTTATATTAATGTTTTAGATAAGCAGCTGAAAATGATGATTAGAGTAAAAGACAAAAAGGAATCATTTATATTGAGAAATTTTTCCTGCATTTGAAGTCCTCCTTTTCCCAGATAAATAGTACATGTCTACAACAGAGTATTGTACTTGCTGAAGGAGACAACAGTTACAGATGTTTCACCAGCAAGGATTATATTTTGCTTATGTCCCTTCATTAATGAGTGAAATCAAAATGCTCAGCCTCAAAGTTTCAAGATAGATAATCAAATTACTACATCTATTGCTAACAGGTGGGAAAAAAAAATTGTGGGCGTCTATGATGCTGATTTATATCAACATAACCACAGTAAAGTCAGGGAACTATACACTTTTATGCAAGCCAGAAAAATATCTTGTGTTTAACTCTCATCGACTCTTCATCTTTTGCAATTCATGCTTGCTTTTTGTATTTGGTGCATAAAAGAACATGACACTTTGTTAATCACTTTTGTTCTTTTTCTAGTACCTTTCATCTTCTGATCCGGATACTCAAGCTCAGTGCAGCTACATTTGCAGTTACAATCCCACCAGAGAGACCCTTTTTTTTTTTTTTTTCCATTGTCATTAATGTTACAGTAGATTTGGCTATTAGTTTTAAGGATTTTCAGTGGGGTTTGAAAGAAAATCAAAATTTAGCCATGAATTGTGTTTTAAAATTTTGCTTTCAAATGTAATCTTCCAGAGCATTGACTAGAAAATAACTGCTCACTGGCTTGCAATGAGTACCTTACAAGCTGCGTATTGTCAGAGCAGGCTTACACACTGCTGTGCAGTGCCGTCCTTTGTGGGGTGAAAGTACAGCTTCTCATTCTGCCCTGCATTCCCTCAATGGGGACTGAGAGCCTTAAATAACCTTTTTAATCCTTTCCGGAGCACCGTCCCAGAGGGTTTCAGCTTTTGCTTATGGTAACTCCCCCCATCCTGGCTGTCTTCATGCAATGGAGGGCAGGATTAGAATTCAAAGCTACAGTTGTGGAAAAACTGGAGAAATTATCTGTGAAAAGCAGGATGAGGTTAAATAAGAACACATGTAGGGTTCTTACACAGTTTCTAGGGTGATAGTAATTGACTGCATAACTCTGGGAGGAAAACAGCTTGTTTAGGGGGAGTCCTGTAAAAAAAGCATATGGGTTCTTCAGAGTTCATAAGCTGAACACAAGTCAATAGAGTCAAGTTGTTGCAGTAAAAAATAATCATCAAACTGGAATGGATAAGGAGGAATATAATCAGTAAGACGTGAAGTCTTCTGCTACATTCAGCTCTAAGGAGAATTCAGCTAGAGTATACTATGCACAGTCTTGGGCAATGCTTTTCTGGAAAGATGTGACTCAAGTGGGGAGACAGCAGGAAAAAGGAAGAGGAGTAAAGAGAAGACTGAATAAGAGTCATCTTGAAAAAGTTTAAAAGACTTGAGTTGTTTATTCCAGAGAGAAGAAAACTGAGAGGAGACATGAAAACAGTCTTCAGATACGTAAGAGGCTGTTTCAAATATGAAGAGAATAATCTGTTCCCTTGTCCATGGTAAATAGGCCAAGAAGTAATGCACTTAAACTGTAGAAAGTAGTGAACTTAGACTGTTTACACTAGATGTTAAAAACATCTTTGTCATAGTAAGGTTAGTGACGTACTAGACTGGATTGTCTGGAAATCACCTAGTGATACGGGTGTTTTTAAGAGCAAGTGAGAATCGGCTCTCAGGGATGTAGCTGATCCTGCTCAGTCCTTGAGCTGGGGGACCTACTAGGATGGATGGTTTCATTCCAGCCTGTGAGGAATCCAAATGTTGTTCTAAGAAAGAAAAGCTCAATCCTGCCACCCAGCCCACAAGATCTCATAGGTCTTAAACCAATCTCAGGATTTACAATGGCTCAAGGGTGTTGGCTGATAATATTTTAACAGCTGGAAGTTGACAGCACTAGCACCCTTAATGGAAATCTAAGTTACATTACGATGGTCACCACAAAATTAGCTATGAAAATACAGTTTCCATCTAAATAGACAAAACAACTTAGTGAGGAGGTAAAAGGGGAGAAAAGAGGGAAGGGAGACACAGTTGGAAAAGTGGTTTGCCTGTGGTCGGGGTATGTGTCAGTAACTGAGCCAGGGATGAAACTCCATGTATGAATCCCAGGGCAGCTTTCCAGGACCTATTTTGTGTCACATCACTTGTTCCAGTAAGGCCACTCACTTGTGGAAGGAGACAGCAGAATAGAGCTGGAGACCCTATATAGTTAATGAAAAACAATTCTTCCTTGGCTTAAGTGGTCTTAGCTTGGTGGTTCTTTAGTCTAGCCACATTGCTTATAGGGTTCTTACTAAGGCACCTGAGGGTTTATAATTAACGTCAAGTCATTTGTATGTAAACATTGTCTGACTGAGCAGCAAGATCTTACTTTCAGCTGCATCCTGTCCCAGCCTGTCCTTGGCTTGCAAACAGAGCCCTGCCTTCCAAAGGAGAGTATGCTGTTGCTCTTTGAAGCTAGACTCACCTCCTTAGGTACCAGCAGCACATGGCCCATGTGCCAGTATCATGGACCTGCAGTTTTCCAGGACAGTAACTCTCTAGTGTCAGTCCCAGCCTCCTCCTCCTCCCTTTTGCTTTAAAATTAGGAGGCTTTCCCGACACCCCAAAATTACATTCTGAGTACTTTTCATCTGACTTCTGGTCTTAGAACCTTTAGAATAGATAAATTTTTATACCTTTTCCTGCAGCCATGAAGATGAAGAAGAGTTCCTTTGAGATCCTTGCATATTCATTTTACCCCATGAGACCTGACACTTTAAGATCAGCCTGCCCACCTTGAAATCCATAATGAATTTCCAAGAGTTAGCATCACTGCTAGCAAGTACTGAAGTCCTCAGTGAACAAAGATGTGGTGCAGCACAGTAAAACAATGAGTTGGTAAAAAAATTACCAGACACAGACAGAGAGGTTATTCTTAATCAACATGCTTATGGGTATGCATCTAGCAATTATTGTTAGAGACAGAGCTAAGAAATCCATGTGTTCAGTTAAAATATCATTAGTAGGTGACTGAGAGTAACACATCAATTTTATTTGTAGATGTTACCAATGAGCGATGTTTTTTTTCTCCTGGGGGGACCAGTACCTCTGAACTAGATATAAGCTCTGTCAGAATAATGCAATGCATGCTGGATATATTCTTCAAAACTGTGATTTGTTAATCCATGTACAATGGGCAGATCAAGTAGCATTGCTGTCACTGGGAAGTGGATTGGAAATGACAAACTCAGTGGTGCTGGACTGATATGTTTACAGTCCATATACAATGGTTATGTTCACAAGGTACAGTGAAAAAGAAGGGTACAGAAAAGGACTCAGTAGAGTTTGCTCTTAGCGTCAGATCGACAACTAGGTAAAGGTAAAGTGCTTGAGCTGTGTCAAATACAGCTGTATTCACACTCCTTGGAAACCCTCTTTCTGCTGTGGCAGACCTGCTTTTGGCAGGAGTGCAAACCCAGGCCACAGCACTACATGTAGGGCAGGAGATTGCCTGACTCCTCTACAGTTGCAGAAAGCCCAAATGCCTCCCAGATTCTGCAGCATGTTGCAGGTTGGGAGAGCCCCTTTTAGCACATGGCTTACTGCTGACTCCTTGATCTTTTGGGTGTAAAAGTATGGATTGTCTGGGACTGAGCTAAGGCAGAGGGCAACTGATTAAAAAGCAAGTACGAAATCATTTTCACAGCAACCCAGAGGAGAAGAGGCCAAATTGCTGTATGTCACATAAGTCATATACATCCCAAAGCCTTATCTCCTTAAGCTGAAGGACAGTCTTCCATTTTCAGACATATGCATGCAAAACAGAATTTTGGCAACAGGAGCAGGCTATGTCTCAATGCATGTAGGGGTTACTAGGATAACTTTATTAGTTGGCTACACATTGCTGTTAAAACAATGCCTGCTGTTTAATAACATAAGCAAAACAAAATGAAATTAATCACAGCCTAACACGTGAGACTCCAGGCACATGGCCACCATCTAAGAGGTTTAACACATCTACCTCATGAGTATCTTAGCACATGCCCAATACATCAGGTTCCTCACTGCCACAGAGACTCGGTCATTAAGAGGCACTGGGACCAACCTCAACTGTAGCCAGCAGCTGTTTGTCAGCTCAGGCCAATCAAGAGATTATAAAAGTCCCAAGTGCCTTATTTAGAATGAACTACTAAAGGAAACAAGTGGGCTTGGATGGTAGGCCTGGGATAGTGGCTAGGGGGTAGTTCTTGTAGTCTTCTCAGCCTCTTTGGTCCAAGGAAATTCCTGTATTTTTGAAAAATAAACCGAGCTCTGACAAATAGGCGCCTGATCCAGATTCTGGGCATGCTATTGATGCATCCTATATTGGGAAAACAGTGCAGCAGACAATACTAACCCATGTTTAATATGCAAAAATCTTAATATCATTCATTATGTTCTTCAAACTTGGTCACATTCCTCACATATGTCCTACCTGGACTAAACTTGACCCACATAATTCTTTTCAAATCTTGTGCGAAGCTATCAGTGCCAGAAAATGATTTGTTTTGTTTTTCCAAACTCTTTCAGATCCCTTCCCCAGAAGTATTTGAAGATCTGATTAAATTTTCATTCCACACAAATGTATTTGAAAATAACATCGGCTATCTGAGATTCGATATGTTTGGAGACTGTGAACTTCTAACCCAGGTGTCCGACCTACTGGTAGATCATGTTTGGAAGAAAATTGTTCACACAGATGCATTAATCATAGACATGAGGTAAACCTTTGAATGGCAAATAACCAAAGCTCTTTCAAAACCGCATTTTATTTGTAACAGTGAATTAGCTTTACATGGCTTACTGTCCTGTTTACAGGCTAACATTGCTGGGATTAAATGAGAAAAGGAAAACAGCCAAGGAAAACAATAACAGTCTGGAAGTATATCTCAAGACAAATTGTACAATCACTTGAGATGTTTAGAACTAAATAGGCAAATTTAGAGACTAAGTTGCAGAATGCAATCCTGGATGTCACATCTGTTTTCTTTCTCTGATTTCTTTCTAATCTAACTCTGCATGTGCATTGTATTAATTACATATATATATATAAAAATATATGGCTTAATTAAACCTTTTACTGCAGCAGTGGTCAGGTGATTGAACAGTCAAAAAACCAGACCATGCATAAGGCTGTGTTACAACATCTAATTTGCCATATCTGCAGTGCTAAATTATCCTGGGCAATCAGTCTGTACAGAATGACCTTTATGCACAGAGCACAAAGGTGGCTTAAAGGCACTGTAGCACTCCTAGACCCTGCTGCAGCAACCTGCAGCATCATATGTTTGCTCTCAACGCAGGATTCTGTTGGACACTCCAATGTGTCAACAATACTCCAAATCTTATGAGGCAGAAGATGGCATCCATTTGTTGCCAGCTAGCAAAGCAGATGAATATCACAAATACATATTTCCCATACGATATTTAGGCAAGTCATTCCCTTGTTTTGGTCCAGAGCTAATGTTTGTGAGCCTAAAACATTACAAATATCAACTAAAGAAAAGAAGGCCTTTGTAAGAACTCATTCTTAACACTAGAAGCACTTACATCCATTGTCATGGGGCTCTCAATATTTGGTAATCTTCTTAATATTCTGCATCATGTTCAGGAAAAGATGAGCACAGCAATGAGAACAGAGAGAGACCTCACTATGTGAGCACAGAGGAGGCAGGGCAGCAACCAAAAAACACACCCATGACTGAATTTACATTCAGCAAAGGCACCACCATCTTCCAATAGACTTGAAATAGGCCTGGGACTTGCCTCTTTCTTGCCCCAGTTTTCTCCCAAGATAAAACTTCTATCAGGGCCAGGGGCAATAAAACAGCAAAGGTAAAACCATGTCCCAGGTACCAAATGGTCTCATTATAGTTCTTTTCTTGGGTTGCTTTGGGTTTTTTATATTTAGTGTATTTCCAGCCCTTTGAGTGCACACAAAAGACCCAGTCTCTGAAGGCATATAAAAGAGAAACCCAAACATTTTACTTTTTGGAATTCTTCCTAAACCAATCTTATGATTTTAGGGCAAGTCTGATATTTTCAATTTTGCATGGGATTAACCATAATGAATAATGTTTCTCATCTTACAAGTTTCCCTCCCTGGAACAGCTGGGCCACTCATGAACTTCATATTTTGATAACTTCAATTTTGCATGGGATTAACCATAATGCATAATGTCTCTCGCCTTAATAGTTCCTCTTCGTGGAACAGCTGTGCCACTCATGAACTTCATATTTTTAAGCTTCACAGCATTAAGAGACACTGATAAACTAAACAGCTTCCCTAATGTGACACAAGAAGTCTGTAATGAAGGAAGTACTTTCCTCCAAAAGTTAAGCTAAAACACTAGCAACGGTTGCAACTGTCATTATTAGTGACTAAAGTTTCTGCAGTTTCACTATCTGCAAGAGAGTCCTAGGAAGAGCTTTCCGGCATTGCTCTAGCTGCCTGCTTGCCACTCACTTCAGCCATGATGGCAGTGGTGGGAAACCGGTCTCTACTGGGTCTAGCTGCCTCCTGGGCTGTGAAGCAACAGCAGCAGGACCTCCTGGCAGCACAGCACTACTACACACTGAAGAGGCTTATTTCAGTTCTAACCAGTTACAGTGTGAATCCAGCGTACAGCTCCCAAATGCTGCGGAACAAAGAGGTAGCTTCACTTTTTGGGATAGAGGTCTCCTGGATTGTCTAGTTCTTTTCTGGAGGCAAAAAAAACCTTAGTCATGGACTGGACTGAACAAAACTCATTTTCTAGCATGTTTTTGCTGGAATGTCTGTGCCAGGCATTCCTATCACCTACAGGAAAGCACTGTGTCTATCTCCTACTAGTGAGCAAAGTACAAACATTTCCAGTGCTCTTATGTGCTCTAGTATTAGTGAAATGTGACATACAAAATATAATTTGCTATTCCATTGTGTGTATTCATAGCAGGGGTTCTCCAAGGAATCTTAAGCTAGTCAGTGAATTTGATCTTGACATTAAAGTACACCCAAAGTTTTCAAACATGACTGTCCTAAATGAAGCCGCTAACGTCATTTTTAGGCACAAAAGGAAATGGCCTGATCTTATAAGGTGCCAAACACCAAGTATTCTCATTGTGTGCAGCAGGGAATGAGAACTGGACAGTTCTAGAAACATACATTACTTAAATTGGAATCTGCATTTATATATTAAAGTTTAGGTATTTACTTATGCTGCCTATGTCAGTAACAGCATGGGTTATTCAGAGAAGAATAACAACAAGAATCTGATGTTTCTCTGCAGATTGAGAGCCTTTCCTTACTTCCTGAATTTTACCCAGGTTTAATCAAGAAAAAAAGACACCATTCAGTTTTATGTTTGCTTTTGATGTCAGTTGTGGGCAATAACAGTCCAAGATTCTTAGACAGGACTTTGTTTCTCTGATAAATGTGCAAATGTTGCTAGGGGAGAACAAATGTAAACGTATCAAAATGTAGCCATAAGCCCTTTCAGTACTGATGTTAAGGAACAATACTTGGGAGATTTACTGTCTTCCACAAATTTTCAATTGTTTCCTTAATATTTTTAATTTTTTAAAAGGTACAATATTGGAGGCTCTACCACTTCCATAGCAATCCTATGCTCATACTTCTTTGATGAAGGACATCAAATTCTCTTGGACAAAGTTTATGACAGACCCAGTGATTCAGTAAAGGAAATATGGACCCAGCCACAGCTCAAAGGTAAAATGGCAATTTCTTTTTAAAGTAGCTTTTCATTTCAGATGTCCCTCCTTGTGTATTTTAAAGTGAGCCATTAGATACCATAACTCATTTGATGAAAGCACCTGCCACGATTAGCTCAAGCTGTGCAGAGAATGTAAAAACAAAAATGTGTATTTCAGCCATGTCCCTCAATGCCATCTATAAATAACAGTTTATTGCTCTTAGGAATGGAGTATGTTATGCACAGAGGTTTGTAAACTGGTCCCCAGAAGTTTAGCTGAATCCTGTGACTTGTTGCTTTTAAAAGTTGCCAAAATTAAAAATAAATCCTGTGTTGCCTAGACCTCTAGTAATATCTCTTCCAATACTCACACATAGTTTTATATGTAGCTCCTCACTTCCTACCTGTGTAATCCACTATTTCAGTAGATGAAAACACCCACAATAGTCCAGTTTGTCCAGAGAATGCAAGAGAGAAAGAAAAGCACTAAATTTTGCACATCTGAGTGAGTTTGGAGCATTTGGCAATGTATCACCCACACACACCCCCCACAAACCCTGTCCTGCTGTTTGTGGAAGTTGAAAGGATGCTGCACATGCAGAAACAGAGTGCTTCAGTGCTCATAAAGTGCAGTTGGAGTGCTAAGAAGCCTTAAACATCAGGTTTAATTCTTTTGCCCTTTAAAGCTAAGACAGTACCAAGCCACAGGTGTCACAATGGTGTCTGCAATTACTGGCTTGGAGCATGCTGAAATGGTTAAACTTTGTCACAGGCTGCAGGGTCCATCTATTTTCCCAGGCAGTCAGAGGTGGGCTGTGCTGAGGGATATGATTACTATGGACACATTCCAGTTCCCATCAAAGAGAACAGGCAGACTCATATTAACTTCAAAGGAGCTGGATCTGGTCCTGTATTATATATATCTACTGTGAAAAGAGTCTTCTAATGGATATTACGTCTATAGTTAAATGAGAAGAGCAAAGATGGTGTGAAAATTAATTACCATGCTTTTGGCCCCTCTCTTACAGTTTAGTATGAGAATTATATGTCATACTGTAACTTAAAGAATGACATTTTTAGAGCAGTTTAGAGTAGTTTTCAAGTTATCAGGTCCCAGTTATGATGCATTGGCTACTTTTTCAAAGGAACTAAGCTCTCAAAAAGTACCTAGCATGTTCAGATATATTGAAAATAAGGTGAAAAACCCCTCCTATTCCTGTCAGCTGGTTTATGTAAGAAAGTGAGATAACTTGGCTTAGAGCCTAATAATAAAGGGGTATTTGTTGAAGGGCTTGGGACAAAGACCATGCAACAGCTTCCATTTATAGACTATAAAAAGCCTGTGGGAAACCACTATAATTATAATTGCATAAAATGCCGCCTGCACAGTTTGCAGGCCAAGCTCTGTAATAGCCATGTTCCTAGAGTGGGGTTGAGAGTGAAACTGAAGATGCTGCTGGCTGAGCTTTGAATATTCCTGCTGGAGCAGTGGAAAATGTCGCTTTCCTCGCCTGCCTATCCCACTCCTCTCATGGGATCTAGAGCTCCTGTAAAAGTCAAAGCCACAGAAGATCCAGCAGAAGTAACCATGAGCTGGCCTCCTAGCTGCTGGAGCTCATAACCAGAAACTGATGGCACAAGAGCACCACATAGGGTGACAGTATAGAGACCACTAGTGTAAGAAGAGCTTCAATTCCATCATTGGTACAAAGTAACTTTCCAAACTTCTTTGGTTTTTAATAGCAGGTAGGGAATGAAGTATGTTGTATCTTGGCTTCTCTTGCTCCATCATGCAAATAAATGTCTGAAAATGGATACATTTCCTGATGCTTTTTGTCCTTTCTGGCAGGGGAGAGGTATGGCTCTCAGAAGGGGCTAATAATCCTCACCAGTGCTGTGACTGCTGGGGCTGCCGAAGAGTTTGTATACATAATGAAGAGACTAGGCAGAGCTCTCATCATTGGGGAACAGACCAGTGGTGGCTGCCATTCGCCACAGACACATCAAGTAGATGATACTAACTTCTACGTCATCATTCCCACCTCCAGATCAGTCACCTCGGCACAGAGCACTTCTTGGGAAGGGAAAGGGGTGCCTCCTCACATGGAAACACCAGCTGACACAGCACTCATCAAAGCAAAGGAGATGCTCAGTGCTCACTTGCACAGCTCTAGATAGCCCAATGGGGGAACATGACCCTGGATAAAAGGTAGGCTGTAATTTTCAAAGGAGCCCAATGGACTTACACCCTCATGAGCTGAACCAATAATGGGTTTGGGAACCCCGAGCAGGATTTAGCCATAATTAAGGCAACTAATGCAAATTTGAGACCCAAAAAAATCTCACAATATGTGTATGTGCATATGTTTGTATGTGCATATGTTTTCATGTGCATGTGACGGGATGGGCAGGCTACAGGTGCTCCTCCTTTTGTTATCTTTCTGGCTGAGTAAACCATGGGTTGTTTACTGCACAAGAGCCCAGTGCCAGCAGGAGAAGTTGCAAGGCCCTTCTGCTAGCCAGAATAATTGACAAGCATCAGCCATGGTGCTGTTCTGGGCAGCAGAAGTGGATTTGAGTTCCTGTCTGCTGAGGGAGGCTTCACAATGGAGTATCATTTTTTGTGTAAGTTTTCTAGTAACCAAGTTCTTAGGAAAAGAAAGCTACCTCCCCAAATGTGAACCCTAGAAAGGAGTGGGACCTTCATTTCAATCTCTATTGTCAGTGGTTGGTTCCCTGTACATAGCTCAAAGTGACTCCCTTTTCAACATGCTGACTTTTTTAGCTGGTTCTGTGGAACCCAACTCTTTCTGGGCATGGCTGAGATACTGGGATAATTCACTGGGGTTTCTGGATTCATCTCCTGTGGTTAAATGTAAATGTCAGTTGTTGCAGTGTCTGTTTTTTAAAATTTATCTCCAAATCACAGAGATTTCCTTCGGTCCCTTAGAAAATCCCACCTGACAGTATTGAAGGCATGTGAACCACTTCAAAGCATTTATGTGAAGACAGAAAGGGCATCTCTGCTCCTTTGGAAATTGTGTACATTCCTATTTATTCGTATTAAAGGAGAATTAGCAGTAGTTGAGAGAGTCTGTTTTCCAAAATGAAAGAGCTGAATTAAGTCTCTTCTCCATTTCATCGTTTAGATGTACCAAAAATAACTATTCCCGGTCTGTCAGGGTTGCCCAGACTCTGGTATTTTGAAGGTACATGCCTGCTTCTCCCCTAGTATCTGGCAGAAGGATGGGGAATGAGCAGGAGAAAGGCAGTGCATTGACTCTTTCACCCAGTGCTCAGATCAACAGAGTCAGGGAAAAGAATCATATGTTTTTACTTAAGGCTAAAACCAGATTGCTGTCTGCCCTGCCCCAAAGACGAGAAGAAAGCAGAGAAGCATCCTTCGCATTCTGCTAACAAGCTACTTATTAAGTAATAGTGTGTTCCAGGGCAACTAACAGAGTTACTGACTGAGCTTAATCAACGCACAGCATTCCTTGTCTTTCTTGCAATTCTTATATAACCATCTGTCTTTGTAATGATTTAGAAATACATATAACTCCAATTTAGATCTCAACATTTCTCATCTCTATGAAATACCAGCTGTAAGGCAATTAAGTTAGGAAAATGGTTCCCCCAAATTTAGTCAGTTATAGTCTATAGTACTTATGCATTGCTGTTTACTTGCTCATTTGTAAGTTATTACTGGCTTTTTTATAAATTGTGTTTAACCATCTGACTGCAGAGAATCTCTTTCAGTATTTACAGGAAAATAATGTTAACAACCACATAGACTTTCCATCTTTTTTACTACTTGTTTACTTACTACAACTACACTCAGTGCAATTGCTAACCTGGACTCTTTTGAGTCATTTTCGTATTCTGATTTTTATGCGCTAGATAATTGTTGAACTTCTCACTTTTGTGGAAAATATTTAAATTAATTAAAACTCATACAGAATTTTGTGTAAAGTGATATATGTGTGAAAAATATTAAAGATACTTAATGTGGAAAAAAATGGAGCAGTCAATGAATGAGTAACAACACTAATGTATTTCTTCTAATGTCTTTTAAGCCTCTTTAATATCTAAATGATCCAGATATATTGCTTTGTTTTCCTAAACACAATCAGTTGTGCTGTCATGTACAAACAATAGTAGTTGTTAAATCCAACATTTAAAAACTTTAGCCATCCATTCAAGGACCAAAAGCTACACCCTATGGGCACAAAGAGCAAATCATTTCTTCCCGTAGTAATAGTAAGTACTTACAAATAACTATGTCTAGAAATTGGAATCCAGTTGGGAAAACAAACAATGAAGATGCATTTGCTAGTGAGTCCATTTGAAATCAACAGTGCTGTTAGTTCACTAACTAGTGATCAATTTCACTGGAAAATTAATGTGCAACGTTGACAAACTTTATTAATTGACAAAATATTATTTACTATTTCCTAGGTCAACTGCTGGCTAATTGGCATTGAAACTATCAGGCTTAAAAAAAGATTTTTTCCTGTCTTCACAAATTGCTATGTCATATTTATTCCCATCTCATGGAGCTTAGAACCTGGACATGGTGTAGTGTAAATTGTGTTAGATTGTATGTTTTGCTCAAGGTAAGGTCACAGGAAACATCTTGTTTGAAGACACTGAAAAGACTGGCTTTCTTATCTTAGAGCAGAGAGATAACAAGCAGGATAAATGAACTATATCCTATTCTATCTCACTTTAATACAGTGAAGTTGAAAGGGTGCAAATTCAGAACTGACGAAAAGGAAATACCTGTAAAGGCAGAGCCTGCAGGACTCACTGAGGCAATCAGCACTGAACCTAGTAAGATTGTACTGTTTAGAGGTACCAAACACCTAGAACGTTTGGAGTTATGATAGGTAACAGAACTTTCCCTGAAACTTCAATCTACCTGTTCAGAATTAAAGCTGATCTCTATCATCTATGCAGTCAAGAAGACTTTTTTCCTCCACAGCTGCTTTCTGCATGGATCTTCCATCTTATTCTGCAGTGTCAAGGAACACAGAAATCCTGAGCTGTATGTCCCACTTTGTATGTCCCCCAGGTTTGGCTCCACCTGGCATTTCTGATGTTTCTAGTGACCACTGAAACTGTGAGCTCAAACAAGCCAGAGCCTCTTCTGAAAACCTATCCAAACCATGACCACAGCACAGTGTAATCAACAGATCTCACAAAACAACAGACTAATCATATAGAAAATTACACTGCATTGAAAGGTTTGAACATCACAAAATTATGAATGAAAATCAGTTATGGAAAATCCATGGTTAGTGGTTTAAATGAGAAAGTTAGACAGAAGTTTTCTCAGGGAGGGGCAAGCAATTTTGGACATGCTCTTCCACCACACAACAGGAAACATGCTGGAACTGCCACCCTTCTCTCTTCTGATTGCAGAGCTGACATGGACATTCAACAGTTTATAACACCATTTCCTTGCCAAGAATGACTTCCTAAAATTTCATTCTAATCATGTTCCTTTTAAAGGCAGCAAGAAAGGAGTTGGTGTATCAGGCCTCACAGCAGTATGATTTTTCTCCTTTTAGCATTCACAGAACTCTGGCCAAGAAATGGTAGCCAGCTTATTCTTTCTTTTTTTTTCTTTTTCTTTTTTTTTCTTTTTTTTTCTTTTTTTTTTCTTTTGTTCCCCCGCTCCTACAAAATGATGCATTCTTTCTCTCTGGAGAGTGTTTCTAATGTAGTCTTTCCTGATCATACCACAAAAGCTGTCCTAGTGTAGTGATTTTCAAACTGTGGTCAGTAAACCAATGGGGGCCCACAGACTGCATCAGTTAGTGAAAAAAATGACCCCAAAAAGCAAGTAAATATATGCTCTTCAAAGAACTATATGAGTGCAGTTTCGATGGAGAAATACATCTTCATTAGAAAAAGTTCAGTGGTCAATAAATGAACAAATATCCTAATCTGGCTTTCCCTATCAACCCATTGCAGAAACACAGCCTGAACAGCTAAGTCTGACAGCATTGTGTTATGTCCCTTTTCACTGATCCAGAAACAGATGTCATGAGAAACAGTGGTTTGATCAATGCCGTTGCTAGCAAAGACAGGGAAAGAACCAGTCAGCTGAGCTCAAATTGTCTCCTTCTCCTGTTTTAAAAAACAAAATCCTATTTTTTATTTTTTTTTTAACAAGCATTTCTACTTGTAGAAAAGACACAGATCCCTGCTGTAAAATCACAGTACTGCACTGGGACAGAACACAGTCCTTCATGAATTCCTTAAGTCCTTCATTTCTTCACGAACCTCATGCTCTAGTGGAGTGCCTTTCCTCCAGCAGGATTTTCTTTCATCTGCACCAATTTAAACATTCAGACTTCTAGACATAAGGGAAAAAAAGCTTCCAGCATGACTCAATTATAGGAAGTTTGTTTTTCTTTGTCTCGTTAGGCTTCCTTCTGCCTGTGCAATATTTGGTTCACTCGGCTTTAATGCGAGTATTTTTGTTTAAAGAAATAAAATCTGCAAAAATTTTGGATAAGTCCCCTGGTTTATGTAACCCAGCTTAGATGAGACACTCAGTTAAACTTGAGACACATAAAAGACATTCCCTCTCCCTGCACAAGGGGCTTTACACAAGAGCTCGTTTTACACATAGGGAATCAAGTTCTGTTAGCATCTATGCTGGTTTGCGCTGATGTCAGCACAGATGTAGCAAGCAACAAGATGTCATACTGGTCAGTTGTGTGTGTAAACAAGTCTTAGTTCACAAAACACTTTAGTCAAGTATAAGAAGCAATTTGTTCACTCAGTTTTTGTGCCAGTGACCACCTACAAAGAGCAAGGGCAGTATTGCACATATTTGCCTGTTGTGTGATTTCCATGTTGCAAGAGGAAAATCCCTAATCTCTACGTGCTAGGATCAAACTGCACTGCCCCTGCAGCTGGAGGAGATGAGACAGTACCAGAAATAAAGCTGATTAAAAACCTCTCCTCTTCATTTTTGCATTTTGAATCAGCTCTTCCACTATTCATAACTGGTTCTCTTGCCTTTCTGTGCACAGAAGGCATTTATACATTGCTTGTCATCACAGTATGTAAGTTGCTGTGGCTGAGATATGCCCACAAACAAACTAGATAAGAGTTCTTACCTTATTTTTTCCCCAAAGAAAACAATTTCATGACATGAAGGAAAGCTGTCTCTCCCTGTAGCCTTCCTGCTTGCTTAAGTCTCATACCATAAGCAGAGTGAAGGAGTTTGATTACTAGTGAGACCCCTAAGGATGTAGATCTAACATAGCTTTGGAAGAGGTTTTGAGATTCAGCAGCTGCTTATCAGTGACTGATTTTCCACGCTTTCTCAAGATCACTTACACCAACACAAAATCAGTAAAAACATGTAACCGGTTATATTTGGTACTGCTTCATTCTGATCTAAATGATACACCAGGTGTAGTGCACTGGAAAAACAGGCCCTTGGAGCAGGGTAATGTTGAAGCGATGCGCCAACATAATACTGGGGAGCATTGCACAGCTGGTCTTGTCTTTTTCCAGAAGAAATCTGAAGCTAGGTTTCTAACCATAAAACCTTTAAGAAAACACGGCATCTTTCAGTAAGTACAGGAGAGAACATTTTGCAGCAATGGTACCAAAACCTCTTCAGTCTTATTTATACTGAGCCAGACTGATCGTAAAGTAATTGATGTAAATCAGGAGTAGCAACATGGAATTATTCTGGATTTGCACTGGAATAAATGAGATCACAATCTGGCCTAAACTACTAATGGGAACTATAGCCCTAATCACATATGAATGCAGTTACACCATGGAGTCCTTCATTACACTTTATGGACACTGACTTCACAGTAAACTGGCTGGCACCCGGATAAAACCAGATGGAGTGAAATTTGGCCCATTAAACCTTGCCATAAATATATTCCTTACACAGTAAATGTTATTGGACACAAAATAGAGATGGAAAGATTAGAAGGAAACCACATCATCCTCTACTCAATGCAAGGTTGTTCCCTGTGCTCCATGTTTCAAAGTTTTTGTTCATTTTGGTTTTTAATGTCTCCAGTGAAAGAGCTTCCACCACTGACCCTGGAAAGCTGTGTTACAATCCAACCAGACCTGCAGTCTCAATTTATGTCTTCTGAACTCAAAGGCATAATGTAACAGTTTAATCACTTTATGTTGGGGAAAATAAAGCTGGGGTGCACAGCCAGTGGTTGGCCTGCAATAAGTCAAATGTTTATGTTAATAGGAAACAGCCATGTATTAACGTTCAACAGCAATGTATTGGGAAGTATACAGTCTCCTGACTTAGAGAAATCTCCCAAGAGATGACAATGAGCATAATATGTTGATCCCGACTGACAGCCTAAGACTCTCAGGCTGTCTTTTATCACTCAGAAGTGTTTACTTTCTGATACTTGCATTATCAGCCTAGGCATCATCATGGGAACTCAAAAAAAAACCCGTGCTGTCCAGTGTGCAGCAGACAAACACTGGACTATATCATCAGTATGGTGGAAAATAATAAGGAGCATATTGCAATGTCCTTTACTCTTAGCCGGAAAATGAGTGGTTTCTGATCATTCTTTATCTGAAAGGAATAATAGTAGATGAGGTTCAGAGACAGGCCACAAAAACATCAGACAACCTGAAAAAATACTATACAAGAGAAAGATAAATGCTCACTTGAAGAACACATCATAAGCTATCAAAAGCAAACCCCTAAACGGATTTAAAAACTAATGAAAGGCTAATTAGATGAGCTGCAGTATCAACAGACAGGATTGTTGCTTCCCCCCCACACCCAGGGCAGTAAAAACTCATCTGCATTGGAGACTAAGCAGAGCTCAAATGAAAGTAGGCAAGAGAATAATGTCTCATATGGACAGGCTGTAGAGAGAATTTGGCACTTTCTTTTATAAAAAGCTGGAATTGGCCCATGTAGAAACCAGAGGATAGACAAGCTGGTCTAATACAATGCAATTCATGTATGCCTGTGTCATTTTGTGAAGGACATTCCTCTTCTAGCTGTTAGCAGAACAGAGCCTATAATCCACAATTAAAGTGTGCAGATTCTATCTATCAGTAGCTAATAGTATCTCAAGTACCCTAGTTGCTTTCTTTTGTATATCCAAAACCTGAAAACCGCAGGCTAAACTCTACCTCCATCAGATCTGTACGCCTACTAAAGTACACAGATCTTGCAAGCACACATCGGGGCAGAATTTGTCCTCCCTGTCTACACAGTAACATTGACAACAGGTAACAGTTTTGATACAGATTGAGGTTGATTTGACTTTGTAAAAGGTATTTCAAAAGTGACAGAGCCTAGAACAGAACTCAGATATGCAGATTTACAAATCACACCCTCTTTGGCAGTCTTTTGGTCAGTTGCTCACGATCACAAATTGCACATAGAGTCTTAACTTCAAGTCCCTTTCAAAGCCAAGCAGACAGTGAGATTACGATTTTTTACTCAGGCTCACAAATCTGATAAGAGAGCTGATTCAGCTAACATAAAGGAGTAAGAGTCCACCAAAGCTGCTAGAAACAGCAACTTCTTCTCTTTCAACATATAAACTCTGCTTTTTTTAGTGCTTAAAGATTCCTTATTCAATGAAGTGGTTGTTACTTCTGTATTTACATTGTACTGCACAGACACCAGCAAATCAAATATAAGCAAAGAAAACTCTGTTTGCAAAACAGTAATTTTGTTCCCAACTCTTTGCAAATTAATACTGCATGTGCATTCATTTCACTATTTTATTGCCTTGAAAATAGATTGACAAGGGCTAGGTTGAGTTTTCAAAACTTACAGCCCACTCCAACTGTTGTAAACATTTTATACTTTTTTGCAAAGCATCTATTATAAATTATTGTAAACAGTGATTTCCTGTAAGAAATTAATGTAAACTCAAAACGAAATGGATACAAGTGAATCATGTTCCCCTTCTTTACCCAACCTGCCCAGTCCCTTGGTGAGATCTGTCTGCACAGCTCTAATTATGAGAAGTCATGTGCCGGGATAAATGATGGCGTTCTCGGAAGTACTCATGACAAATGGGACATGTTAGCTTCTCCTCTCGTCTCCTCTTGCACTGGTACTCAGTTGAGGAGTATTCTTTTTTGTGATGTGACCGCATGTGGAAGACTAAATCAGATGTCATGCGAAAGGACAGGTTGCATTTGGCACACCAGTTCTGGGCAGCCACTCCAAAGGACGTGAAGGTCGGGGGAAGAAGAGTCAAGGAAGAGGAGGAAGTGGTGGTTGTGTTTTGTAACTGCCCTCCTGCTTGTTTGGGCCACGGTTCTGAGGTATATGGGAAAACATTGCTCCGAGTGATGCTTGTCTGCAGCATCTGAGCATTACACAAATCACTGACAAAGAACTTGGAATTGAGAAGAGTGCTGCAGCACATGATGTCTGTGGTGGCAATGAAGCCGGACAGCTCCCCCAGGCTCTTTGCTGACTCACTCATGGGATGAGAAGAATTTATTGCAGCTCTTTCTGCTAGACACTTACTGGGTTTGCTGAAAGCACTCTTCTGTTCTCCTCGGGCTCTGGTGGGCCACACGAAGGAGAATGCACTACCAGAGGAGTTCAGCAACATTTCCTTTGATACCTGCTCTTTGCCAAGTGGGACCATGCCATCTTCCTGTTCTGACTCCTTCGGTCTCTCATGCCTCAGCTTCTCCTTCATCCTCCTGACCTCAGTGAAAGCACTCTGCTTCTGCTCTAAAGCATCCTTCCTAGCTGACTGCTTCCCTGAACTAAGCTTGCAGAAAGAACCAGCCAATGCATGCTCTCCCCCAACCTCCTCCTTGCCCCCACAGTTATGTTCCTCACTCAAATTATTGGTTTTCTCCAACAACACTGTTTTCCTGCTCCTGTTGTTCTCAGCCTCTTCAGATTTTGCTCTCTTTTCTCCTGTGAGACCATGGGCATCATCTTTACAAGCTGCCATTTTGACCTCTAGATCCCTTGCCAGGCTGTGGAAATTCGTGGTCTGCTCAGCTAAGTTGCTCTTTTCAGTCTTAGGGTCCTGGAAGTTTCTCCATAGCAGGGCGCTCTTCTCTGGGACACACAGGAAGCGAACATGGGAGAGATAGGAATATTCACATTTAAAGACTCGGTCACATTCTTGGCATCTCAAGTCTGCAGAAACAGACAACAGATTATGAGTTTTGCAAAATTAGAATCATGGGCAGATCCTGACCCTGTCATTGACACAAACAAAAAACCCAGAAACCTTTCTTGTGTCATACAAGATTACACATGGTAAAGCTAATGCCAGTGCAGAACCAGGTCCCTTGCTGCTACTGAAAATATTTGCCTCCATGTGCTACTCGCAGAAATGTTTTCATTTAGACTCTCAAGCCAAGTTTGTATTACGTAAAATGGCCAGTACACAACAGTCTAGATAAAACCATATGGACTTTATGACAATTTGAAGTCTGAACCCAGATTTAGGTCTACATTTCCTAAATAAGTCACTGACTTTAATACAGGCTGAATGTTAAATTCTATGTGCCCAAGTAATAATGTGTTTTAGACCTGGACTCAGAGATTTTGGCATGAGCCTCTATTTTCTGCATAGGGTACTCTGGAAGTTTAATACTTTTCACAAATCAGCTGATAATAATGCCTGAAGCCCTTATTCATGCTCATTTGGCTAACCGCTGTGTGCCTCCAGGCACAGAAGCCCATGGCACAGAAAATAACATTCAAAGTGAAACAATGCCAGTGATGAGCAGGAGGAATGGGGAACATGCATTAGCATGACATTGTTTCCTTCTGACCTTCGGATGTACTGCGTCTCTGGTTCATTGGGATTACTAATTGCCCAGGCACAGACAGTACATAATTCAGTGACCAAGATACGTATGGCACATCTTAACCTTTGTAAACAGTAGCCGTGCTACCTTATTTCAGAGCACACAGTTTTTAAATGCAAGTGGTGCCAGACAGTGCCTGAGGCCTGGGATACATAGGAAAGTACATATGTTGGTTGGGCAGAACTACAAACTAGTTTTTTACAACCTTAACTTGTAGGCTTAACACAGCTTAGATCACTTCCCAAACGACAGAACCTGAACTTTTTGTAAGAAAATAAGGCTGCTGATTTGGGTGGAACATTATTCCTGCTAGTTTAAATTATTGAGCCTGGATACAGTGTTTCTTGTGCAGATAACACTTTAGCCTGGTAAATTCATAGGGCTGACTGTGTGTCTAAACAAAAGCTAGCAGGGTACACCGAAATCAGTTAAAATGATTTAGTGGGTTCCTGCTATAATTGTGTCTATATTAATTTAATATTAATTTACCAGCATGTACATTATCATATAAATTTACCAACTTACACCTTTACTAACCAAGCTATATCTGTGTTTAAATCAACCAAAGGAAATGTAGACAGGGTTTTGTTCCAGTTTAACAAGATCAAAGTTTGGAGGAAGTGACAGCTGGAGTCAATCTTGGCATGGACCTGACAGTTATTTGCTTGGCCTCTCCATAATCTAGATTTTTATTTTTTCCACAATTGCCAACTCAATTTCTTTTAGAGTAATAAATTTCTTGCAATATCTCAGAATGAAAATCATGCCCTTTTCCTTGCTCCCACTGTGTCCCACACTAAATAGGCAGCCTGTGCTGTATGCAGTACTGTTTGGGTGGTTAGGTATTTTTTGCAGCCCTGTTCATTTACAAGATTAAAGCTTAACACTAACCTATGCCTGATTCCTCAATGAGCTAAAAAAGTCATGTTTTGAATTGGTATTTTAGGCTTTTAGGATTCCAAGGTAGTCAGGTGCATAGATGTCCATTACACAGCTCAAAAATTTCAGCATTAATCCCTAGTGCACTGTCCCTTCCTGGAAAGTAGCAATGAAAATGACACTGAGGACTGTAAATTTGTTGTTGCTTTATGCCTTCAGCTCAATCCCCAAAGCAGAAGGTCTTTTCTTTTAGTTAACCAGCTAAGGATTTAGACAGGTTTTATTTCCTGTATTACAAGATCACCACATAGTAAAGTTGCACACTCACTTCAGTCCTCAGTGACCCCTGCAGTCAACAGTTTAGTACTTACCATTCTGGGGACTCTGAGCTTTTATCTCATTGAAACCCAAGAGGCTAGAAAGCTCCTCATCATACCAGACAAGCAGTTCCTCATTTTTGTTGATTTTCCTAGTAGAGCGATAATATAACTGACTGTTTTCTAAGTAAGCTTCCAAGTTCTGCTCCCTGCTATTGGCAGCTGCTTGTACAAGTCTCATCCAAGGCAGTCCTGTGGGACTGTGCACAGATGTAACATCTACCTGTGAGACAGAACACAAAAAAGGGAAGTTTCAGGATTTGGGACACAAAATAGATTTCCATCAAATTCAAGAACAAAGCCAGCTTTCTGTCTCACACAGAGCCAGTATGACAAAGCTGTGAGCCCAATTCATACACCAGTGTCAACAAATCCAAAGGCATCGTAGGGAGAAGGCTTCCCCGGTGTGAGTGCTGAGAGCTCTGGGAATACAGCTGCATGGGAGGCAGAAGGAGACGCCGCTGTTCACATGCAACCTCTCGTGGCAATGCCAGGGAGGCCAGTCTCCAGCCCACTCATGGCAAGTATGATGTCCTCTGTCCGATGCAGGTTGTCCCATGGAACTGTGTCAGGTGGGGATCACAGAGGTACAGAAGGCATGTTCCTCTGTAAGTAGGAGTCTCAATCCCATGGGAAAATGGGATATGAGACAGGAGTGCTGTGGCCAGGGAGTGTGACATGTGCAGACCCCTGAATCAGTACAGTGTGAGCCCAGAAATGAAAACACTCTGGGCAGTGGCATGTGGGGTTTTTCACTGACACAAGAGGATATGGATCAGGAGGTGTGAGAATAGTCTTGTCTTTTTGATTCAACACCCCAAGGAAACAACATATAGAACTGTTCAGCTAGATTACATAAAAAATAGATTTTAATAAATACAGCTATGAAGCACTTATATGATCTCTTTTTTTTCAGAAATAAAATTATATATTCCTATTCCTGCCTTTGATAAATCAATTAAATTCATTTCAAGTATCTAAACAGATAAAAGCTCATCAGATGAATATGTTTCATTAAATTATTTCTGAGAGTAGCAAGGGGTTGATTTACTTTCAGTATGTGTGCATTCAGAAATACCAAATAGATTCAGTTAAAAAATGTTGCTTAGGTTGTAAGGTCAGGCACTCAGAAGTTAAAAAAAAATATTAAGTCTACCACTCAAATTAAATTTCCCTTCTGTGTGTATATTACAGCATAGTCCTCAGTCACATATACTCCTTTCTCCACAGGACTCCTGAACCATTTAGTCACAGGTTGACCATGCTCTGGAAATAATATAACTATAAAACATTTGGCTTTGTCTTCCTTATTCAGTGTGTGGCTCCCTTCTTATTTACTTTACTGCATTTTCTCTGAATAGGGAATGATTTATTTCTTTATAGGTTTTTCCTTGGTGTTTACCACAACAGATCTATGTCCTCTGCAGTATTTGAAAGATGGGGAAGATTTTCATAGCTTGGAGGCTGAAACACAGGGCGATCAAGGGCAACATTTACAGGCATAAAAAGCCTTAACTAATTTCTGAAGCACTAAGTCATTGTTTAGAAAGAAAGAAGTTTGGAAATGAAAAATGTCTAATGACAACTATGATCTAAATTTCACCCCAAGCAATGTATAGCTCTTTGTCTTCCACTAATTGCAGGGCAGACATTCATTGGTGTTTGGTATCAGAAACACTATTTTGGCTATTTCTTTCTCTGGTTTTAACACTCTCTAACTATTACCTACCATGGAAAGTATGACCACATTAATAGCTTGAATAGAAGAATGAAACATTAAGAGACCATTAGGATAAGAGTTAATTAGTACAAGGGAGAGAATAAATTAGCGTGCCCTGTAACTGGTTCTCTCTAAATGCCATGGTAATTAACAATGATTGAGAAATACAAAAGTCTGACAGCGACACAAGCACACCCACCCACACACAGTGGTTGTAACTAATAGCTATGACAGAGGCTGTCATTTATTGGTTTCTGTGTTTCAGAAATACCAAGCATCCACCCGGCGCTCTAAGCAAAGTCAAAGGGAACACAGCTCCTCCAGGAACCAAGCCTCCTGGGAAAGAGCTGAGAGAACTTAAAGAAGGTGGGGAGGCATAAAGGACAGAACATAAGATCTGGGTGCTGCCAACTAGAAGCATGCGCCAGCTTTAGTTTTTCCATGTGTTTAGAGACACTACAAACCCCGCAAGTCCAACCTCTTCTGGAGACGGCAATCCCTCAGATGAATCCTTTGCACCCATATATGAGGTAAAGTTCTTTTCTTCCCAGCCCAACAGGTTCAATCACAGTGGAGGCAACCTGGCCTCCCTGATAGAGGCTGGAGGAGAAGGAAGAGAATAAGACTCTTCCGAGGAACCCACAAGGGACAGAGGAACTCAGTGGGACAGACAGCTTTGTAAGGAGCTGGTTTGCTTTGCAAGGGTAAATGATTGGCTGGAAAGAACCACCTGTGCCAATGGTTGCCAAGGCATTTTCTTTGCCCAAGCATACAAATTGGCCCAAGGAGCTCAAATTACGTTCTCCAAGAGGATGAGAGAAAAAACACAGAGCTCCCTTTTGGACTAAACATAAAAGCCCAAGATGAGGAAACCTTTGTTAGAAATAATATTCCCCAAAGTCTTGCAGGAGTGCTGCTGAACTATTACGAACATGAACCTCAGCTACGAAGAACCCACCTTGCCAGATTACTCCTGTGTGTATTCTGTTAGTACCATAGCCAGCATATCAAAACCTATTTCTTGTTTTGCATCTCAGTGCCATGATAACAACATAGTATGATGATTGAATTGTTGATTAATTGTCTACAGACAGAGTTAGGAGCTTAATAATAGTTCCTGTTTTCTGGAAGGTTTAGTTTTAATTATGAGTAGCTAACAGGATATAAGACCACTGATTGCATCTGAAACAGCTACTTGCACAGAATTTGATATATTTACTGCCAAAAGACAGAGGTCTGAGCCAACTCAAGCATCCAATTTCATGGCTGTATAACAATTACTTAGCTCAAATGTAGCAAAACACTAAAGCCATCCCCCTGGTGGGCTCCTCCAACGTAGAAACCCTCTGAGGCTCTTTCCTGAGTCTACAGTCATTCCAAAACTCCCAGGAGAAATACAGAGATATTCCATAAATCAAGCCTCATTTTGGGAGAGATCTTTCTCCAAAGAGGTTGTAGTTCTCCTGGAATACTGATAACACTGTCCAAGCAAGCAATCTGGTGCCAGAGCCTCAAACAAATAGCCAGAAAAACCCTGAAGCCTCTTCTCTTTCCAACAGCTGCATCTTCCATATTACACAGACTCCCTGGGATTTCTCTCCTCCAGAGCACAGAAATCTTAGGAGAACCTGTGTCTCCCCCAGATGCATCCATGCCTGTGGGAAATTTGCTTGCCTCACATTGTAAAAGACTACCTCCCTGTCTTCATCTACACCAATGGTGACTGAAATGCACCTCGAGACGCAGAAAGCCAAGGTAAGAGGTCAGCATGAGAAATATGCATTGTCCAAATGAAAATGTTATGATAAACAATGGCTAGGGAACAAAAAATTTTGGATCAACAGCTGGACAGTTAACACTCCATCACAGTTCTGGGGTTTCTGACTTTCCCAACATGACAGTGCCTTTTGCTTCGCAGACATATCTCTCTGGCTTCTCTGCTGTGATTGAAAAGTGCAACTTTTCAAAAGTGACACAGACAGACATATCTAAGGTAACTTTAGGAGGTCCATGTACTAATAGCAATAAGTTGTGGCTGCCTGAAGATTGCGTGGACTAGTTACCTCACTGATATCTTCTACAGTTCATACAGCCTGTGCTGAGATCACTGCCATTCTGATTTTACTTGTAGAGATAACTGAGCAAACTGGGTTAACGCTTGCTCAGATCCGTCAATAAATGCTGTGAATGTACCGCCTGCATGAATCAGTGCAATGCCAATCTTCCCTCTCTGCTCTGACAGGGCTGTCACACCTCCTCATCAGCCTCCTGCTTCACCTGAGGATGAAATTTCTAAATTATTTGTGCCTCTTTCCTCCACTTCCCAGTCAGTACTGAAGCAGGTCATCAATCATCAGCATAGAAGTGGGACATTGTATTCTTCCTGCAAAGGAAACAGTTTTCATTGAGGTCCCTCCAGCCTACAGCTCATAAATCAGGAATGCACTGGCTTCTTCCCCCCTTTGAAGGAGCTGTTAGTTGTGCTGAACAAAACAAAAATATACCCCTTGGCAAGGTTATCTTCTCAGGAATGGTGTAACACTTTTTGATATGACTAACATTAAGTGCTGCTTTCTCCTACCTTAAATACATAGTGGATGTTCCGTCTATCAGAACACTTGAGAGCAATAAAAGCTACAGTGTCCAGCAGGGTGTTCTGGAGCATGCATGGTCCAAAAACAACTTCTTCAGGAATGTCTTGTGTGGTATGAACAGTAGCCAATATGTCCGGAAAATGGTGATGTAGAAGTTTGTTGTCACTTGTCCAAAGGAATTTAGGCAAAGATGTAAGTTCCATCATAAACCTGTAAAACAAACAAGAAATCATATTTGGAATAGAGGTGCAAATGGAAGGGGGCATCACTACTTACAATATAAAGACTTCCAGGAGCTGTAGGTGAATTGTAAGAGTATGCCAGGACATTGTTGGTTACGGTGTTTAGAGCTTTATTAACATCCATTTCAGAAAGAGAAAAATCACTTTGGAGTAAACCAAAATCTTATGTTTATAAACAAGTGAGTTGTTACTCTTGTAACTAGAATAGGCAGACACTCCAAGAGTTCAACTCCTGCTACACTGCTACGCTCTACAGCCAAGAATAAGAAGCTTTGGGAATATTACGCTATATTTTCAGTGAGTGGAACTCAGCATATTCTTGTTCAGCATATTCTCAGATAACCTTCTTATTTATTATTAGTAGTTTGCAGAAGTGTGAAGAAAGGTAGATAAGGAGAACAACAACAACAAAAAGCAAGCACTTTTTGAAACTCATTTTGAAAAAGCTGTGCTTTTTGATTTGGAAGTGCAAAATCAATCTATTTTTTTTACAAAACCTGGAATAACCTGAGTTCCAAGTCTATCCAACCTGAATGCACAAAATCTGTGGAGACTGACAAAAAAGATTATTTTCATCCTATCTCAAAATATATGTGAGGTCTTACTTATCTGCTGTTGTTGGGAAGATCAAATCAGATTATGACTCTTTGTATGGTGATACTTTTGGCATAATGTTAGTAGAGATTGCTGTCTCTAGAGGATGAATTTTCCTGTCCTGAATGTAGAATATTAAATTTTTCAGAGCAGAGGTGATTTCTGCAATATGAGCCACAATCTGAGAACTCCATATGTAGGAGGCAGGTTTGAGTTTTTTGTCATTCTAACCTTCTCTAGGTTTTTAATAAAGATATTGCCATCTCCAGCTCCCAGCTGGAGGTCATGGAAAAACCCTCATTTATGCCATCAAGAGCTGGATCAGGTCCATTAGGCAGGGAAAATTAAAGAGAACAGCAACAAGCCCTGAAGAGGCCTTAGCCTAATAAATACTGAGATGGAAGGGCTGAAGATCCAGTTTAATCTTTCTCACTCTCTGCAACAGAATTGATTTGTTACTCACTGACTCATGACTTCTTAAACTGAAGTGATATAAAGTGCTCAGGAGAGTTGCACTGATTTAACTGAATCAGTTTCTAAATCAGTACAGTTAATTCAGTGTACTTTCTTCCTGGTAGGCAAGGTCTAAGGCCCTATTCTGAAAATATTAAAACACATGGTTACATATGCAGTAAATGTCTGAAGGATGAAGGTCTAAACCAGACAATCAAGGCAAAGAGTGGGAGGTAAAAGGGTATAAAAAAGGTCAGACGGTTTGCCAGAGATCAGTCGCTAAGAGGAGGATAGAGTGGGTCTCTTCTTTCTGTTAATGATGAGTTTCATTGCCTGGTTTCCCAATAATCTCCTAAAGCTACTATTGGTGTGAGAACAAAATGATGGGAACTATGTGTACATTTGTACAATATATAGGATCTATCTAAATATGTACAACTTATTCATATGTATGTGTGTGTTTCCATTTAAACTATACTGATTTTTCATAAATGGAAACAGTCAAGGCCTATTTATTTTAAATAATACCAAAAATAAAAGTTCCAAACCATCAGAAAATAAATTTGAGATCTAAAGTGCTTAAAAGTTTCTCCAAATAAGAAAAGGTTTAGCAATAAATTAGAACTAAGCCAGTTCCTTTTCTAAAGGATTCCCATCCAGGAAATTCCTAACTCTTCTGACATTATTTTACTTATCCATTTGTGACTCTAGAAAGGTAACTCCTCTTACTAAGATTCCCCTTTCTGGGAAATCCATCTGAATTTCTCCATGTAAACTAGAACAGTGCTGTGCCTTGATGCACTGGTGTCACTCTGGAGAAAACAGGAATCCAGGGCCCTCAAAGCTGAGTTTTCAATGCTGAAGGATGCTGGATTTGAGTACACACACTTCTAGGAAGAGAGTGGGTGCTACCTGTGTGCAGTCAGTCTCTTCCTCCAGAAATCTCAGCCCAAGCACAGATACAAAGGTCTGAAGAAGCTACACTCCCTTCCAACTAGCTACTGCTGCCTGCTATTTCTCCCTGTTTCAGCAGCTTTCAAACAGCTACCATAAACCCAACCCTAACAAGAAACATTTCTCTAAAGACTGAAAATGTGTGGCTACCAAGAAAAAGTAGAAGAATTATGTGTAACAGCACCACCTAGTGATTTCTGCCATAATATGCATCGCAAAGAAAGATTCACAAAGCGGTAGGACGTGCTTTTGCACTGTTGCCCCACTCCGGTTTTGTTACCTGCAAGACAGATCTGCAACCATCAGCTCTTAGAGCACACCCGCAGCTCACACCTCTAACCCGGACAGCTCTTCTGACCTCCTTGGTCAAAGTGTTAACGGGTCCCAGCAATGTGTGTGCTGCTTGCTGTGCTGCCTATTCCCCTGCCCCAAATCCTGAATACAGAAGGACTTCCACACACCCAAAGGGAAGGGCAGGAAATAATTAATCCACTGGACACAGGAGTGTCTGCCCATAGGCACTGTCCCACAGGCCTGCCTGCAGGCTAATCCTCCCTTCTGGGGAGAGGAAGGGAAGCCATCACTCCTCATTAGAAGCACTGCCCTATGGCAAAGGTATCTGGTCATTGGGTAAATAAATCAGTATTTATTCTCCAGCAAATAAATCAATATGTGCATATCTTCAGTTCCATTTAATTCACCTGGATTGATGGGATATAGAAAATGCAGGTTAATGAGGAATATCAGCTATTTTCCAACAGATCTTTCCTCTATCCATACTCAAGCATCCCTCAAATTAAATGTGCCATTACAGTCTGCTTGTTTCTAAGTGGCTTTTGAATTAGTCAAATATCTGTGATAGGCAAAAAAATCCCCCAAACCTACAGGCATAAATGCCAAGGTCTCAAAGTGCTGCCTTGGTAGCTGTGGTCACCTTCACCTCTTGCATGGAAGGGTCCACTTCGTGAAAAGTTATTGAAAGGATGTACTGTGTGCACACAGCAAACGGGCTTGTTACGGTCAGCCTTGTGCCAGCAGCTTTCTGCATGGGCAGATCAATCTCTTCAAATAATTTGTCGAATGCACCATCTAGTGTAACATCTCAGTATAACACAGTGTCCCATGACAAAGTGAAAGCAGAACATCCCCCAAGTCCCTGGTGTTGTTAGCCTATTGCATCACGACAGCTTCTGAGCACCCTGTCAGGTATGAATCACTTCTCTCATGAGTGGGTCATTCTCTCTGCCACCCTCTGCTCAAACAGGAGGTTAGGTACCTCCAAAGATGCTGGGTTTTATAGGATTTGGTCAGGGTTATGTCAGGGAGGGAGTATAGTTTAAATTTACAGTGTTCTCTTTTTTTAAACAGAGAAGGAAGACTGAAGATTTGCTGCTAGTACTCAGAGTGGAGAGTGGTGATACTCTGCAACATCTTGAGAAGAAAAAGGATGAATTCGTTTTCTACAGTCTCCAAACAGCACTAGAAACCTCTTCCCTCTGCATGAACGAGCTTTCTGCTTGTGTTAGAGAGGCAAGTTCATCAGCTGAGGGGTAACAGCAAGCAAGCATGACTGTACTGCTTTCAAAAATGAGCTGCTACCTCTGCAAAGGGAAATGCCGCATCCTGTGAGCTTTCTGACCTGGGCCAGCACTAGGTCCAAGGTGTCCAAAGCAAAGTGCACTCATCCACAGGACAGTACTAGAACAAGTCCTGCCTCCTGCACGGTGAGGGGTGGTAGGGGGTTGTATGGTAGCCACAGCCCTTATCTTGGAGAACTGAAATACTGACATCCTCAAAAGTAAAGACTGAGTCTTGAAACATGACTCTTGAAACATGAGGGAGAAATTGAACTGATTTACTTTGTGAACACTCTAGTGGAGCAAAGGAAACACAACAGAGGGGGTGAAGGGAGATAAAAGGATCACAAACAACAGGAGTCAGAGGTGAAGGGAGCTAAGTGTCTATACAAGGTTTACAGGCATCACTGAAATATTATGCCACTCAGCAGCTGCAGCATAAAAGAGGGTACCCACGTGCACACACACAGACAACCTAGGCAATGTATTTCTACATTGCAAACTTTTTAAAATCACTTTTTAATGGTTGTTGCTGTTAAAGAAACTTATCAGGCTGCAAGACACTGTTTAAGAAAGTTTACTAACAGATTTTACCTTTGTCTCATGAGTTTGAAGATGATAGTGTCTGGAAAATGCACACAGAGGTGCCTTTTCAGCAAAGCTCAGGGAAGCGTAGCAGTATCCCAAGCCTAAATCTGCCCTGTGCTCTTCCCCTAGTAAGTCTGGTAAAATACTCATTGACACTTAACAGGAGTAAATCTCAACAGGGTATGGGCGTGGGATTGCACAGGACCATAATCAGCTCTGCTCTTTTGAGTCCTGCCACCACTCATTGCAAACCCAGAGATAACCGAGGAACGGCTGTGTGCAAGGTCAGGTCCAACTGCTGCCAGAAGGGCATCTGCTGGATTCTTGGGAGGGGTCAGCAGATGTGTGGCTACACTACAGCAGCATGCAGTGCAGAAGGGTTGCTGCGTAACAGTCAATGCAACCTCATAGCTTGATAGCGCCAGCACATAGCTTAGCATTGCTGAAATATAGCAGCACCACCTGCAGTGCTTGTAACAGATGACAGAAATGAGCTGGAAGGAAGTAAGATCATGTGTAAAAGTGGGCCAGAATATAAATCTGAAATACCTCTCAATTTGGATGGAAGTTTGATTTGGATCTAGACTAACCTCTAGATGTTTTTCATTTGATTATAATCTAAAGCCAAAACTTCAGCCACAACCAAGATGCTTGTTTTTGCAAAAATTTCCTTAGTTTTGAGGAACCTCGGACTTGAACCTGAAAGAGAATTCTACACCAACCCATGAACTCAGTACTTGAGCTCTTGTTTAATTCTAAATCCAATCTCAATGCAAATCTCACATCTTTGCCAACAGTCTTCATAGTCTAAGGAAAGTCATACTTATTAAGAATCTACAAATGGAGTCATAATAAAAAATGGAGAAGGCATACCAGAATGCCCAGCATTTTTCTTCAACAGACTGAAGTAGGTGAATTGCTTACATTCTTCACAGTGAGTGAAGGACAGAGAAAATGATCATAACAGAGAATTCTCCAAGATTTCACCTAGCTGATTACTCTTGTCTTATGTTATTGATTTCCACACTTTGGCTACCTCCTTTAAAGAGCAATAATTCTGCTGTACTCTCGTTTCTTACAGATTCGCTAGCTGTTGTACATCTAATTCACTCATTTCTACTATATAGCAAAGTTTACAGAACTCTGTCCTAAGCCTCTTTGTGAAGGTCATATCTTTGGCTCTGTATCATGCAGGCAATTATATGCTTGCCTCAAACTGTCAATGCTGGGAGTGTCATTGCCTCCTAGAGACATGATCCCCCTCATGCAACATAATCCTGCTGTTCTTGCTCATGTTCTGCATAAGCAGTTCCTATCCCTCTGGGCTCACCCACACACATGTCTCTGAAAGGGTGAAGTAAAATGAATATTTATAGTGCTTTAGTAGCACATTAGAGTCAGATCACCTGTTAGACGATGGGTACTCTCCATATTCTATCTGTCACAGATGCGAATTCTTCATATGGATGAGTTTAGGGACTTGCTGTTTAATGGACTCTTCATCCCCCAGAGAGTATCTGATACACATATACCATGTCCCTGAGTGATGGATTTTGCATCTTGATTTCTGAGAAGTGTGACAGATCTGTCAAACAACAAGTACCTATGGGCAGGCAACTCCCTATGGATTATGCGATTGTGGATGTTCCATCAAAAAGCACATGAAATAGATGGTGCTCACAGCAACTGCTCCCAGCCTGCTTGCTTCCAAAAGCAGCACACAAATTGCTAGTCGTCTTTTGGTTTCCTGAACACTCTCCCAAGCTGGTTCCCTGCAGATAACCTTCTCCTCCTCTCTCCCCATTTTCTAGCACTTTTTTATCATCCCATTGACTAACTAGGGTTACGACTTCTGCCTTCCTGAAAATTTTTTACAGAGCTCCCTCACCTCGTCAGAAAAATACGTTCCTAGAGAGGGGAAGTGAGACAAGGGCATATGAACAGTTCTGAGCTAATTTTCAGATCCCTGATTTTCTACTATATGGCCTTCAGATGTCACTGCCAGCTTTTCTAAGAAATGTCTGGAAATGCCCAAATGTAGAAAGACCAATTTGAGCAAGGACTCCTCTGTCTCCTATTTTCACAGGACTTGGCCTGATTGTCCTTGCCATGGTGATGATGTTGAACTGTGGTATCACTTGGAGTTGCTTGGTGGTCATAAAAGCATTAGTAGCCTTGCTGAGTGTTATGATTGACTTCACAAATGTGAGGGAAACAAATTAATCACCTTTGCAAGAGAGGAAACTTTTCAGGCAGAACTTAATTACCTAGTTCAGCTCTTCACACTCATAAATGGAAGGGGATAATAAAAATTGTTTCTCTTAAATTAATTTGATTTGAAATAATTTCAATAGCTGCTTCTACTTCACTTTTACATTCCATTTTAACTGTGGATTAATTTGCATATAATGATACCACTTTCAAAGCAATTACCCTAGCTGGAACAAAAAAAAACAGCACAGAAGTTACTTATAAAAACTAATGAAAGTATTTGATCCTAGAAAGCATCATCCCACAGTCTCCCCAGCCATTTTTTCGTCTACTTCAGACTTTCCCTAGAGCAGGGACTAACATAAGCAGGATAGCTCTGCATTTGCCATGTCAATAAAACTGAAAGGAAAAAAAAAATTAATACTGGAACCATCATTTCCTTCACCTTTTAACTTACTCCGTTCTACTCAAAAGCGTAACGATGTTTTCCCTGAAGTGCATAACCTGTGACTTCGTGCCAATGCACTCCTGTGGCCGCTGCCAAAACTGCCTTTGATTTCAATAGGAGGTCCGTCGGTCTGAGGAATCCATGATCAGACATGCAGTGTCATGCACAATAAACTACAGATATTAAAGGAATTGAGCTGATGCAAACAGAGTGTTTCTGTCTGCAGCATTTATTATTCTCTGTTGTTATAAGGAACTGAGGATTCTTAACACATGGAGGGAATTCCAAGGGAATCAGAGATAGAAAAGTAAGAAAATCCACTTCTTGGGTTTTATACATTTGCTTTCCTTCTGTGCAAGGTTTTCTTCTCTCTTTATTCAAGTTGTGAACTGCAAAGGAAAAGAATCAAAACTAAAACTGAGGGAAACTGGCAGGAAATCAAAGAAACGAATGGAGAATTCTTGTTTTAAAAGATAAAATAAGTAATTCCAGAACCCACAAAATAAATCCTGAAAGAAGCTGCAACCTCTTTCCTAAAACTATTAAATAATAAGCTGAGAAGGTCTTTTTAAAGCATGAAAAGCATAAACAAGTTGTTTCTTTTAGCTCACTGCCACTGCAAGACAGAGTTTCTGTGCTTCAGCTTGGGCGCAGGTCTGGGAGCTGTTTCCTTTGGGGCATGAAATGGTTCCTTCATACCTTTACTACTAAAAATCCTGCATAAGTGAAGAAAATTGCACAAGTGTACATGGAGAGGACAGGCAGATATAACTACGTGCTGCCATTCCCAGCCTGTTTGGGATGAACAAAGCCAGCTGTGGGTTTGCTATGCCTCATACAGCCATTATATCCCAAGCGGAGTATACAAAAGTCTTGGATTACCTTAGAGAGGAAAGAATTGCTGTTGATTTTAAGAAAGAAAACTGGTCATGTGTCACTTATTTCTAAGTGTCAAATTTAGCAACCTGTTCATCTTTGACAAACAGCTTATAAACAATATTCCTTGAATTTCTGATCTCTGAGTTTGCTCTTCCATCCTCCCATTTTCACCGGTGGCAAATTTGGATCCCAGCAATGATTCTGCAAGGGGGCAGCTGATCTAAAGAGGGCCCTTTCCAGCCAGTGAACCACTTCCCATCTATGTAATAAGAACAGCCCAATTAGCACTGATAAAGTAACTGTGATAATGATAATAAAACCTGTGGAGACTAGAATTTTTTTGCTGTCCAGGGCTACCACTGGGGCATACTGTAAGTACCTCTCTTCTCAGTTCCTCATAGCCCTTGAGGTACTGCTGCTCTGAACATATTCCCTGTACTCCTGGGATGCTCAGTCCCTGCATTTTGCCTGAGCTACACCTCTGGGAAGAAACAGAAGGAAATACAACTACATACCAAGGAGGAATTTACTGACTGCAGAGATGAACTGAGTCTAAAAAGAGTGGAATAAAATTGGGACTGAAGTAGCCTGATACATGAAAATGGTTTTCCCTTGGCATTCCAGGCATCCCCAGATTTCTTTCATCATATCTTCCTGTACAGCAGCTGCACAACTCTGACCTGACAACCCCCTAAAAATAGTTGGTAAAAAGAGGGAAATTCACTGCCTAGCGTTCCCTGAAAGGAACATGAGGCAGCTCAGAGTGAAGACATTGGTGTCTACTTTGAGCTTCCAGAAACTGGCCCTGTCTGGAGTGTGAGTTCAATCTGGAGGTTTTATTGTGAAGCAGAGACTTACGCTGTGCTAATAATTTTCTTGTTATATCATCATGATATCTTCAAGGAGCAGTTCTCCAAGTCTTACTATTTCAAGGCTCTGCGGTCTTCAGATTGTTTGCCTTCACCTGAAATCCATAGTACATGCAATGTAAGCTGACAAGCTGTTGATGAACCATCATTATATCTTGGCTGGATACCCAGCCTAGTGAATCATGAAGCTGCCAAATCTTTTTATTATGAACAATCTCTCAAACTTCAGTGGGAATAATGAAGAAGACAGAGCTAAAATCTCTGCTTGGAAATGAGTAAATACCTCAAGCTCCATGTTTGCCTAAAACAAGTCGTGAAATACAGGAACCTTTTGGAAGTGCAGATTAAAAGAAAAGCTTCCAAGTTTCTTATTTTCTCTGAGGACAGGGAAAGCTGAAGTGGGCTCTCTCCTGACACATGGTAGCTGCCCCAAGGACATGCAGAGCTGCCTCTCCAAAGTAGCTGTGGATTGAATCACTTCTCCAAGACCGCCACAAAGATGCAATTTCCACTCTTTACCTGAAGCCCAGGAACAAAATGACTGAGATTGAGTGTCAGATCTAGCCTGATGAGAAAATAACTGAGATTTGAACAATTCCCAGTAGAGTCATGTACCCTAGCCCCACTGACTTTCAAATGGCAGCTCAGCACCAAACTTGTCTACATTCTTAGGAAATTTTCAATTTGAACCCCTATTTCTACTGCCACCATCTTCCACGGCAGGAAATGGGGTAGGCAGGAGAGGAATGGACTATCCCACATAGCAGGAAAGTCTGGTTAATATTGATTTTCTGGGATGTGTGATACAACAATATCTGCAATAGCTCCACATGAAGCCATCTTTGATTCAGCAGACCTTGTAGTAAACTGGAGGCTTTCAACCTGGTGGAACATGAGCGACAGTCACTGAGGTTTCTGTTCCACACCTCCCCCTGCTTGAATACAAGAAATGAAGTGCAGACACTGGGAGGGCTCTTGATGTTTCAAGCTTGACAATGAACAATAGTAATACCATGCTGCCCTAATTAGAAAGCATGAAGTATCTTTATTTTCTGCTATCCCAGTGCTTCAGACAGACTGGGTCTAGGAGTTTGGCTCCGTGATGCACAGAATGTCAATAGTCCTTTCCAGCTGGCTTGGCCCCAGAGGCAGAATTAGTACTTCTGTCTGGCACTGCATCTGATCTAATGGACCCTGGTGGATGGTACAGGCTTGTACAAGTCATTCATAAGTCAGACAATCCACCTGTGCATAAAGAGGAGCTGACTGCAGCTCTGTAGTCTGCTGGCTTTCAAAGATTTTATTTTTGTGTGTAGGGCACTGTGCTGAAGGGCTGACTCTTCACTGGACTACAGCTGTTCTGTCTAATGGAAGCATTACCTTTCTCTACCACTTTGCTCTTGTGGTTTCAAGGCCTAAGACCTGAAAAACAGGGTTCCTGTAGGATAAAGGGAGCTTGTTCTAACTTTTCAGCCAGGATTGAGGATTATCAGACTGCAAATGTTATGAATTAACATAATTTCAGCTGCATAGTACATGCACTACGCTGTATGGATATATTTCAGTTCAGAGCACACAGTATTTCATATTCCAGACCTGAATTGTGCTAGTGGTCATCTCAGAGACTTGATATGGTTTCTGCTCCCACTGCTCCGGCATTGTTCACCATTCAGCAGTAGAGATAATGTCCCAAGATGTCACAGGACTTTTGAATTTTACAGAGGACAGCCAGGAAGCCAGACAAAGCTGCTGTAAAAATGCCTCTACTTTTCTCACACACAGGAAAGCATACAACAAACATGCATTTTAAAGCAACAAAGTTATTCTGTGGGAGAGGGAACAGAGTAGGCAACTATTCGTCTGTCGACACAGTGTAAGAAAGTTACTTGTCACACAGATGCGTGTATCCACTTTCAGCAAAATCCTTGTTTGATTCACGTAAGTAGGAGCCCTGACCATGACAATTTGTGCTAACACATTTGTTCTCACACAGATTTGTGCATTTGTTCCTCACCCAGGCATCCATGCAGACAAAACCACCATTCCCTATGTGTAGCCACAGAAAACAGAGAAACAACCAATCAACCAACCAACCTACACAATCCAAACACAACCAGACTGAACCAAAATTTGTAACTGGTGAAAACAGTCACAAATAATTTTTCCTCTCTCTTCATACAGTTCACATTCATGTCTCCTTTTCACAAATTAAAAGAAATTACACTATCTGGTTGATGCTCAAGATACATAAGGTACATTCTTGTTTAACAGTCCTGCTATTTATTTTTGGTAGCTCTTGATTTAAAACAATGTTATATCCATTCAAATGTTTCTTTCTGACAGGAACCTAATATATTAGTGTGTAAGCATATACATACATATATATACACATATATATACACACATACATGCAATCACAACTATATAGCTATACGTACAGATATGTAGTCTTTTCAATTTTGCAGGTTCATCATCTGATTTGAAGAGAAATATTTTAAAACTAAGAGCAGGCACTTCCACATGGTTAATACTGGAGATGTCTAAGTAACTAACTCACATTAATCTTATTTACATTAATGCTAAACTTACTACATAATGTCAACTCCAATAACAGCAAGTAACTGAGCTGAAGAACACTATGTAATGTGAAATTGTGGGAAACAACATTAACAACTTATTTTACACTATCATGAAGCAAAGAAACCTTTTAATGGAAAGTGAATTTAGTAAATTAAAATAGGTCTGAACTAAAATAATTTGTTTCCCAGCAAAATATTTTGGTTTTGACTTGGTGTTTATTAATAGCATTTGCAAGTAACATACGACTGTGCCGTAGAAAGATTATAGTAACTGATTCACAGCATTACAGACAGGGAAATATCCATATATAGCATACTAGGATTTAGCCAAGTAATTTCTTCTGCAAAATCTTCCGTACAATCTATAATTATTTACACAGAATTTATTTTTGTACTTTCTCATCTGGCTATATTATGTTGAGATAATAGAAGCTAAAGTAATATTTTGACTTTACATTAATATTTCTATGCCTATAAAGCTCTTTTCTTTCTATAAGATGATATCTCCATAGAGTTCTATAGGGCAGCTCTACTTTGCTTTGAAATACTGGAAAATGCTTAAATAACTGCTTTTTATTTAAGAACAACTATATTAAAAATATAAAACTATTTAAAAATCATGTCTTCCATCAAGTTGTTATTGACATTTCTTCCAACTAGTACCTGTCTGATCACAGAATAGAGACATTAAAATGCTTCAAACATTTCTAGTGGACTGAAATCCTGCAGAAACCTTTTCATGGAAGGATTTGCAAATGTAATGAGCAATGTGACATTTTAAAGTAACAATAGAAGCTTCTAACTTACTTAACCAGTAGGAAATTTCTGCTAAGGAACAGGGATATCCTTATATTAGACACAAATAGAGAATAACAATGTGAGGTATTCCAAAGAAAGTTCATCAATTTCTTAAAAGCAAATAGACCCTAAGTACCTAAAACCACCGCGATGCTCTGATCACCTGTCGAAGCTGGATGAGGAGAGCTGTAACCAATAAAATGGGCAACGGATGCTCGAGAGGTCTCGGCGAGAGACGAGGAGCCAGGAGGGAGGAAAAGGGCTACTACCTTCGGCGTTGCCGAGGGGGGGCCGCCTTCCCCCCCGCCCTGAGCCGCCTCCGTATCACCCCCCGGCAGCCCAGGGACGGTACCCGCCGCCCGGGGAACTCTCCTCGGGACCCCTCGTTGCCGCATTGAAGCGGGCGGTGACAAGGTCGGGGCTAAGCACTAGTCACCAAGGGGCACCCCCGTGCCCTCGCCTGCTCACCGGGAAACCCGCCCTCCGGGGGCAGCCCGGTCCCGGGCGCGGCAGGTCTCGGCGCTGCGGCAGCGCCCGGGCTGGTCGGGGACCCCCTGCGGCCGCCTCTCCGCCCCGCCGTCCCCTCGGTGCGCACCGGCCGCCGGCACGGCCCGAGACGCCGCGGCCCCTCGCCGCCGCCCTTACCCGCTCCGGGAGGGCAGCGCAGCGCTCCGCGGCCGCGCAGCCTGGGCGGGAGGGACGGCGCGGCGCTGCCCGCTTCGCCGCGCGCTGCCCGCGCTCTGCCGGCGGCAGGGCGGCCATCCCGGACCATCCCGCCGGGCCGCCCCGCCGGGCCCGCCCCCCGGGCCACCCCGGTCCCCTCCGCCCCGGCCCCGCTCACCTGGGGGCCCCGCGGCGGCCTCTCCGCGCACAGGGGCTCTGCGGCACCGGGGTCCCCACCGTGCCCCCTTTTCCCGGCGCGCAAGGCGCAGCCCTCTCCCAGGATCCCGCTACGGTCGCGTCCCCGCGGAGCCCTCACCCCACCGCCGGGGCCGCCCGGCCCCCCAAGAGCCGCGCCGGCAGCCCCCCCGCCGCCGCACCGCCCCAGCACCGCGGCATCCTCCTCCCCCGCCACGGCTCCCCGCCCAGAGCGGACCCCGGGAAACGCCTACCGCAGCGCCTGCCCCCCCGGCCCCCCCGCCGGCACCGAGTCCGTCCCCCTCCCCCGGGACCCGCTGCCTTCCCCGCCCGCGGGAGTCGCGGACCCCTCCCCGAGGCAGAAGCCATCCCGGGAGCGGCTGCGACCCTCAGCGAGGAGGGCTTAGAAGGTGGACGGGATTCCCCCTTGTAACGGTATTTTAAAAATAGGAGTTTATTTTAAAGTTGGAGGGGAGAACAAAACCCACAACACAGCAAAAACACCTCTTCAGAGCAAACAACCTTTACAGCATCTGACAACACTTTTGAATGTAAGGCTATTTTGGGAGCTGCAAGTATTGACAAGGATGGCTTACAATGAAAATTACCGCTTCATAGAAAGCACTCACAGGATACAAAATTAGGAATTTGTTTGAGGTATGAAACGATTTGTGGCACAGCTGGTATGTAAAATAAAACCATCAAACGTCTTGTCATAATCAAATATTCCCTAAATCTGGACTAGCAACATTGCTTTTGAAAGATGTCGTTCCATATAAATGCCTTTAACGCCTGGTAGAAAATTCTTATGAACATGTTGACAAATGAAATAACCCGGGTTATTTGATTAGTGTCCATGTAATCTGAATATTGGCTTGTATTGGGAAAAGAAACGTCAACCCTTTAATGCTTTTGAAAGGATGGATTTTCGCTGCAATTAAAGAGTAATCTTATACCAATAAAGAGTGAATCACGCTCTACGTGTTCTGTGCTACAGGGATTAAAGAGGATGAAGTCGAGAGTTTGAGTTTTCCTTTAAAATTCAGCTCAGGCGGAACGAGCAACGTTAAAGAGCGGGACGGGGGCTGGTAGCCGACCCGCCGCTGCGGGAAGATCTGCACCCAGCCACCCTCTCTGGGAAGGGTTTGTGTGCCGCTGGCATCTCCTAATACTTCTCTGGAAACACTTTCTGATTTGGGGTGCAGATGTCAGGAAACCGAGATGAACAATTTCCACTGCACTTCGTATCGCAAGAGTTTATATTTTTGCAGCCTTTATGCAAATAGCTACAGAAGGCGTAGGGAGGAATAATTAGAGGTTGTCACCTGCCTTACGGAGCTTGAGTCACTGTGACCGTGCGCTGAGGTGACCTGTGTTCCAGGGTAAGATCCGCATCTTACGGTCAGCTCACCTGATGGTTGGTTTGATTTTCCTTCGAGCAATACGCGAGCAAACGAGCCCAGGTCACCGGCAGTCCCGGGGCTGCGACCCCGGCCCGGCCCGCCCTGCCTCCCCGCTCGCTCGGACAAGAGCACTAACCCCACACACCCCTCGCTCCGGTTTCGGACCTGGCAGGCTTGCCCGGTGCATGTGACGGCCACTGGCGGCTCTTACGCAGATCGGAAAACGTGTTTTGTTGAAAACAGGAGGCTGTGGAGCCGGGAGGCGGCCCCTGCAGAGACAGCCCGCAGCCCCCCGCCGTGCCCGGCCCTCCTCGCAGGGGCAACCCACCGCCCGCGGTGTTTGTCCTGTTCAGCACTGACCGAGGCAGCCGCTCGCCAGCGCTAATCGTGGCGGTATCACTGCTTTCGCGTACGCCCAACGAGCCTTCAAACATCCCCCCCACCCCCCCGCTGGGATCGCATATCCTTTGGAGAAGGCAGATCAGGCAGCCTGCGCTCTTTGTAGAGTAAGATGATCTATTAGTGATCAGAGAAGAGCAATGAACATTATCAGAAAATAGTTATAGCCATTTGTCGTAGTGCCTTATCATTCTGCTTTGGAAACTGCCTTGAAGTCTGCCACGCTATTTTACGAAACAATAAGGTATTCACGAAGCACGGAGAGAATCTGAAAGCTATTAGCATTTTTATTTCGTTCTGAAAGGCCGCGGTGGCTGCGGGGGAGGACAGCGGCTTCGGGCGGCGCGTAGGGAGGGCGGCCGGGACGCGATGCCGGGGCTGCGGCCCCCGGGGACCGTGCTGGCTGCGGACGCTAGTGGGCACCGTCGAGGCCGAAGCCCGGCGGAGCGGGAGGAAGGTGGATTCCTGCTGCCCAGCTGCCGCTTGCTCATTTTTTATGAATGTCACCAGGGAGGATGTGGGTTTCTTGTATTTCTCCATGATCTAAGTAATCGCTGGGTCTCAACTGGCCAGTGCACAAAAACTTTTAAAGTGGTTAGCTCAAGCAGTGCATTCAACTTCGAGCTGTGCAGAAACTGAGCGAGTGGCTGAAAACCGGTGGACCCTCTAATCTTTTCTTGATACGTGCCCGACCGCCGCCGCGGTTGGATGTGTCTGAACTCGGTCCAGCACAAAAACAGGGAACTGAAACCGAGGTGCTTTCCCCGCAGTGCAAACTTTATTTCAGACTTGCGGGCGGCAATCTACACCGCACAAAACACTCGAGGGGCTGCTGGAGGGGGCTCTGGGTCCGACGGCGAAGGAGGTCTGCGCAGCAAGGGTAGTTGCGCCGCGTCCACGCGTGTCCTTGTCGGGCGCGGAGGGAAAGGGCCCGCCGGCTGCGCGGGGTCAGCCCGCCGCCTCCTGATGGAGCCGCATACCTATAGCGGAGCCAGTAGCAGGGCCCAGGACAGAGCTCCCGTGTGCTGCAGGGAAATACCCCACAGGCTCACGCCCACACCCCGCAGCCCTTCCAGCGTCTCCCCGCAGGGCAGCCGGCTGACCCCGCCCGGGTGGGCCCTGCGCCCCCTCGGGTACCAGCGCGGGGAGAAGGTGTCACTTTTTGCTGTTGGCACGTAAAAGAGACTCCTGGCCGGAGTTATCGCCAGGCTTCCCGGGTGAAGAGGCCCTCAGCGAAGCGATGGGTGTTTGGGGGGCAGTACCGATGGGGCAGCGTGCCAGCACCCCACAGGGGATGGATTCCCTCGACCTTGACTCGCGTTCAAAAGCCTTCCCCAAGAAAGAGAGAGAAATGTCTAGTCCCAACTCTGTCATGCAAAGTGACTCTGCTCGCATCCCTCCCCGTGGCTCTTTTCATTAATTAGGGGCTGCAACGGGTGTGGGGGAGGGGGAAGCGGCTGGAAGCCACTAATTATTCAAACTTTGAAGACAGCATCCAGATGAGCTGGGTCAGCTCTTTTGGGCAGTGCTTTGTAACCTGTGTATATCAGGCAGGGAGTGATTATGCTACTGTGCAAAGCCTCCATTAAGAGATTTCGTTTCATCATTATTCATTGCCTGCACGATGTGTGCGGACACTAGTGTGAGTAAACTAAGTTTTTTACCACGGGGAAAAAAAAACAACAAACAAACAAACAAACAAAAAAACCCAAAAAACCCAAACCCAGAACAATTTGCTGTGGCATGAGCGACCCGTGAAAACCTGTCCTTACTCCCGCCCCCAGGCAATGACCTTTTTAACCGCACTCATCTCTTGCAACTCAATATTTCAAATGTGCCCCCTCGCATCGTCCCCCCATCCCCGGTTTGTCACAGGTTTTCGCAATGACGCTCATCATTCCTACAGCAAGTTCTTTCCGCCCCGGCGGCTAATACGCCGCCCCCCGCAGCCGCATCAGGACCCCCGCTGCTCCCTGAGCCTACGGGCGAGAGACAGAGCAGGATCCGCAGCGATGCCCTGGAGTGCAGTCGGGCTCCTCCTGCCCTCGGCCGGGCTGCCCTCTCGCCGGTGGCGAAGCTGCCCTGCCCCTCTCCCCTCTGCTCCGCGGAGCACCGCGCACGGGTGGCGGGGGCGACTCTTTTCCCTTCCCCGCTGCGGCTGCCCGGCGCCCCGCGGGCAGCCCGAGAGGGAAGGAGGGAGGGACGCCCGCCCTGTGCCCGTGGGGGGCAGCGGAGAGGCGGCGGGGCTGGGGTACAGTGGTGCCTAACCTCGGTCCCCCGCTCGCAGCAGCCTTTCCCACCGCGGTATCCCGGAACAGGAAAGTCCCAGTTCAGCTTTCCCCCATAAGATCCTGTCTCCCTCCCCCCTGCTTCCCTCCCTCTGCCCCTTCCTGCCTCTGGCCCTTGCGAGCGGAGCCGCTTCTCTCTGTGCGGGACGGGGCTGAGCCGCTCGGGGCAGCCGCCGAGGCGGTGGGGCATGGGGACGGGGCTCTGGGGACTGTCCGGCTGGGCTCAGCCCCCAGCCCTGAGCCAGCAGTCCGGTTCCCGGCGGGCAGGACTGCCTTAAACTCGCAGGGTTGAGCTGAGATCCTGAAGTTAGTGGGTTTTTTGTTTTGTTTTGTTGTTTTTTTCCCCTCTTCCTTCGGCGCTTCCGAAGAGCCCGTAAGGTCTGCAGCGCGAGAGAGAGACTGGAGGAGGAGGAAGAATTAAGGACGGGAAAAGATGGCGAGTTGCGGGAGCAGCGTGGAGAAAGCTGCATTTTTTTGCTGCTTTTTGCTGGCAATGGGGAGCCTAACCTCATGCGCCCGGCTGGAGGAGGAGGAAGAGCAAGAAAAGCAGCGCTCCTGTCACGGTGCCTTTGATCTCTACTTCATCCTGGATAAGTAAGTGACAGTCGCATTTAAAAACGTTTATTCACCCTTCAGTGCCTCCTTGCAGCAGCAGGGACGTTTTTGCCCCGTCTCCCCGGGTGCCTTCCCCGCCTCCCCTGCTGCCAAACATGATATGCGAAGCAGGATCATTATTTTTGCTACCTGAAACTTGCACGTTTCCCAAAAGGAGCATTTAGGGGAGCACCGTGATTTATCCTGGGTTAGTTGCACATGCAAACCCGGGAAATCAGGTCGCCTTCAGGTTGTAGCGTGTGGTGCATGGGCTGTGAGCATTGGGTTTGAGGGGATGTTTGTCAGTACCTTCAGCACTCCTGGATCTTGGTGTGAAGACTCGGGCTAAGAGCTGAGATGTCACCTGTGGGATTTAGCTATGCGAGGGCTGTGCAGACCTACCTAAAGTTAAGACCAGAGTGCTTGTATGTAGTGGTTGCTTTTTTACAGACTCACTGCGAGGTTGAGTAGAAAGAAGTCTTATAAAACTAATTTGGAGTTGTCTAAACCTGTGTTTGAGTTACCTAAGAAAAGTATTTGCCAACATATTTTAATTAATACCATGTTATCCCAATTTAGGTATGGCCAGAGGGTATAGTTAAGCTCACATTCAAGGGCATGTCATAGCAAGCACTAGCAAAGTGAGTGGTAAACTGGTGCACCCACAGGTGTTTTTCAGAAGGCACAAATTTCTGTCTCTCCTGGTACGCTGCTCCGGCTTTACAGCCAAGGGTTAAACTCAAGGAATAAATTGTTAGTCTCCCACATATACTCAGTGTGATGGTTGTTATCTAATACGTCCTGGGTTACATATGTGACACGGTATTATGAAATACCGAAGCCTTTTCTTTGTTATTCTTACCCATAAGCCAGGTATGAAGGCTGCATTGCGTTGTTTCCTGGTTGGGAGAACTGTTCAGTCCGTCAGGCCTTCTGCACAGCCTGCATGAGAAAGAAAGCCACCATTGCTCAGGAGCCAGCATATTCCTATATTCAAGAAGGAAAGAAAAAGAAGTATCATAGAGTAGTGATTCTGGTTTTAGAGCAAAAGGATCTGAAGACCAAAGGCATTCTGCCTTTCTAAAGGATGCACAAACACACCATGTGGTCATTGTTTTGTTTTCTCTCACTAAGAACTTGTTCCTGAAGTAACCTTCATGTCTAGAAAGAGCTCTGTGGGGGGCTAGTGTTACTTCTCAGATTCGTTCTCGCCAGGCTTTCAAGAAGTGACTGGTATTGTTGTTATGCTCACTTCCCATATCAAATTCCCTGTAACAATAAATGTTAGTGATTGCAATATAGGGTCTCTCTGTGACATGGGTTCTCTACAGGGCAGTTTACTTGCTTACAGTGTCATTGTGTACCCCTGGCAATCCCCACGCTGCATTCCTATGCTACTTTTCATCTGTAGATCAGAAAGCACTTTACTGGGGTGATCGCTGTTATCATTTGTGTTTGGGGAAATCAAGGCAGAGAAGAGTGATTTGCTCTGAGTTACTGATATGTCAAGCAGTAGGAAGTTGGTTGTGCAAGCAAGTTCCTCTTCAGTATTGTGGACCTGAAATCATATGTTTTCTTTTAACAGGCTACAGATCTTATATCTTGGCTCAGGTGTTACCCACCCAGTTTGTGGTCTGCTGGGGGCCAGACCTGATTATGGTTGAAGTAAAAGTCAGGCACTTTGGTTCCAGTGGGAAAATTCTCTTTGGCTTCAGTCACAAACTGAGTCTTTATAACCTTTGAGAATTATACCAAAGATTTCCTCCGGAAGTAAAAGTTACTTGGCCCCTGGGTGGTTTTAGAATTCATCCCTGCTCCTACCAAGTCTGTGGCAATGTGGTGGCAAAACTGCTTTTGGCCTTGATGAGATTGCATTGCAATCCATATGGGTAACATTAGAGTGCCAGATCTGAGGAGCCGTAGGTCCCATGCTGCCTTCCTCCTGTGACAAAATGCATGTGGTACCCAGGTGGGCTGTTTGAGGGTGTATTTAGTCCCAGCTGTGTTCTGTGACATCTGGCACAGCACAACAAGCTTTTTGGAGGTAGGGAGGATTGACTGAGTGGATAGACTCTGGATCTTGGGACAGTTAATCAGAAAGGAACTAGATAATCCATTAGTGATGAGAATGGTCAGGGTGTTCCTGGTAGAGAGAAGGCAGGAAGCCAGACAGAAGCAGCTGGTCAAATCTGAAAATGCAGTGGACACTTTTTTTTATAGAATTGGATCCATGCTGATACATGAATTCTGGCTCTAACTCCTCATGGGAGGAATCCCCAGAAAAACCCAGCCCTATATACCACAGAGTATCCCCACATGGCCTGGGGATTGCCTCCCTTCATTGGAGCCTTGCCAGGCTGGAGTTAGATGCATTCAGTCTTAATTAGCTGTCTAACAATGGGATTGAAGCATTGGCTCTGCGAAAACTCCAGGCTTTAATCCTGCAACCCAGTAGCGTGGTCTTTAGCTGAATGACAGGCCCTGTCTCTGAAGTCAGCCTGGGTGAACCAAAATGACTTTAAATCTGCTTTGCTTTGCTTCCCCATAGAAAGATGTAATCTCACATCAGTAGGAAGCAAATTGGAAGAAGATAACAAACCTTTATCCTTATGCATGTAAGCACTGTGTGTTACTGCAATGACTTTATTGGGGCATGATTTTTCCTTTTCATTTTGCCAGGCAAAGTCTGTGGGGATTTAATCCTGCAGGCAACAACCATCAGATGGAAAAGATCATCTGCTGGTGAAGTTATTGGTATAATATATATGCTGTCAACTAGAAAAAGAAACTCTCTTATTTCTTAGTTTTTATCAGCCTGAAGTTGATTGCAGCCCTTTATGTTAAGTCCATGGGGTAGGCAAGATCAGAGCAGTGGAACTAAGCCTTGGACGCTCAAGAAGCTGGCATGGTCAAAGGGAAAAGCAGCATGTGTGGGAGGAAGACCTGCCACCATCCTCCTTAGGATTGTCTGACTATGCCAGAGCCACATTAGGACTGCCTTGTCTCTGGGAATGCTTAAATGAGCAAATCTCTTGAAGCTACAAGAACTGGACACTTGCTGGCTGCAGAGGCGGTTGCCTAGAGTCTGCAATCTTGTGCTGTCTGTATGTCATGCTTTGAGTTATGCATGCTTGAGCTTATTTAGAGGTGTAGTGGAAGACTTTAAAGTATCATAGTGAAGCAGCAGAAACTTTTCTGCTTGCAGCTAAGTCACTCCTTCCGCTTGAGGTAAGGCAGTATACCATGCAGTTGACATACCTATCTCTCCTATGGCATGTGGTAAGATCGAGTCACATGTGATATCAGAGATCTCATGTTGACCTTTAAACAAGCATAGGTCTTAAGCCTGTCGTAATGGATAGCTGAGTACTCTTGACTTACTTTGGTTGCTTCTTTTACTTTGGTTGTCCAGGTGCCTGAAGAACTTTTTTCAGTCCCATCCCACACTGCCAAGGACAGGTCCTCTTAGGGATGTGATTGCTTGACTATTCAGGTCTTGTAGTGACATCCTCATGCTTGGGTATGTAAATAACTCCCTTTCATCCCTGCTTTGCTGTTAACATCCAGCTGTTGTTTGTAATCATATTGAAATGCACTTGCACAGCAGAAAGGATGATTGACCTCTGGTATTTTCTAATTATAACAGTGCCTGGTAGCGTTGTTATGATTGTTTATTGGTGCAACAAATATAAACCCTTTTAAAATAAGGACTTAAACTGCCATAAATATCTGCTTCTGGCCATGCTTGACATAATAGATCTGAGCTGCAGAGCTGTCTATATTTTATATTTATCAACTATGAAGAAAATTTTTTTATTATTTTTTGACTGTAGAACAAGATGGGAAATGGGGGGGCAGCGAGAATGTGAGATAGCAAACATCCCAGCAGGAAAAATGAGAACATACTTTTCACTAAGAAATTGTTTGGATTTTGAGGGAAAATGAGCTGCACAGCCTTGGGGGAAAAGTTTGGGGGTTTTTTTTTGGGGGGGGGAGGTTGGGTTGTGGGGTGGTTTTGTGTTTTGGGGGTTTTTTCCTCCACAGCACAGACCATGGCCATGCAAATGTTTTGAGTAAGGCTCTGGCTGATTTTCTTTTAGAGCAGTGATTCTGACTCTTTCTTTGGGGGAGGCTGGCCTAACTACACTTTCTCCACTCCTCATCTTCCCCCTGAACTTCTGACTAGTCTGTCTTCATGGTGCCCATGTCTTTTGGGCGCATAATACTGTCTTTCACATCAGTTTTGCTTGTCTCCTGTGCTCCCAAGAGCATCCCTGTCAACAGCAACTTTTGTAAAGACATCAGTAAAATGTGGCCGGTCAAGCCTTCTCACTTGTAATCCATTTTCCAGCTGCCTTCCTTTAAACTTGCTAAGCCTCACTCCAGTGGTGAATGTCACTGGTAGGAAGCTGGTGGGGAAGAGCACAACCTCTGATTACATGGGAAATTAGTTACTCCGTCCCACCTCCTTCCTGGTTTTGGTTTTTGGGTCTGTATCCTCTGCCACCACCCCCTCAACTTCTCATTGAAAAACTAGTTCTGGGAGGAGGGAGGTGTCAGGCAGGAAGCATGTTGATACTTCCTAATTCACTTCAGGCAAGGGAAGCAGCTATCAGAACAAGAAGCATTTCATAGCTGCTATTCTGGGCCTGCTTTTATCATTTTAAGGCAACTATAGTGAATTGCTGATCTCCAGATATCTTGTTTTTTTCCCCACAATATGCCATATTTAAAGCAAACAAAAGAAGAGAGTTTGGTAAATGTGTTTCGTGTCGCCCTTCCCTCCCACCACCGATGACTTCCGTGCCAATGATTTGAATGAATTTAGCACTCATGAATTGCAAGTACTAGTGAGACCAAGTATTTTTGGCCTTAGTGTCTCACTGTAGCCCTCTGCCTTTCTTCCTGCATCCACATAGTCCCAGCACAAGAGTGTTAGGATGGAGCTGGACCTGTGGGAACTCCTGCAGCATCTCTCTGTGCTATCTCTGTCTGATGCAGTTCTGAGTGCTGGTTTTATGCCCTGTGTGAGGAGAGGAAGAGTGGCGAGCAACATTGTTGTGGTTGGAGATTAGACTGCTGGCAAAGATAGGTGCCTGAATATGTGTTCTGTCACCGAACTTAATTGCATTTGAAAATCTTATATTGACTGACTTAAACTACTGATGAACTTCCTTTTCTGTAAGCAAGAATATCTACCTACTACAGCCAGACTTCAGTTCATCATAAGATGTAGGATCTGATGCAGATCAACTGCCTATTGAGATTGAGAGGAGTTGCTGTCTGAATAAAAGTATCAGCTTTGTTCCTTACATGGCATTAGTTACTATACATGTATATTTAAAAATGGTTGTGTCTATCTGTCTTCTGTCTGATTTTTTTTCTTCCCCTTTATAATGTAACCACATCATCTACATGACACCTCTCATACTCCAACTGCCTGTAAGCAATATTCTTTATTGTTTTCAAAACATAATCTGTTGGTATTTTGCCTTTTTCTTTGTTGTGGTTATATCACAGCCAGTGCTGTGATTTTCTTATGACCAGGTATAATTGCTTGGAATGTTCCAAAGCAAATTTTTAATTGGCTTCAGACATACCTATGTTATTGGAACCAGGTTTTATTTGTTTGTATTTTGTCTGGTATTATTCTGCCAGATTTGCCTTTTGGCAGGAAAAAAATAATTCAGGAAAACCAGTTCTCTTCCCCTCTGCCCCAGGAAAAAAATCTTTAAAACCCAAGGCAAAGCTAATGGGTAGTGGTTATTTGATGTAAAATGTACACAGTTAACAGGAAGAAAAAACCATGGCAGCTTGTCATTTGCAGTCTATTTATGCATGTAACTAAATCTGATTTATTTGGGGCTCGAGCCAAGGAAGTAAACAGTAAGATTCCCACTGACCTAGGAGTTTGGTTTGTGTGTGCTCAGTGACTGAGAATTTAATTACTTTTGTCTGTGCTTGCAGGCCAAATGCTGGTGTGAATTGCGATTTGAGTTTGTACGAGGTGTAGTAAGACTGAACCTTTTCATCTCAAATGTGGAAAAGATGCATCAACTCCTGTGAGTTATCAACAGCACCAGAGCTGTATCTCTCTGCTCCTGGTTATCATTTGCAACTTGTTGTTACAGTGTGACTGGGATTGAGTGCTCTGCTTTGCTCCCCGTGTTGTGCTGACGAGGACTAAGATGCTGAGAGCGGGTTTTCCAAACCTGGTGCTGCTCAGAGCAATTCTGGGCTTTACAGGGAGATCTGAAGTGGTTGGATGCAGTCTGAGCATGGCTTCCGAATTTCACTTTGATGTGCTCTTCTGGTGGCTGGATATGAAGCAAGAGCTATAGCACCAGGTGGCTAGGATTTGTAGATTAGACAGATTACTGTAGGAGCAATGGGCAATGTTTTGAGGGATGACTTAGAAGTCACTAATGCTGCTGCAGATTTTGTCAATAGTTTTATAGAAGAAAATTAATGGTTCTGGTCATGAAACCTTTTGGATTCAAATACTTTGAGTCCTGTGCTCGGTGTGCTGGCCTAGGACTAAGAAATCCATTTTCCAGTCACTTCTCTGTATCTTCCCCTACCCATTCCAGCCCTTGTCTTGTTCATTAGTGTTACAAGTACTTTGAAGCGAGGACTGTCTCAGAATGGCTGTCTCCGCCAGTGTTTCTAATTGCCTCTGGAACAGATAATATACACTAGTCCTTCCTTGCCTGGATGAATCACCCAGTCAAGGTCCCTTCCATGCTCGGAAGAATCATTGTTTGGGAGAGGAGGATCCTTGTCACTTTGAATGCTCTGCTGGCTCAGAAGAAGGGATCAGAGGGGTGGATGAACACGCGCGTGCATGTCTGAAACCGCAACAAACTAGATGCCCCAGGGTTTGCTTTTATTGCAGAGCCATTATTAGTCATGTGCAAGAATTCTGTTGTCCACAATGTGGTTGTGGCCACAAAGAGCTCTACAAATAACAACAAAGTGCCACGTTTCTGAGCAATGTGCCGTATACATGGTCACCATTAGTTTGAGGGCATAGAGACTTACAGGGACCTACAAACTCCATGGATGTTGTATTCCCCTGACACCATACACAAACTGAACCCAGCATCAGTAATAATGGATCTGCTTCCTGCTCCAGGATCTCTGGAATTGCTGCCTTCAGCTAATCTGTAGCTGAGGCAAATGTGCATGTGGGGGGAATAGGACAAGGGACAGCTCTGTATCTTCAAGGGCTTTCAGTTTCTCACTTTCAGCTGGGAGGAAAGGCTTTGGGTCCTGCTGCCTTCTCTCTGTGTACATGCAGTAATAAAAATATTTACGATTTGGCTTGTACTGGGATATTAACTTTCACTGCTAAGCAGCAGGTCTGATGTGTATTGCATGAAGTTGATCTGTATAGGCTCCTGACAGTGAATTTAGCTGTAACTGTGAATCACACCTGTCCCAGGACAGACAGCTTAGTTCAGCAAGCAAAAACCAGGATGGTCAGATATATCTGGGCTGAAAGTGGCACCCCACATGCCAGGGTTGTGCTGCTTGATTTCTTTGAGCTCCAGCTTCCACTGCCTCTGGGAGTCTGTTAGGAAAGAAGAGGAGGTTTCCAGCCTGTCTTGTGCTTTGTCGTCTTCTCAAACAGTGGTGAAATCCCACAGATCGAGGCAGATATGACTATAACGTACTCACAGTTTTTATACTGACAGAGTTCCGCTAAGCTAGGAGGAGTCCAAAGTAAGCAGGAGCAGAATCAAGCCTTGCAATCACATTACTTCCTTCCACCCCCAGAAATACTCGCTGACCTCCTCTTTTCCCTCCCATCAAGCAGTAGCAATGTGAAATTTGGGAAAACAGCAGCAGCGGGAGCTGCAGCAGCAGCTGCTCCTCGGAGCCGAGTCCCGATGAGGCCGGGAGCACATTCTTTCCTATGTTGTGGTTTGCTGACTCTTCTCTTTGTCTCGTGTGTAATGGGAACAGAGCTTGTGGAGCAGGGAGCACGCTTGCAACAAATGGCTCCTGTGGGTTTTTTTTACTTCATTTGGGCCTAATTCCGATCCCAATTGCGTAGGTATGAACCTAAGGGAATTCTGCTGTTTCTCTGGATCTGCTCCAGGTTCACCCCAGCAGAACCAGCAGCAGAAACAGCCCCTGAAATACTTTCTGCAGCTGTTTATTGCTTGGCATTTTCCTTTGCCATGAAAATTATGTAACCTCTGAGGGCTGAAACCTCTCTGTCCCGCTTGACTCCGAAAGGCACATGAACTGCTTGTCAGCAGCGGGTCACTAACCAGCCACAGAGGTGTTAGACTTGTGGGGCTTGGTACTCAGCAGAGAGCATCAGGCTGACTGGGCTGCTTCAGTGAGGAGAGTGCAGGGGGGAAGCCCAGGGCTCGGCTGGGTGATGGTGGCCATTTTGATTGACGTGAGGAGTTGAACCAGGTAGCTGATGACCAAAAGCAGGAAATCTCTATGACATGAGCCAACAAGATAGATCTGGCTGTGACATAGTCTTTGTTTGCAGACAGCCACAGTGCTGTCTTGGTGGATCAGTGGTTTGAACCTCTGCAGCTGGGTACCGGCTGCATGGCTTCTCCATGGCTTCCCCTAGTTACTCATGAGAGTGGATGCTTTTTCTGCACAGTGCTGATCTTTTTCATGCTTCATTATTTTTTCCTCATTATTCGGAAGTCTTCACAGTTCCTCTGAAATCTTACAGGAGTGTATCATTTGGTGGCCAAACAGGCCAGGCAAGGAATCTGTTTGTGGTTAATTTACTGATGGCATTTTGGGACAATATGCCAACTCTGTCCAAGGCTCCTGTTAGCACAGGTATGCTGATTAACAGGAGTTTGTTCTTAGTTACTGTAAGGTTCTAAGGGAAACAACAAAAGCACTGAAACTGCTGTAAAAATCCTGCTGTGCAGCTGTCCAAGAATAACCTGTAGTGTAGAGCATCACTGAAAGACGCCGAGCTTTCTCTATGCTTGGTAACTGGAGTTAAAAATGAGTATGGCTTTCAAGCATTGGCAATGGTCAGAAACAAGCTTAGAGTATGCTTGGAGCCTCTCACTTGCCATGGGAAACCAAGGCATAAACCTCCTTGTCTGATCCAGCCATGAAGGGCAGTAAATTAGTTTATGCTGCCAGCAAAAGCGATTCTGCAGTGTGAAAGATAAGATCCCAAAAGCAGTGAAATGCCTCAGTATTTTCAATAGTGTTGGGCAGCTTCTATTTGTTGGTGTTGAGAGCAATTGACAGCATTTGGCAACTTAGTATGTAGTTTAGCAAACATCTTATTGTTGTCATTTTCTGTTTAATCTGCCATTAAAATTGTGTTGCTGGTCATGTGGGGTCAGGCCTCTTAGGACACTGATGAAACTATCAGGACAAACCCCAGAAGCATTCAAAACATCTGTGTATAAAACAGCAAATAAAAAGACTTTACAAACAGGAATATTTAGAGGTGGGCTTGGGTGGGAGGGGAAATCAGATTCTTCTATAAGCCAGGCCACCTCCACTGGTGAGGGGTTTGACATGACCAGCATTGGTGGCATTTGGGCATCATTTGCAGTGGGAGATAACACACTTGGGCTTGGAGGAGTGTGGTGGGGAAAGTGATTAAGTGCTGACCACTTCACTGATACTCTTTATATGGGATTTTGAAACAGTAAAATTTTCTTGCCAGTATTTCTGTCTGGCTTTGACACTTCCCAGATGACAGATTGGGACACTTTGATGCTTCCCAGCTGATAAACATGAGGGTGCAGTATTCCTCTTAGGGGAGGAGGAGACCCACTGCCATGCTGAAGTACCTCTGCTCAACAGGGTTGTAGCTCAGTGATGTAGAGCCAGGCACTCTGAGAGCACAGTACGATTCCCATGAGGACTAGCCCATGATAGAGACCTCCCTAGCTTTTTAGAGGTGGGCGTCTATAGATTTATGACAGCCAATTCTTAGTCTCACTGGTTGTACCCTTTCCAAGAAAGGGTGTTTCATTATAAAGTGCCTGGAAGTGCACAGTGTTAAGGTTATCTGTGCATTTTCACTTTAAATGTCTTCATGTTTTTCCACTGTTAGTGGCTTATGATTTTTCTTGAATTTTCAGTGTCTAGGCTGCTTTACCCAGCTACTATTTGCCTAAAGGGTAGATAAAAAAAAAGTAATTCCGGCAGTCCTAAGAAGGTACTAGAAATGATGAATTGTTGCTGTTATAAAGAAAATTTCGTCGCTACTTTCTTTTTTGGATTGCATCAGTGCCTCTGCAGCTGGCAGCAGAAATTTGATACCTCATTCAAAATAGGTCAGTCTTTTCCAAGAAAGAAACTGTGGCTATTCTGTGTAGGGAAGTGACTCCATTGGAAATTGCAGGAATTGGATTTAAGTGGGATGGCAAGCTCAGAATGAAACTGAAAGAGTTGACTCCAGGGGAGAAAATTTTAAAAAAAAAAAAAAAGGGGGGGGGAGCTGTAAATACATCTTGCGTAGTTTCAGGGAAAATCTCTTTGAGTTCATCATGCTTAGAAATTTAGCCTGGGACTTTCAGAAAAGTCCTGGAGAATTACATGTGTCGAACTGCCTCAGATCCCTTTTGGGAAGGCAGTCCTTAAAGCACATACCTTGCATCAGCAATGAGATGAGAAAAGGGCTCATTTGCTAATAGTGCCAGCACCTTTCATTGGTGCTGTTCACGAATACATAAATGTGTCGTCGTGTAGCACATATAAATTAGAGACTGCACAGGATCTAGACCCTTGGTTCAAACAGTCCCTGGTGCTTTCTTGCTCTCCCGCAGTGCCTGGCAAGTTCTTCATTCTTTGATAACCAGTTTGTTCTGTGAATGAATCACCAGTTCTCCAAAAGAGCAATGTGAAAGCACAGGGTTACATGAGAACTTATTATAGCTTAGGTACTTCAGGGGTCTCCTTTTGGTCCTTGTCCCTTTATCTTTGCTGTTCTCCACTCCACCAGCACCGTTGCAGGGCAGGCAGTGCCATATTAATGCCACATGTGGGCTCCTGTATGCTGATCTGTACTTGATGTGCAGGGGTAGGAGTGACTGGCATAGGGTTGCTTGGAAAGCCTATAGTAGAACTGAGAATTGTAATATGGGGTCATTTTCTCACTTTTTTGTACGTTTGAAAAATGTTGTAGAAATTGTATGTAGAAAACTGTACGTAGAAAAATGTCTAACAGCAGTTAGAGGAAACCTACTGCTTTACAGTAGTTAAACTTCAGAAATTTAGTTCTGCATCTAAGCCCCTGTGACTTCTGTATGTATGTGCTTTTGTTTTATTTAGCTTTCTGCCTGAAACACCTGATATGTGAGTTTGGTAAGGAAAGCAAACGAGCTGCTCTTTTGTAAACACTACTGTCCTAGGGAGGGCTTTTAAAACCATTGACTTCTCATGCTTTGTAGACTTTTTAATAGCTTGAAAGTGTATGGCACAGATCCACACAGTAGAAATCACCCATCGTATGTTGTAGAGTTGCTGCATGCAAGGCTCTGAGGTCGGGGCCCCCAAGAATGTAGGACTAAGCAGAAAACAGCCAGGGGGTGCCAGTAATGCACTTTTATATGTTGGGAATGGCAGCACGAATGTGTAAGTTTGTGTATGTAACCAAATTGCCCAAGTTTTCACAAGAAATCTGTAACGGAGGCAGAGATTGATTGTCCAGAATGCTAGTCCAGCGAATTAGCTATGAGTACTGCCTTTCCCTTCTGAATTACTTCAAAAGCTTTCTCTTTTGAAACAAACAGTAATTCATGGAAATGTTCTCCCACGCATTCTGGGAGAATAGAAGATCAGTCAAGACTTTCTGTGTGGTTGCAAGTACGGAGCTGTGCTCTAGGAAAGTAAATAATCTGCTAGCAGATGATTTAGTGAACTTAAACTAGAAGAAAATATTTATATTTTATGTTATAGAAAGGAACAAAAGCAGATGGAAAGTTACTGAATGTGTTTCAAAATTGTATGGTAAACCATTTCAGACCTATTTCTATTTCTGAGTCAATGGTTTTTGTCATGATGGTTCCTGTTACAGCTTCCAACACAACTGCTGTAGAAGCCTCAGCAGTTAGCTGCCTCGTCTCCATAGAACTCTCTAATTTCTGTCCCTAGCCACTTTTGGAGTAGCCCAGGCTTACAATTCAGAGTGGAACAAGGAATTTCACTGTGAAATAAGATTAATGTAATCAATTACCTTTTGTGCACAGGTCTGGAAGTGTCAGGAATCATTGGACTGAGATTTACTCTTTTGTGGAAAGTCTAGCAGAGAAGTTCATAAGGTAAAGTTTTCTTAAGATGGTATTTCAATTTGCTATATGTGTCATTTATTTTTTCAATCAGTGTTTCTTAGCAAATGAAAATCTGCTGAAGTAATGTGTGGGTGTGACATGGATCTGGCTTGTTCTTTTGTTTCAGTCCAATGTTGCGGATGTCTTTCATCGTTTTTTCTTCACGAGGCACTACAATCATGAAACTAACAGAAAACAGGCAAGTAGTCCCCACAGCTTTCATCCAGAAATATGCTCCATCCCTCCTGTCAAGCAGTGAGTGGCCCCACAACCAGAATTCAGAGGTCTGTCTCGGTCCTTGGTGTGGCACCAACTCTGGCACCAAATGAAATCCATTCCACCATTCCCAACGGGAGGGGGGCTTAGATGGTCTTTGTGTCTCCCATTACCATTTCGTTTTCAGCCTTATAAGAGAAAGTCAGCACTGCGCTGCCTGTTCTTTATCACGGTATTTCGGGGAGAAACTGCGTTTCCAGTTGAGAATTCACGTACATCCTTGCTATCCCCGGCTACCTAAATAAAGGCATTTTTTTTGTGTAAGAAATCTCAGACTGAGCTGATGAGCAAAAGACTGTATGAAAGTCCCACAGTGCCCTTTAAAGTCACCCAAAGCCCCGAGCTTTACGCCAGCAGCTGGCTGTACCCAGTGCGGGAGCACTACCTCACCGGGCTGTGGCACCCCTCTCCTGGGCTGCCTTCAGACAGCACCTGTGCCAGAGGTGGTTTGCAAAGCCAAGTGACAAGCCTCTTAAGAAAAAGAGTGTCTGAGGCTGGAGCAAAGAAAATTCTTGTTACCACTTTTTACAACCAAATCCTCTTTAAAAAAACCAAACCAAAACAAAAACCCAAACAAAAAAACCCCACAACCCTTCCCCCCAAACAAAAAAAACCCCAAACAAAAAACCAAAATCAACAACAAAAACCCACCACAAAAACAACCAACCAAAACCAACGACAACAAACCCCAAAACTCCCCCAAAAAAACCCACCCCAAAAAAAACCAAAACAAAAGACCAAAATTATTTTGGATTTAATTTGCCTCACACATGGAAATCCCCATCACTGAGGTGTGTTTCTAAATGTTTTCCTTCATTTCAGCTTAATGCCCTTTTGCTACTGCTTCTGACTGAGAGCCTCAGTAGTACAGTGCACCCTATAAATACAGGGGACTCTGGACCAGTCTTGAAAGAACAACCCCCCTCTCCATTTTGTACCCCAGGGCCTCATCCAAAACCTGAAACCCGCGGGAGCCTTGCATTTCTGCTGGCTCCACTCAGTTTTGGCTCAAGTCTCCATCTTGTACCTTGGTATCAGAGCTCAAACTTGCTTACTTCTCCCAAGTGGATTTGTTCTTTGCAAGGTGGAAAGTAGACAGGAGCCCTGTGGCAATATGTTGAACATGGTATTAGAACGTTCCTTCTCATAAACTCTTGTTCTCTGCATGGATCGCCATGTGTGCCTTTTCAGCTCATTTTATACTTTGAAAGAGTAAAAATGTGCTTTTTGCCCTAAGGACATCCCCAATCCCAGCTCCTGATTTGACCTTCATCCCACATAGGCTCCTGTTTCCTCTGTAAGTGGGGCCGTGCTGCCTAAAATACCCTGTTGAGAAATGGAGCTTAGAGAGGCTCTCACTATCCTTTAAAAAAAAAAAAAACCAAACCCAAAAGGATGCCCCATAGCATCTGGGGCTAATGTTTGGGCTGCATACATCTTGCCTGTTGAATGTTTCTGCCTTATTTGTGTTCCATTAATATATTGAAAACTTTGCAAAGGATCAGGATCTTTTAGTGATCAGTGATCACTAAAAATTATTAATTATTGTCAGAGTTTAATACCTAGCATTTGCATTAATTCAATCTTATCCTGACTGACAGTATATCAGAATGAGGGAGCAGGGACAGCATTGCATCCTTAAAGTGTGTTAACCCTAACATTGTATCATGTGTTTGGTTTTGTGCTTCCATGGGTGTTTGACAATTTTTTTTAAATCTTGGGTTTACCAGTGATTTAGCTGATATGCCATGTATTGCCAGGGTGCATAATCTAGCTGTGGTACAGGAATATCTCAACAAAACAAAAAAAATAACTTTTATTAAAATTTTCTCCTGTTTTTTTTGTTTTTATCCAAAGGGAAGCCATAAGACGAGGACTCGACATTCTTCAGTATGAAGTGCCTGGAGGAGACACGTTCATGCATGAAGGATTTAAAAGGGTACACATCACAGTACCTCCTTTCTTTGATTTATACGTATAAACTTTGCTTTGTTTGCTGCCACTGTACTTAAGAGCTAACAATGTTCTATGCTTTGTTGCAGGCAAATGAGCAGATTTACCAAGAAACCTATGGAGGTAGGCATTGTATATCACTCACGTTATATATCTGCGTTGAAAAGACAGGGATGATAGGACTTTATATGACCTGCAGTAAACCCGCTGAGAGAAGTGTTGGAGAAGGAATTGGTGTTACACAATCACTACATTCCATTTTGACTACAGCCCTACTTTCAAATGCATGATTCATGGTTTATTAAGACCAGAGGAGACCAGTATGATCACAGATCTGACCCAGTGCAGAATACAGACTGAAGCGTTACAGCCAGAACTGCCTGTCCTGCACCCGGGAGACAGCAATACCCAGATTTTCCTGTGCCCTTCTATCCCAATGCACTCAGCCCTGACTTGTCCTTGTTCTCGTTAGTGTAGGTATGAATGCAATCAGCTGAGATTTTTTTGCATCAGTGTGAATGTTTTGGGATAATATTCTGAGTTCCTAAAATGTAAGCTTTTGCTAAATTTCAAGAGGGAAATGTTTTTGTGGTTTCTTGGTCTGTGCCAAAAGAAGGCCTAATTAGTTAAACTGAATACTTCTTGCCTGGTTTGTACCCTGGTGTGAGGTTGTTCTCCTTTGTGGGCTGATGGTATCTTTGGAAGATGGAGAAATGGGTCAGTGCCTTTTTAACAAAATAGGCTGTGAGTGTAGAGTCTTTAGCAGTAACTCTGTGTGGCTTCTCAGGCACTTCTGCCAGTGAAATCAGGACTCCTGAGGACTCCAACTGAAAACTCTTTTACCTCTTCATAACATATAACTAGGAACTATAATCAACTATTCTGTAAGTTGATTTGAAAGGAGAAAGGAGTAGATGAAATCTGGGTTTAGAAGCTAAAATATCAGGGAAGAAACAAGTGTTCAAAAGAAAACAAAATAAGATCGCCAATTTTTCAGTCTTTTTTCAAGCATACTGGGCAGAAAAAAGATGAGGAATACAGGAATCCAAGCTATTCCCCCACCTCCTTCCCTCCCCCCTCCAGTTGCAGGTCGTTTTTTAAAGATTTATGTCTGTGTCTGACGTGACATGGGAAGAAGGACTGCATGGCATAAGAAACCTGTCAGAACTAATCAGTCTTTAATTTTAGACAGTATGGGGAAAGACACTTGAAATTGTAACAGATTATTTGGAAAAAACAACAAATACTTCCCTGAAAGTAACGTATATGTGTATTAGTTACTTTGCTTAAGGATTATTGAAACAGAATGCCTGATCAAACTGTAGTTTGCATATTAATTTGGTTTAATTTTGTTAACATGTTATATTTCTCTAGGTAGTATTCTATACTGCATTACATATACAGCTATCCAAACTCTATGCAACCTTTTCATTTAAGCTTAGGAATATGAAATGTCTTGTCACAAGGCATGAATTTTCTCCAGTGGACCTGATCTTGAGGTTTTCACACATTCAGAATTCCTATGAACTTCACTGACAGCTCTTGTTGCTCAAGAAGTGTAGGACTGAACCCCTCTACAGAAGCACATTTCGTGCCATGGTCAGTGGGGTTGCTCCTTGGAAGTCTGCTGGAGGAGAAGGTAGGATAGCAGGAAAGCTCCCTCTGCAGAGGTATCTCCTACCACAGGCTCTGGTCAAGGTTTGTGTAGAGACATGTTTGTCAAGGGAAGAGAGGAAACCTCTCTCTGTGTGGAGAAGTGGCACAATGGATCCACAGAAAGGCTCTAGATGTAATCTCAGTGGATGCTATATTTTTTTCAGAACAGACAAGTTTGTGCATGGATGTTGGTAGAGCAGTACTCCCCCTTCAGTAATGCTTGTGATACGAAGATGCACAGGTTTTAGCTTATGGCGTGCTATAAGGCATCTGACCTTCAGCTGGTGTATCTCCAATAAAGTCCATACAAACCAGGCTGAGAGTCTGGCCTTAAGGTTTTGTGTTTATTTGTCAGCAAAAAGGAATGCCTCACTTCAAACTTCCTTTTCATTGCTGAATTTTGTCATACGTACACAATCTGTTAACTTTCCTCCATGTAGGAGTTCGGACCGCTAGCGTGATTATTGCTCTGACGGATGGAGAATTGCAAGATGTTCAGTTTTATTATGCAGAACAAGAAGTAAGTCACCTTCACGTTTACCCAAAGTAGCTTATGTCAAACCTGTAGGCATTTACTGCTGGCTCCACTGATTATATGGCTTTGTGCTTAATGGCATTTTTTTTTTTAGGCCAACAGAGCCAGAAGCTTTGGAGCTATTGTTTATTGTGTTGGAGTGAAAGATTTCAATGAAACTCAGGTAACTTTGCTTGCTTGCTTCTTGTTTTGTTTTTCTGTTATACTAGTGCACAAGTAACAGCATCAGATGAAGGCATTTATTTAATTACTTGAGGCATAAATCATTTTGTGTCAGTGCGATGTCTTTCAGCAAGTATGAAAGGGCCCAGTTTTATTCGCTGTAATTCTGTTTTCCTCATGATTTATGATTGTCTTTCTTTGCAGCTGTCAACAATTGCTGACAGCATCGATCATGTTTTTCCAGTTACGGGAGGCTTTTATGCCCTGAGAGGAACCATTGATTCAGTAAGTTGGGTATTCTGAAACCCAGAAAAGGGCACCATTTTCTGTATTAATAAAGCATAGATAAAAATGATTGCCAAAAATTGCCATTTTCTACATCTTTTAGATACTCAAGAAATCTTGCATTGAGATCTTAGCAGCCGAACCATCGAGTGTTTGTGCAGGAGGTAAGTTTCCACGAGAACAATGTGATGAGGCAAATGAATGACAATGATGAAATGTCAGTAAGTACCTAATGTGGTATTGGAGCTGAAGCCCATGGATGTGTTAGAGCATCCCCTCAGGCCACAGCTAAAGCCCTGTGTGTTCCTTCTCACTTGAGGAAAAAAAAATTGTGCCAATAAACACATAGCTGCTGCACGCCAGCTTGGAGAGTTGACTGAGGTAGCACTCAGGGAACTGGGGATACTGCTTTTTAAAATACCTGAGAGAAGGAGTAGACAGAAGTGATGCAAAGCCAGACTGCCAGAGGGCCTTTAGGGTCTGGAGGTGATGTCTCACAAATTTCTGGAAAGGCTGTGTTCCTGCGATCTGCTAGGACTTGTCACAGTTAGAATAAGACTTTGCAAAACATTCACAGAAACTTCAGATTTATTGAACCAGATATAATTAACTGCATAGGCCAAGGTACCTGATGCGTTTTCCAAAGTACTAGTGTTTTACTTTGCAATGAAAGAACCATTAGTGTATATGGTAACCATGAAGAATCCCCAGAGGAGCTGTTGATAATTTCATGCCTTTCATGTCTAGTATATTTAACTTGGATTTGTTCTGGTTTACGTTAGCAATTCATTTGCTGTGTTTTTGTTTACTTAAGAGGCTATTGCAGCAGAGTAAGAGTGACACCATAAGTTTGCTGGAAGGTACAGTTTACAGCATGGTTATTTAGATCTGATGTCTACTGTCTCGTGTTCATTTCCTTATACACTGTAAAAATGAGCACATGAAAATAAAATAGCAATGATGCATGAAAGCTGACCTTGAAAGCAGATAAAAATAGGAGACTTGGTAAGAATCTAATAAATATCACAGAGAAATTGTTCACTCTTCATTTCCACATGTCGATCACAATATGATCTTGCCCTGAGTATTTCAATTTAAAATGAAATATCCTTGTATCTTTTGAACTATTCCTAAATCTATAATTGTAGACTAGATGTTTGTGATAAAGTCTTGCCTGTGGAAAAATTAAAAAAGGAATGATTTTGCTTTTAAAAATCTCCTTGTGAAGTTGATTGAAATAAAAAAAATTAAAGCTTTGTCATGACAAAGCTTTAATTTTTTTATTTTTTAAAGTGATAAATTCTTTTTTTCCTTGCTTATTGTATACCAGGCAATTTTTTTGTGCAACAGCTTATTGCAAACTTTCCTGTTCACCAAAATTTGCATTTAGCTACGTGAAAATGTGAGTGTTCCAACAGAGGGATTTCAGTCGTATTCTTGTAATTGTTTGGAACAATGTATAGGAATATTGGAAAGTAGAATTTGAAACCATTTTTAAATGGAAATTTGAAAATATTTTTCTACACTATTTGAGAAAATAAATTTTCAAGAAAAGGTTTACTTTTCAAAAATGGATATATTTCAGTGAAAAGTAACATTTCTCTTTTTTCAAAAGGAATCAGATTGATTCCTGATTCATGAGTTCAAACTACTCCATTTTTTGCCAGGCTTGCTAGGTAATTAGTTTATCACACCTGTGATTAAAGATACACAAGTACACTTGTACACTAGCATTTATTATGAGTCAAGTCCTGCAAGCCTTATCAGAAATGAACTCCTGCAAGAGGTTTTACAGTGTGAGGCTACAAATATTTACACTTGTGCTTGGCTTTATTATCCTGTATTATCCCACTTAGTTCAACATAGCCAGAGGTTCATCTTTATAGCTGTGTGCACCACTGTCTGCTGGAGGGAATCTCCTGGGATCGAACAACTTTTTTCATGGTAGTGTGAATCCACATCCTGAATCCAGTTCACTGGACAGTCAGATATAGTTCTACTGTATAAGTAATGTGATTTATTTTTTAATGTACTTTATTTGGACTTTAATGCAAAAAATACTGAAGCCTATGAAGTCACTCAGAATTTTAATGCATTTTAAATGTAGGTAATTACTAATATAGTTTACCGATAATGCATAGGTAAGATATATAGCCATTGAATCCTCTATGAAAACTATGCACGCCTGGATTTAGAACTGGCTGAAAATTAGAACATAAGATTTTCTAGAAATGTAACATTCCTCCTTTTTTCTAAGTTAGTAATTTTGTTATTTAAAAAAAATACATAATTGAAATTTGCATTTCAAAATTTTGACCAAAAAATAGTAGATCTTTGAAAAAGTGCAATATATTATCACATTTTCCAGCAAAGAAGCTTGCTTGTTTGCAGCTTTGAAATGTGTCTCTGCCTGTGTTTTTTGTATGAAACTTATCTGAGTGAGGAGGTGATAATCAGTTTGGCTTTTATTTAGCATTATTACCAGTTTTTAGAATCTGGCATGAGATCATGAGGGCTTTGTGTTGCTTAGTGGAAGCCAAACATGATCAGGGCTTAGAGCAGACTGACCCACTCCTTGTAACTGTTCTTGCAGCTTATAATTAGCACTGTGTTGGTGATTACTGGTGATCTCGGCTTCATCTTTGACTTGCCAGAGGTTTAGTAAAATGCTGAGGAAACGATTTCCATGTGGTGACAATTCCAGTTGGGACTCTGGCTCTCTGTGACGAAGCTATCTGGCAAGTCCATTTACAAATTGATCTCGTCATGTTGTGACAGCTATCTGATGCTTAATGCTTTCTGACCCTGCAAATTCATCGTCCCCAATGTGGAACAGTGTAGTTGCGTCCTTCCTGTTCCTTCTGATTTAAAGTGACCAAGACATGCAGCCTGTAAACAGGCTATCAGTGCAGAATTGGAGGTGCCTCATATCCTGTTTGACAGCATCATTGCTTTGATTATTCTTACGGTACGCAGATGTGATTGAAAGGTTTTGTTGGATGTGGCATCCTACTGGCCACATCATCTACCAGGTGTGGATGCAAGCCGTCAGCTTCTCATCAGAGTCACAGAAGCGAAGCCGACAGCGCAGCCAGCGCACACCAGCTTCAACCTACCATCTCGCTGCCAGCACCGCCCGGTTATTTCAGTGCTGACCTTTTTCCCTTCGCTGTCTTGTCAAAAGCTACAATCTACGATCTGACAGTAACTAAGGAAGAAAAGGACGCAGCCAGAGCCAGGGCGCAAAATTAAATGGAATTAGCCATTTCAACAGACCATCATCCAGAACACGTTAATGCTCCGGAGCATCCGAAGGGCCAGGCTTCTTAATGGCAACAACCAAATCCAGTACCAGTTGTTTACATTTCCATGCAAGTCTCGTATTGAAACTATTTTGTCAGCTTGTGTTGGTGGACAGGTTACCACCCAGTCAGTTGTTCACGACTGACTGTGCAGAGTGGCAGTGACACTGAAAAGCAGGGCAGGAGAGGTAAACTGTCTTGACAAGACTAAACTTCTGCATGTAGCTTTTACCTTCAGTGTTTTGTGTTGAAAGTCTTACTTGCTGCATCTTTTTAAAGCCACTGAAATAGCTATCAATTAAGCCTTTCTGGTTACTGTCTTTTAAGACAATTATTTCAGGGGGAAATCTAAGTCCAACTGTATTTCAGCAAGCTGCTTTTATATTATAGAACTTGAGAGAGGGGAAAAAAAGAAAGTATCTTACCTGGGTGTTCAGGTCAGTGTGGAGTGGGCTGGCTACAAGCAAGTCTGGGGTACTGCGTGGTCCCAGGCAGGTAGTTCTGGCAGGTGGGCAGAGGCCCCGTTGCCCTTGGGGCTGGGCATGACTCTCGGCTCTGCTGGCAAAGAAGGGATGCTCTCAGCATTTCAGCTGGGTTAGATGTGGAATGGCTCAAGGCATGAATAAGACTTAGAGTAACTCCAGATTCTTACTGGAGTAAGAAGCAGCTGAATCTGCCCTACGGTCCATTTTTATTTGTTTAAAGTGCCCTCCAACCCCAGTGCAACCAGGAGGTATAAGCCTTCCCTTAAAAATGAGGCCAAATTCTGATGCTGGCTTTATGCATTTGGCTCTTGATGTGCTCAGTGAGGTCTCAAATTTGATCATCTTTTTTCAGCAGAATGACAAAGCGTGTGTTTCACTTTAATACACATGCCAGTAGGTATTTCCCCTTCCTCTCCCTCCCCTGCCCCAAAATATCTTCTCTGATTCCTGTGCAGCCTGTGCCAGTTCAGAGCACTGCTCTAAAGGAAAGTTACGTGAGGAAAACCAGAGTGCGGGTTTCCAGTGCTTGATCACAACTTGTCCATGCCCTTGTCCAGTTCACCCAGAGTTGCAGCAGACCTCAGTGTTGTGAGAATGTGTTTTTTAGCAAGAACAAGCTGTTTGTATGGAAAAGTTAAAGCACTCCACGTCCTCATACTAGCTTGCCTTGCAGTAACTTGATAGTGAAGAGCGGGCAGACTAAGCTGAATATGTATTTCAGCCACCTTTGGGCCTCATGTATGTTATCCAATAACAAGTTGTTCTTCAAAGCATACAAGTAATGTGGCGGTGCATCGTATGAAATGTTATCAAAACCCAGATCTCATATCACTAAAAATTAGATAGTGCTTCCCTCAGTCTTATCAACACTGTCTTCCTCTCATTTTTAGTATGTTGGTCACAGTATAATTGATAATGCATGTGGACTTGTTTATGGTTTTACTTGCTGCTAGTGGAGAACTTCTATACAGTTTATTCTTTTCCGTGTGGCTTGAAAATTAATTGGTCCTATGTTGTGCTGGTATTCCGCTGGTATTGGGCTGATCTCAAATGCTGCTCAGCAGCTGGTATAAGTGAGCTCTGTGGAGGTTTCAGCTAAAGCAGGAGATTTATGTGTGAAAGTGCTATTTCTGCACTTTGCTGTGGGTCTCAGCTGTCAGCTGGCTTCTTGCATGTAGCGTAAAAGGAATTTTCAAAAATACATTTGGCACAGGACAAACTTGAAAAATCTTTCCACCTGCCTGCATTAAAGCTGTTATCTCTGTGGTCAGTGTAGCAGCTACAATGCATTTTGTGACTTGGAGGGAAGGTTTTCCTTACCGCTTTCCCTCCTGGTGCTTCTTGTGCCTAGCTTGGGAATTTGGGCTGGCCCCAAGAGGAAGAAGATTGTGGTTTCATGTCAGGCTCCACCTGTGTAAAGTAAAAGGGAAGAGAGAGCAGCAAACAGTTGTGTTGTGCTGTTGTCAGAGCTCTGAGAAGTGTTACCCGTGTAGGTTACTAAGAAATAATTTTAAAAGCTTGCTGTGGAGAAGCTGAGAAAGCAAACCAGGCTTCCTAATACCTTCTTCCTCAAATTAACTTTCCTGTTTCCAACAGTCCTGTGTACACTGACTCGAGGGGGTTTCATGATAGACATAAACTCACCTGATGCTACCACCACTTGTCTCTGTCCCTTCCCTTCTCCTGCACATTTCTAGTCCCAGCAGATGCTCAGCCAGGCAGATCACCCTTCTGATCTGTCTGGCAACAAACAGAGGGTTATTTTTCAGGTGTGTGAGCAAGCTCAGTGCACTGCAACATGATCAATGATGCCAACAGTGGAGGGCATGTGTGGCTGTGATCTCACTTCTGACACCAGCCTTCCTAGGTTGGCTTTACTCAGATGTGAAACTGTTCTGTCGGTAAAAAGACCACTGAAAGGCTGGCTGAAAAAACTGACAATGCTTTTCCTGCTTGGATGAACAAATCACAGTTGCTTATCACAGTAATGATGGAAATCACAGGTGCCCTCCCCATCAAGACTGAAGCAACAGATGTTGAGAAGAGCTGAAGGGCAGGTTAGAAGTACTCGCTCTGGCCAGCGGACAGTCTGTCTGATGTGGCATGTCTTTTGTGCCACTGGTGGTTGCTGCTGCTGGGGCAGGGGTGTGGGGGAAGAGCTCAAAGAAAATTGCAGCACCTGGGTCTTTAGTTATTCCAATGTGCAGCAGATGCTAATGGGGCTGTGCACAGGCTCAGTTCCTGTATGAACTGAAAGATTGTGTTTTTCCAGGACTTGTACCAATTGCAAAGCTTCCTCTCTGATTCACAGGAGGGTGTGAGGGGACTCCTGCGTGTCTGCATCTGCCTGAACAGAGCTGCTGCTGAAAGCCAAGGGCAGTCTGCTGTGGAGGTAGAAGGGAGGACTTGTGCTTATGGTTAGCAAAGGTGTCATGCCCAAAAGCCATGGAGGAACCATGACATGACAGCAGCCATGTCAGGCTCACAGTATTACTGTGGCATCTTTAATTAAGGCACTGGGTGTCAGTGGGATGCTTGTGGAAGCAACCTTGAGACAAATGTTGCCCTGTGAAGCACTAGTGCCACTATAGTACTCCTGACCATTGCTGCTGAGCATTGAGAGCGTCAGTGCGAATGTTTTGTTTTGGGCATAGGGCAGAGAACAGCCATTGTCATGTTGTAATTCAGATCACTCTGGAAGGAAATGCTGTATTTGAGCTATTTTTGATTAATCCTTTATTTCTTACTTACAGAATCATTTCAAGTTGTGGTAAGAGGCAATGGCTTTTATCATGCAAGAAATATCGACCAGGTACTCTGCAGCTTCAAGCTCAACGACAGCCTTACTATCAGTAAGTTTGCAGAGATTCCAGTGCCCCCTGTGGCTGTGTCACCTCATGAGTGACAGAGGTGACACAGCCCAACTCTCGTCCACGTTGGGGGAGTCCTTGCAGTGGATGTGGGGGGAGCTGACTAAGGATCTAGGCCTAACAGAAGCTTGATAGACCTTTTTAGTCAATCCTGTGACGTGTGGGCATTGTGTCAAGAGGGCTTACGTGGAGTGTGCTGCTGCACGGTGAATTTCAGCATCGTTGTAATGGTGCACGTGGGTGATGCATACAGCCGGTGAGGACTGGGTATCAGGTTTTAAGAGGGAGAAATTAAATTACTTCCTGTTCCTTTGTTCATCACCAGCTAAAAGTAATAATGCTATCTTGATTCCCTGATGGTGTCTTCAGACTCTTTATTCACTAGCTTCTGAGACACTCACCATAAAGCAGGGCCTACCAGGCCCACTCCGTTCCTCTCTGACGCCAGTTGCTGGTCTCATCGCGGAGAGCATGTAATGCGGAAACTCCCTGTCATCGCTGTGCTAAACAGGGTCTTTTGTTTGCTGTCTCAGCAGCCAGGCAAAGGACTGAATGGTCAAAAAAGATTGAGTGTCCAGTTTCTCAGCAGTCCTCTCCTCTTCCCGAGAAGCAGTGTATGTCTGGCAGGGTAAAGCACAGCGTGGGGAGGGGAGCTTTGCTCCTTTTCTGTATATGCTACCCTTGTTAGCAGAGCACAGTAGAGGCTTTCATATCCTGTCGTGGTCAGACTGGTGCCTTCCCTAGCGGTGAATTCACTTACAAGAGGGAGCACATGAATTGCTCCTTCATTTACCATCCTGGTTGCCTACGTGGAGGCTGCATTAAATAAACTCTGGTGGTCTCACTCTCATTCCCCTTACAGATGCCCTTTTCCAGGGACTTGTTTCTTGTGGTTTACCAAGTAGATAGACTTTTGCTTTTTTCTTCCTTGTCCCTGATGTGCTGGTACCTTAACTGGACTTCACTTAGTGAATGCTGACCCAGGCCTGGAAGTACACAGGAGGAAGACTATCCTAATTCCACATCTCCTCTGTGCTGCGTTCTCCTTGGGTTAGGTCTGCAGCAGATGTTGTGATAAGACATTGATCTATGCTGGCTGGCTTTTTTCCCCTCAGCCTGGCCCTAAAACATATCACTGATTTCCATGGTCTCATCTCTGTCAAAACAGGAAAATGACCTTTGTCTTCAGGTGTGTTTGGGGTGGGTGAAGCATGAAAGAACAACTCTTATATCTGTTGTTGTTTGAGTTAATTATTTTTCCTAGGTAGAAAGAGTAACTAAGCCTCTGAGCTTTAAATAAGCTGGCAATTTTAACCAGTCCCTAATTCATTGGGTTGGACTTCTGTGGACCGGTCTTTCTCTGGACTAGCACCTTAGCTGCTTTGGGCCATTCAGAGCTAAGGTGCGGTCACAGCATGACTTGTCTGCTCTTGTGCCACAGCTTACACACCTTTAGTGGAGTGGCATTGCAGGTTTACTGCTGTGTATCCTCTCTGTGTTCATGGGACTTGGCTTTCTGGATGTGGCTTTTGAAAGCAACAGGGTTAGTACTGCGGACTCTTGGAGCAGCGGAGTGCAGGGAGGCAGGAAAACATCCATGGCCTTGCTTTTGACTCTGCCAGCACCAGACCCCTATAAACATGGGCTGTTTACAGACGATGCTGCCACAGAGGTGAGGCAGCAGCTAGTGCAGGACGGGTCCTCACAGTAACATCAGACGTGGCCTCTCTCTTCCTGTCTCCCATATATGACCAACCATGGGGTTTTTTTCCTCTGGTGTCTGTCCACTTCAGTTCCACCCCATCTCTGTTCTTCCTTTTCCTTGGGCTCAAACAGTGCAGCCTTAGCTTCTCTGTGTATGTTTGGAAGTGGGTAGGCGAAAATTGAACCCTATACTTTTGACCCCTTGAATAACTCGTGGGGTCAGAATATTCAGTATGAGTAGAGTTTGCATGCACTTGTCAGACAAGATGAATATTGCTCAAAACTGGTTTCAAAAATGGCTGATCACTGCTGTCAGGAACAGAGATGTACTTCGACTTCTTAGCTGTGGTATCTCTAGCCTGGAAATGTTATATTGGCATCAACAGGAATGGTCATGCTTGTACTTGTCTTTGTAATCAGTACCATTGGGGAATATTGGTACTTGCCTCTATACTGAATTTGTCTGCGGCTCTCATTGGTGTCAACCCTTCTCTAGGAGGTGGCCTGCTTGGAACAATTTCTTTTTTTCAACCCTGACAGATATATTTGTTTCTTTTCAGATGAAAAGCCGACCCTTGTTCAAGATACTTACTTACTTTGTCCTGCGCCAGTGATAGAAGATGCTGGACAGTAAGTATTGCTTTCCAGCATGTGTCAAGAGAGGAGACCTCTGGATGAGGATGTCATTAGTGAGCCACGAGCTCAGAATTTTGCCCGAAGTGCCAAGCTAATGAATTTTTGTGTGTGTGTGGCAGGATTACCTCCATCCTCTTTGTGCTAAGTCCTCTCCTGATATGAGCCAGCATAGCTGTATTCAATGTTGAGTCTTTAGCACAGCTTAACTTAAGGCCTTGTTGGACTGTGGTCCCATATCATAGAATGGTGATTTCTACTCTGTTCCTATATCCTGTTTTTTCAGACCAAAAGGTAATTGAATTCCAGGCAAACTCTTAATTTTGATTGAAAAGAGATGCTTGATTTTAATTCCTTTGCTGCTGTTGTAAATGTTGCTTCCTGTGTTTTGCCCTGCTCTGGCTAGTTTTGGTGTTTTTCAGCTGTTGTAATCCTGTAGGCTCCTGGGAGACATGGCACAAGGCCCTACCTTGCCCCTGGGTGATCTTGTGGGTGCTTAAATACTGTATTGGGGCTGAGGGGGAATACCTCCCTCCCCTTTCCTATTTGTGGGTGAGGGAAAGTTGTTTGATTTTTTTTTTTTTGTTGTCTTTTGTTTGGTTGTGGTTTTGGTGTTTTGGTTTTGGGTTTTTTCTTTCAACCCTTTCTCTGATATTGGAGAATGGCTAGGGCCAGATTCTTCTTTAATTTCACTGTTATTTCAGTGTTTTTACCCCTTGACCTCAGTGCAGCTATTCTGGATTTACTTGGATATAAAAGAAAACACATTCTGGCTCTTTAAGCTGCAGAAGGATTTTAAAAAAAAAAAAGCCTTAAAGTTTCTTGTGCTATCTAGGGTAGTATTCCAAATGTCTGAGACTTTGTCATGACTCACTGTCCTAGTGCCCTTTGCCCCAGGTGGGATGGAGGTTTTTTAATAAAAAGCATATGCCCCAACTCAATTAAGCCAACCTAATAAGGGTAGCTCCTGGGCAAGCAAAGACACAAATGCAGGTAAGCACCTGAAGCCATGAACATGCCTTGACTCAGCAGGACATTTTATCCATGCGTGTTCATGAGCCAATGGCTAAAACACAGCCAGAATAAAAGGAACAATGGGTATAAAGATGACACTAAAATAAGTGTATCTGTTTTGTGCTTTAGGGTGGTTTTCCTACAAGTCAGCATGAACAACGGGCTAACATTCATCTCCAGCTCTGTCAGCATCACCAGCACACAGTGTGTAAGTAATTGCAATGGGGCTTGACAGAGAAATCATATGAATCTTGGAAAGAGACGGTGGCTCTTCAGGCAAAGCCTCCTTGAGTGAGCATGAGCTCTCTACAGCTTCTGCATCATGGTTATTGACTGGATCCCAGCAGTTCTTTGAAAAATAACCAGGGCTAGTTAAAATTAAATTGTTATTGATGATGATCATGATAGATTTACTGAATAAAAAATTACAACAAAAGTCACGCTGCCCATTCCTATCAAGAGAGACCCTCAAAGCTAGGATCTGATGAGAAGGGAATCTGGGCAAATGAGGGGAAAAAGAGCATCAGGAAGCAACACCCTGTTGAGCTTTGGGGATTCCTTATGGGATCTGGGGTGAAAGGTGCAACTTCCAGGACTTGGATCTGGAGGGGCCACAGCATGGAAGGTCCTCTAGATTTACATGCTTATTTTTTGGTTGGAGCTTACAGTATTTGTTTTTTAGACCACCACAATTTGCCTTTACTAGTTCAGGATTCGCTAAGGCGTTTTTACAGTTGTAGTGGCAGGAGCTGCTTGCTTTTCTCTTGGCATCACAGGGAATGACCAGAAAGAGATAGCAGCATTGGATCCTGGGATGAGCTTCTTTACAAAAGGCTGCTGCTCAGCCCAGCTGAGAGAGAATGTGCTGCTGTGGGACAGCAATGGCTGTGAAATGAGCATCTCCTGGTCATAAAGACCACCTACTTCCAGGTAGAGTGTCAGGGACCAACAGCTAGAAGTGATCCTTCATTTTGATTGATTCTAAAACAGATTTTGATGAAGCAGCTGACTACTAGATAAGTAGTCTTCTTCCTTGCCTTGGAGTAAAAATAGGCAACGCTCATAGCTGGTGCAAGCAAGTATGGTAGCGAAAGATTTAGCCTTGTGCTTGTGGACTAAACAAAGTTTGAAGTACCTGATAGCAAACACGTATCAAAGTTGAATTTTATTAGTGTCAAAAGGACTTTTTAGCCTATGCCAAATGCTGTCATACTGGTTTGTAATCGTTGCTGGCCTTTTTGACAGCTGCAGAACAGAAGGACAGGAGTGAAGATAGAGGCAGTGCTGGAACTTGCAAATCTGATTTTCTGATGTTTTCAGCAATGAAGCTGGGAAATCTCACACCAGATTGTTGGAACAGTCTGGGGTGCAGGGACTCAGAATTTAGCAGAGATGTGTTTCCTGCTTCACCTGATTATTTTTATTTTTCCAAAACTTTCCTCCAAATCATCTACATTGAAGACTGATATTTTCACATTTTATTTCTCTCTTCTACCTCAGGTACAATAAAACCTTTTGAATCTACAGTGAAACACAAGTGTTAACTGGTGCATTTAGTTACCCATATGGAGTTTATTTCTGATGAAGACTGAAGTCTTAGCCCTAGCTGGCTTCCTACAGGCCACAACATGGATGGAGGAAGCTTTCTTCTCAGTAGCCTTAGGATAAAGCGAGGAATCCAATCTCCAGTCCTGTCAATCTGACAATTTTTGACCAGCTTCTTGCAGATTGAATGTGAAGGAGGCAGGGACCCTGATTCTCAGCTGGTATAAAAAAACAGACTGTCTCATTCCGGTTACATCCCATAAGCAGGGAGGTTGGCAGTTCAGTTTCCACCTTTGTCTTAATTTCATGCATTTCACTCTTCTCATTTTAGAGACTCCCTCCATTTCTTTTCCTCTCCTGTTTCCTTTTCTGTGGGTGGCAGTCAGCTGGCCTGCTCAGCTCTCCTCCCCAGCTGGCTCTTCTGTCCTTTCTGTACAGTAAGTATCTTCTCTTCACTTTACCCCTAAAGCCTGTGTGATTCCTGTGCTTATTTCTGTTCAGCTGCATGAAGTCTGCCATTTCCTTTTTGAAGTCCAGCTTCACTATGATGCTTTGTGTGTTTAATCATTAAAAGAAGACTCTCTAACTTCTTGCTGCCGGCAGCTTCTGAGCTGCTGATGGTGAATGTCTTGGTGATTTATATGAGGAGGTAACGTGTGTTTGGAGTAACAGTAGCAGTGGTATGTGCATCTGTGGCTCATGCACTGCATTGTTGCTGTGCTTGGATTTCTTCTTAAGGAGTGCAGCAATACCTCTTAGTTATGCTTGACTTTTACTCACCCTTTTCTCAGCAAAATGACTTCACTGGGAATTCATGCCACCGAGGTGTCTGCTTTCCAGATGCATTAGTGCTACATGGAGCCATAGGAGGGCCAGAGAGGGGGGCTGCAGCACTGAACTGCAGCTGAGTAGTGTGTCTTCTGACAGGACTCCTGTGAGCACGGGGTCTGGCACACGATGCAAAGTTCCACCTTGGCTTTCAGCTGCTCCCTGACCAAATGAATGAGGTCAGCTAAATAACGTATCCCAAAACAGGTTGGTTTGTTGCATCTATAATAAGAGGCCACAGAGCAGTGGAGGAATGGTGATGCTGTGACACAGAGGTACGGGATACTGGGCTACCTGCCTAAAGGCATGGAGTAGGAGCTGTGGTTGTGTTAGTGCTGTCTTGAACATGTCAGTCCTGACAGCTTCAGGCTTTGGCCTGTGAAAGAACTAGGTACCACCCAAGTGAGCCACTTGGGATCTCACCCAGATGTTGCAAAGCTCTTATCAGCTAGTACTTTCTTTTCCACCCTCAACCTTTTAATTGTCCAAGAGGAAAACAAGCACACATGGAACAGTGAAGGGAACTCCTTTTGTAAGAAGAGGCTAAGCATCAGTTTCTGGTGTCATGGGAATTCAGCAAGTAGTTTGATTTAGTAAGGTGAATCTCATGGACTTTCCAAAGATGATTTATGGAGGATAATTTGCTTTCTTTCCATTTATCCTCCCACCTATCCTTCTTTGAAAATCTCTTACTGCTTCCCCTCTAGCCAGCTCCTACTCCCTCAGCCTGATTCACAGATCTTTCTTCAAGCTCTTTTCACATCTTCGTAGTCCCAGGCTCTCCTAGTTTGCTGCCAAGTTTTGCCTATTCTCTGGTACCCCTGTTGCTGGTGAATTGAACCTCTTCTCAAACTCAGAAAATCCACCGTTGAAGGGGTTTCTTTTCCCAGTATAAAATAAATGGCTGGAGCACCAGAGCTAATCTTAACCTCATCCCAGAGCTCAGTGCAGTCTAAGGAAACGGCACGTCCCAGCATGCCACTGCCCATCTGCAACAAATGTTTAATTTCCAAAAAGCCACATGCTCTGTATGTTCTGCAGGGGCCAAGCAGCATATGAAGACCTGCTTTCTTGTAGTCATCAGAGCAATACACAGAGTTAATACCTCTTCTGAACACACTGACATGAAATCTTCCAAGTGCAAAGAATTCAAGATTTACCTAGGAAATTCAGAGCTGTGATTATCTTTGGTTGTCTGGCTGCTCTGAAAAGCTGATTTCAAGTGTTAACTTGGATTGATTTTTTGGATACTAGTCATTTTGAAGAAAATTTAACTTTAATTTTGAATGTAGACCCTTAACTATCCAGCCCCAGTGTTGCACTGTTCTTTGCAGATAAATAGATGGAATATAATGGAAATGCTTAAGATCATGATTACAGCATCTCATAAAAAATAGTCAAACCAGCCCTAGGAAGCATACCAAGAACCAGCAGCATTAAGGACTAGTTTGCATAATCACCCAGGCTGGGCTTGTGTGTGCAGTTTGAGCCGAGAGGCAATACAGGCAGGCTTGGGAGCTGGTGAGGCTGAGCAAGTAAGTTGTGTTCTGGTCTGTAATGATGTGCAAACAGTTACCCATAAGCTCTTAGCTCCAATATTCCCATTCTTTGAATATCAGCAGTTGCATATTTTGCATTTCTAGTGATGAAGTGTTACTCTGCACACCTGAGAGTGTAGTCATGTAGTTTGCAATGCCCCTCTGACAGTATTAAGGGACTTGCCAGCACAAATTTGTGAATGGATTGTATACAAGTTTAATACCCTCGAATCTAGTGGGCTATAAACGTAACATAAATTTAGATGTAAATTATATGTATACACATCACAAACAGGAGGTGCTTTCCTGAATCATGACTTCAAATACAGATTTGTAACAACAAATACTAATGTGACCCTAATGATAATAGTGATTGACCGCACAATCTACCTGAGCCCTCGTAGTGAGGGAAACCCGCCTCATTTTGCCGAGTCTACATGTGTAACTTCAGGGCTCCTGCCTTGTTTGTGACATGCACAGATAACTCTGAAGTAATCATCTTGTTTGCAGCTGACTGGGACCGTCCTTTTCATTGCTCTCCTGATTCTGTTTCTGCTGCTGGCTCTGGCTCTTCTGTGGTGGTTTTGGCCCCTTTGCTGCACAGTGGTAAGTACAGGTTTTTATTCTTTGGACTTGGTTTCATCTCAGCACAGAGTTGAAGTGTTGGAGTGGGTGGTTAATGTTGTTTAAGAAAAATGCTGCCAGGTTTGTAAGGCCCTGATTTAACAAATTGCATAAAGTGCTTTTGAAGTCCCTCTGGTCTGGGTTTTTGAATGTGGCAAGACCCTATGTGATTTTGACACTGAATGAGAAGTTTAAGTGAGCTCATGGACATGGCCCAAGTTCCTGCAGGGATGGAGATCTCCTTAGAACAAGATTTGAAACCTGCTGCAGAAAAATGTGATGGAACTGATTTACTAATATGTGCATAAGCTGTTACAGTCCTGTTTAGAAAGCCTAACTCTAACAGGAGTTAGGCTTTCTTTTTATTTTATTCAGAGGAGCTACAGATTCTGAGTGAATATTTTGCACTAGCTTGGTAATTATATGACATTTTTAAGGCAGCTCCAGAATATGGAGCTGTATTAAGAGTTACTTAATAGGGCACTTCTTGACTAATCAGATAGTTCAATGTGATGGATTTTAGCTTGTAATCCGCATTTATTTTGTGCTTGCTGAAAAGCAATGGGGCTAATGAGGGGATTGAATGTGGGGGAATGGAACAGGGCAACCCATCTGTGATATGAGCAAGAAAGCAGAAAGGACATAGCATTGAGACAGAAGAAACTTACCATTATCTCAGATTTCTCTCATTACTTATATATTCCAGGTGATCAAGGAGCCGCCGCCACCACCACCTCCAGAGCCTGTAAGTACGCTATTTTTAAGCTGCAGCCACTGTAGCGTATTGTGCTGCCCCAGAATGTCAGCCCTGTAGGTGTCTTAATGACAGCTTGAAGGCTGTGAGAGGAAGTCTCTCGGGTCAGGACAGTTGTTTCTCCCTTCTAGCCTCTTAATATACATACAGCAAGATTATATCCATCTACAGCAAAAATAATTGCTTAACTTAGAAATCCTCAGACCAACAGTTCCTATGATACTTTTTTCCTTCTGCTGCACATCAAACAGGTGTGTAAGCAAATCTTTGCTTCTCAAGCTGTGCTGAAACCTGTCCATCCTCCATTAAAGCTGCTGTTGTTCTCAGCAGGAGTTTAGCCCAGATTGGCAGTAAGGAACAAAGTCTGGCAGCTGGAAGAAAGGACAGCGAAGGCCACATTCTTGTGGCTTTGCTACAGGAGAGGGAGACGAGAGCCTGCCCTGGCTGTGGCTCTGCTGCAGAGTGACCTTTGGAAGGATATTTAGCCTTTCTCCACTTAGGCTGTGAGCTGTTTGACGCAGGATTGTATGTAGCTCTTTTTGGGACATAAGACGCTGACCCTGACCTCAGCTTAGATTCACTGTATTAATTTAATGAAAATAATAGTAATGAATAAAAGTACCTCCAGAGAAAACTCATGCCTGCCTTTATTTCTTTCCTAGGCATAGGCAGTTAAATGATGGAAAAATACTTGCCTAACCCACAAAAGAAGCTTACAGTTTGCTGCTAACTTGCTGTAACTTGGCATGAATATTAGGAGGCAACCACAGCTGCTGTTTTGAGGTTGCCAGAGGCCACCATTACCGTGTATGTGACCCTGTTGCTTGTCCTGGGCAGCAGCACTGTGACAATTTAACTTTAGAATACACACCAAAAATCATGCTGATTTTAGGGTGATTAGTGTTGTCATGAAGCATGCAATTGCAACCACGCTGTGTTTGAAGGAGGCTTCCGAGAGCATTGCAACCCTGCAGCAGAGTTCCCAATTACTTTGTGATTATTCTGGTCAGCAGAGATTTTAAATACAATCAAAGAGACTGGGAGCTGATGTAAGCCTCCAGGAATAATACAGAGTACAGATGTTATCCATCCCTTTACCTGGCCTTGTCTTTATGCGGTATGGAGTGTTGTTTTGTTAAACTTAGCACTAGCATCCCTAGGTATGGTGACCTGCCTTTTAGCTGATGTAGTCTGATATTGCTGCTATTAAACTGAATAGTTATCTAAAACTAGTTCTAAACCACAAACATTAGATTTCTGTTACTTTTCAATATGTATGTGGTAGCTGTTGATGTTGCTTTGCTATGTGTTCAGTGTAGGGGGTATTTGGTATAAATCTTTTATCAGCTGGAAAAGTATCAGCCATCGCTATTAACTGTGTCCTGCTACTGCCAGGCTTCCCAACAATAAGAGCTGTTAGACTTGAAGACTTGAAATCTGTCATATCCCATGGAAGAGGCAGGATATTTTATAGTACTCAAGTTCACAATGAAATCAAATATAAATGAATTCAAACTGCTGATGTTGTTCACTGGGTACTGTTTTAGATGTGGCATGAAATGAGATAAAATTTGTGTATGTGTTATACTCTTTAAAAAAAGGTAAAACAACAGAACTGAACACCAAACCACAGTGCCTTCCTTATATATTTATTTTCCTGACTTAGGATAAAAACAAATCAGCAAAAAAATACCCAACCAAAAACCCAAACCAGATCCCCTTACTAGTTAATGGAAATGTCAACTCTAGTCTTGCCTGGCCATACTAAAGAATTTGTTGGAGGAACTGAACCATAGCTGAGAGATCAGATGTCACTGAATAACTGATGGGAATACCCTTCTCCAAGGCATAACCTAAAAGTTAAATATGAACAAACAAAAATTAAGGCATGTTTTTTAAAAGCTATTATTGGCTCTTGTATTCTCAATTCCTTTTACATTCCAATAGAAACATGTAGGGCAATTCTGAGCAAATATCACCTAGTAATCTGACAATAATTTGTGTTCTTCTCTAGTATTTGGATTTCACTTGATATTTCTTTATTTTATTTTTTTAGTAAAAACTAAGTTCGGGCAGTGTTTCTAGAAACATACTTGTACGGATGAAAGCAGAGTACTGTGCGTGGCCAGTCCAAGAGCAGCACGCGCATCTGCATATCAGCATGAGGTGTAGTTATCTGTCTTTTAATAAAGAGTGTGAGGAATTAAGATGGCATTGTAGGAGGCTTGTGGGCCCTTTCCTCAATTATGTGTGTACTTGGAGTGTGTCACGGTGTGACTTTCAGTTGTCCGAACACAGCGTAATGATAGGGAGTCTGAGAAGTCCCAGTGACTTCTACCGGCTCTCAATGATAGAGCTGGAGATGTGTTCCCAGGGATGTCAAACCAGAAACGTTTGCCAGTTTGTTTTTTTTTTTTTTCAGTTAAGCAACAACAGAACAATGAACCTGAAGTGAAACCCTGATTCAGATTCTCCTACATTCCAGAAAAATAATCTGCAGTCTCTATAATTTCAGGTTAAAAACTCTGGATCCGAGCTTCCTGACAATTTGGAGATGCTCCAGTCTGAGCCCTGGTTCCAAACTGTACTGCTTGAGCCAGACTCTGCAAAGAATCAAGCAGCGTAGAATAACTGGTTACAGCTGCCATGAGAAAAGGGTCAGATGCACATGTTGGAAAACTCACAGTGGTAGCTTTTTTCCCGTTAGGTGACATTAAGTTCTAAAAAGCGCAATTAATAAATGATTTCTTTGGGCTGATTGCTGCATTTTCTGCATAGCATAGTGGCAAGCCAGTATAATGTACGATTCATCTCCACTTTGCCTTCCCTTACAAGTCAGTTGTGATTTTGAAGCTCAATGCATATTTGACTAAATAAAAGCTGCCTGGAGAGAGGAATAGGCAATGCTCTTTGGCGTTCCTAGTTAAAATTGCAGCTGCAGAGACAAGAGACTTTTTTGTTTTTTCTCAGCAAGTAAGTATTACACACAAAGCCAGATATCCAAGGATTGGACCATAGGATGTTCAGTTGTTTTCCATAGTTTATGCTATTTATGTGACAACAGCAATAATATCTCCCTGTCTTTCCCATAGGAATCAGATGATGAAGATGGATTGCCAAAGAAAAAGTGGCCAACTGTGGACGCATCTTATTATGGAGGTCGAGGTGTTGGTGGGATTAAGAGGATGGAGGTATTTGGCTTGTTCTTTAGTGTTGTAAAAATCAGCACATTTAATTATAAATAGTAGCAATATGTTTTTATGTGATTTTTAAAAAAATGGCCCTGATGGAGAGACTGAGATTTAATTAGGGCTTGTCCGCCTGATTGCACTTGCTGTCCAAGTCACAGACATCAAGCTGCCATCATTTGCATGAAAAATTAAACAAATCTAGCATTATGAGCCAGAAAAAATTTGCAGGTTAAGAAATAGGATAAGCACCAAAAGAAGTTTTAATTTACTGAATCAAACCCTTCAGTGCAGTTGCGTCCAGTTCTCTTGTCTCAAGCAGCGTTATGCTGGGTTTGAGTATTTGAGGGCACCATCTATACAGTGTCTGGCTGGCCAGAAGCAATTGGTTTGGCTAATTTAAACTAGTGATTTTTCTTTTTTTGTCTTTTTTTGTCTTTTGTGTGTGTTTTGGTTTTGTTTTGGGGTTTTTTCAGTTAAGCATTAATTCCTAATGCACAAAACCACATCCTTGTCGAAATTGGGCAATGAATCAAATCCTGCCCTGGGATTCACGCATAAGCCAGTCTTGATGTGTAAAGTGAGGTGTTATTGTGAAAGAAATTTGCCTTGTGCTGTCCTATGGCATGTATGTTCCAGGGAGTTAGCAGATAATGCTGTGATTGGCTGCTACCTCATGTAAATGACTATGTTAGTGAAATCAATTCAATATTCCTAATCATGGATAATATAAGGCAGGGAATTGTCACTCACTGGTATCAGCTGAGGGCCTAATGGTGATTTTTAGAAATGTCACACCAGAAACTCCCACTAGATCTAACTGGTAGCTGAGGGAGGTAGGCTAATATAAGCCAGCCGAGGATCTAGACCAAACTAGGGCTCACAGAATGAAAGCAATGTCTTCTCAGCAAGTCCCTGCAAGTCTAAGATGAAACTTCAGCTGCAATATCCTTAACTATTTTCCTTGGGAGAATTCTATCCTTGATGCTGAGTAACCCTATGGATCATATATTGCCCTTGAATGCAGGGTCACATTTCTGTTTGAGGCAAGTGAAACAAAATCAGAGTTTCAGCTTGAAAGTAGTAGTGTATAGTATGTGAAGATAAGGTTACTGACCTCTCTTGTGACTGTGCAAGGTCATCTTTGGAAGAGCTGGTTTTAGTAGTAACTGCACAAGTTTGAGGGCTGATGCTCTTAAACCATTCACGTACTTGTCCACTGACCCTTTTTTTACAAACTGAACAATAGGAGCTGCTTAGGGTGACTAGCTGTAAAGACTGCGTGCCTTCAGCTGGTGCTGCTGCCTGCTTTTTCCATGAGGCAATGGGAAGTGTATTACACCTGTGTCCTAGCAGAGCGCTTCAGATTTCACCTGGAAATGGGTTAATCTGTCCTGGATGCTCTGATTCCCACAACACCTTAGGTTACTAGAAGGTGCAAAGGCTAGTAGTTCAAACAGCTTTTGAGTGAGACTATTTGACTCTTGAAATGTGTATTTCTGATTACAGTGGGAGTTCAATGCCTTCATAAATCTGGCTTCATGTTTGGTGGTGGCATTGGGCCATCTGATGGGAACTAGATTAATGTCTGTGAATCCACCTGCTGGTGGGGACTGCTGAAGTGTCTCTACTTACAGTGTGCTCTCCTGACTTCAGGTGCGATGGGGAGACAAGGGCTCAACAGAGGAAGGAGCAAAATTGGAGAAGCCCAAAAATGCTATTATTAAGTTGCCTGAACAGGAATATGAGCCATGGGAACCCAAGCCGAAAAAGCCCAATGTGAGAAAACCACCTTCCCAGCAGAAATGGTATACTCCAATCAAGGTAATGTCTGCCTTGCAGTTTTACCAAGTCTTTTGTCATGCATGTTACTACATCCCACTTCCTTAGCACAGCCTTTCTTATGGCGGAGCTGGGAGAGCCTATTTAGAAAAATGGCCAGTAACCCTCAACTTTGCCCATTTCTGGGAATGTGCATTTCACGTGGCACTGTGTTGCCATAGTTTCTTGAGGAAGAGTGGAGGGTGTTGGAGGGCATGAGCAGAGATCTCCAATCCCTCTGCTTTCACCTTTTCAGGTACTTTCGCATAGCCTGGAATGCTACAGCAGATATCTCAACCCTTAGGGACAGCAGAAGCTGGTTTGTGCTATCTCAAAGCAGCATACAAAGAGGATCAGATAAAGCGTACAGTCCTTGTGCTTCGACTGCACGGTGGCTTGGGTTGGGATTCAGCTCTGTTCCCCTCTAGTTCAGCCACAAGACGTAGTGTTTGATTTTGGGCGAGTCGCTCAGTCTCTCCACACTTTCATCCCCATTTCTCCTGTGTCATTATGGTATCTGGTGTCTCCCTGTCTTTTAATGTATGTATCCTCACACAACCCTTGAGGCAGGGCAGAGCTGTTATCTCCGCTTACAGAGAAGGAAGCTGGAGGGCTAGCGCAGGCCAAGGGAGCAGCATACCATGCTCATCCCAAAAATCTGTGGCCATGTCCCAAGCCAGTGCTTTGTGGGATGAGGTTCCCTCTCCCCACCATGCTTACAGATGAGTTTAACAGTGCTTGAAGTTATCGTCTGGAAAGTACCTGTGAATTTTAAAGCCTGTTGAGGTAGTAGGTAGTCTTGTGGCTGTTTATCCATGCTCCAGCTCACCTCCCATCAGTACAGTACTTCTGTTGTTCTGCCTTTTGTTAACATCATACCTGTCTAATTCTAATTGTGACTCTTAGGGAAGTTGTTCACATTAAACTACAGTCATTCTCAGTGCATTTCAAGCAGGCTGAATTTGGCCCATTGCATATTGGGTACATATTTACCCCATTGAGGTCTCTCTTCTGGTTGTCCAGATGAGCAGTATAAAGAGGGCAACAGCACAGGAGCAATGTTTGTGCAGACAGTTTAATACAGAAAGGCTGGATCAACTCACCTCTGGTTTAATCTCATGCTGTTTTCACAAAATTTCTTGGTCATGTTGGGTTTTATTTTGGTGGGGTTTTTTATTTTTTTATTTTTATTCCAGGGCAAACTTGATGCACTGTGGGCTTTGGTTCGACGAGGCTATGATCAAGTCTCTCTTATGAGACCGCAGCCAGGGGATAAGGTAAGATGTCACAAACACACTGGCATGTCACTTCTCTGTTAGCAGCAGCAATGCTCTTCCCTCCCAACCACCCCATCTCTTTTTCTTTTTTTTTTTTTTTGTGAGCTTGTCTCTTTTCACATTACCTTAAGGCTACAAATTTGTCACAAGAACCAGAGATTTCAAAATAAGCTAAAATGCTTGCTGTGGCATCTACTTAAAAGTATTGCCCCAAAAGGTCAACAGCAATGTCTCCACTGTGATGCAAGTAGACTGAGGAAGAAGCTGGCCAGCCACAGTAATAATGAGACCTTTTTCAGCTGTAGAAGTTCTTAGTCTTTTTTTTCTGGGCACACATGTTGAAGTCAAAGGCTAGGTTCTTTGTGGGTTCTGGGGGACTGTTTGTTTTGCATTTAATATGCAGTAGTCATTCTACAACAATAATTATCCTTCCTACCTAACTTTATAAAAATGCATCTCAGATTTAATAATAGAGTTAAGTGATTAATGAGAGAAATCATGAACTGGGCAGGTGATAAAGAAACAAATTATAGCAAAGTTAATGGAGAATAAAGTTGCTGTAGAATTCTATGCAAAGACATGTTTCTTGGTCATATCCTATATGTAGGCAGAGAGTATCTCCTGTCCTGATAAAGTCTACTGGCCAAACGCTGGTCAGGAGCAGATGCTTCCTGGGAGGAAGCAGAGAGTTTGTGCCCTTCAGAGCCACAGAAGTCTCTGTGTGATGCCCCTGCGTCACTTGCGATAGCTTAGTTCAGAGCTCTCACAATTTCCCCGTGAGACCTGGCACCATTATGGTTATCTCTAGAGGGGACAACTCCATAGGAATTGAGTGCTGCTGCTTTGAGCTGTCGCACCTTCAGATTTGGCTTTCTGCTGTGGCACTTTGAAATGTGAGGGCTGAGCAGAGATGACAGCATCTTTCTCCCCTCTGTGGCCCTTCTCTGGCGAGAGTCCACACACTTCATCACCTTTGCTCTCAGGGAAAGGGATTATAGAGTTACAGCAGTAGAGGCCATGGAGTGCTTTTCTGGGCTAGGAGTGGTGCAGAGGCCCTTGTGCTGGGCTTGGTTGCCTGGGTGACTTTTACACCTAATAGCAGACTTTAAAAGTAGCCCTAGTAGGGCAAGTAAGTTGCATCCCTCTGACTTTTGGCAAAATACAGTTATGGCATTTGTCTAGTTATTAACCAAACATGCAACTTCAATATTTCAAGTTTTGTCTCTTCCATTTTCCTTTTGGTGCATAAGGAAACTAAGAACAAACTCAGCTTCCTATGTTACTTTGTAAAATGGTCTTAACTGTTTCACTAAGCTGCATTTTTAAGGCAGCTGTGCTCAAGATGCCTTATTTACTTTTTAAGCACGATCTAGAGCTTCTGAATAGGCTCTTTAGGCCCAGCTGTATTTTGATAGCACTAACATTGTATAACATGAATCTATCCTCTGCCTTTCACTCCCTCGGTTGGTACATTTCTATCAGTGCAGAGCACAACAGAGCCTCTGTTAGCCTGTGTGGCCAAGAAACATGCAGGGGGCTGGCTCTGAACAGGGATCCTCAGTTCCTTGCCTTCCAGCTCTGCTGCAGGGAGGACGAGGGGCTCAAAAGAGGCAATGTAAAACAGAGCAAGCTGAAGGATTATTGTATCAGGGAGAACATTAGAAAAATCAAATGTACATCTGGGAAACAGGGTGGAAAGAATCCTATTGAGCCAGATTCGGTGGAAGAATAGCATCATCTCTGTTCCCTGGCCTGTGAAATTAACTAAAGCTGAAGAACATTTTCTAGTCATTTTTGTGTTTCGCTTTCAGCCTTCTGGTTTTTTTTTGGTTTTGTTTTTTGTTTTTTTTGGTTTTTTTTAGAAAGGACATCATAGGCCTGTATTTCATGGAGAAAGCTAGCACAGAAAAGAGCAAGGTTGTTATATACTGTTAGGTTGACTTTCCTAGTGGAGAATTGTCACCTTGTAAGTTAGGCTTTCGGTGGAGGGGAAGTATATAAATATACATGTATGTACACATAAGTATATATGAGTATAGACGTGCACTTTAGGGCTAAAGAATGGGGAGATCAAGTCAGTGCTATGAGTGACCAGCAGCGTGGAGAGCCTGGGGCTCTGGCTGTGCAGAGCTGGAGGAGCCTGGCAGCCCCAGGAGCAAGCCCACAGCTCCGCTCGACTCAGTCATGGCAGAGACAAGGTCATTCCTGTACAGATGTGCTGACAGCAGTCAATGGATTTTGTTGGGTAGACATGAAGTACAGCCTGACGTGCCTTGGTACATGGTGTTCTTCCATGCTGCGCCATCTGGAGACCAGTGACTGTGTGGTGATCTTGGAGAGAAGGATTGCTTTGCTTGGTGGGGTTTTGAGGGATTTGGGGGAGCAGGGGGGAGAGATCTTTGGGGTTTTTTTATTTTCCTTTGATTTTTAAGGTAATTTCATAATTGTCTTGGTTGTTCAAGAAAACTTAGAACTCGGAAAGCAAAAGGAACACAATTTAACTGTTTTGGGTGTGACATTTGGATTCGTAACTCAGAAAATTCCTATCTCTGGATTTCCTAAAATTGGTCAAATTATTATCTTTACATTTTCAGGGATTACCAGAGAGATAGGTTGTTTCCTATTGGAATAACTCCCTGAAGTTACATTTTTCCAAATGTCTGTTTCACAGTTTACCTCAATTAAAAAAAGTTTTAGTTTTAATTTTCAATTTTTATTGCTTCAGTTGGGCATATGTTTACTTTTTGCAGCCATTGGGGAGAAAATATAGCAAAACACTTCTTTCTGCATAATGAAAATACTAATTATAGAGAAGAGAACATCCACAGTACAGGGAGAAAAATATTTTCACATGGCTTTTGGGACAGGGGAAGATGTCAAAGGAGAATTTTTTAATATTAAAACATTCTTTAAAAACTCTTTTGAAGCATGTGTGCAGGAATATCTGGCTGACTGCTGCAAGGGACTTTCTGTTGTCCTTTGCTCTGGGTGGCCAGGACTGTTGTCTGTCTATCCATCCTCATTTCTTCCTTTATCATGATCCTGTTGCCTTTCCCAAACCACCTGCTCTTTTCCTTACCTGTTGTTCCCCTTGGACTCCTGTCCTAGACATTCACTTTCATTTCCTTCTGTGGTTTCTTCCTCTCCTTGCTGTATCTCTGTCCTTGCTTCCCTGCACTGCCCTTTGAGACAGACTGGTGCCCTGCAGTCCCCTGGGAGCAATGGGCTGGTGACCAGCCTCCTTTGCCTGTTCCTCTCACGCTGCAGGAACTGAGCTGCTGGTAGAAGCATGTCCTGGGTTACAGCCTTGCTGCAGAGCTGGCTGAGGCCCCCTGAGTGCTCCCCTGCCCTGGCTCATGCCTTTCACAGACTTGGCAAGAAAAGGATCTCAGGATTGATGACCCACCATTATTAGGCAGGCTTGTATTAATAGGACTGGCTGTGAAAATCACAGGCACTTTTCAGAACTGCCTATCTAAAGGCAAGCACAAGCTCTGATGCCCCTTCTGGGAGCTTTGCCCATGGTGTTTGGCTTGGCTCCGCAGACAGCTCCTCCTCTTGGTCTGCATTCAAGATCATGTCATGGTACCATTGCTGAAGTTGGTTATTAGTTTGGCAAGTACCTCAGTAAAGGGTCACAGGACCCTGCTCACTCAAATTCTGCAGGTCAGCCCTAGCAGGACCTTCTATTGCACCAGGATGGGACAGCAAGGGATAAACACACTTAGCTCTACCCCATCATTAGCAGATAGGCTGCTATTTGTGGGATGGCTTTTTGCTGAGCTCTCAGACAACATCAGCAGAGGAGCAAAGAGATGAAAAAGAGCTAGCGGCTCTGCTGCAGATTGCTGGGCTTTGTTCCTTGCAGTAATGTACAAAGGTGAAGCTTTCATAGGCAGACAGTTGTGTTACTGCTGCAGTGATGGATCCCTTACAGCTAGGCTGCTATTCTTCCCTTCCTCCCCCAGAAATTTGGGGCTTAGGGGACCAGCAGTCACTCTTTTGGCCCAAGAAAGGGATTGACAGCTCTGAAGTAAGGACACTGTTCATCCAGCAACAGGGAGCATGTCAGAATGGCCGCGTGGCCTGGTGAGCTATGTGTTGCTCAAGATACTCAGGCTGCCTTGAGGACTTCCCCATCATTATGTTGGTGTCCTCCTGAGCTTGCAGGGGGCTGCTATGAAGACTGGAATTTGGGAAATATTAATGTCTGGCTATCTTGAAGTATCTCATAGAAACCACAGTAGCTGGTGGGACAGGTTGTCAGTAGTCTGAAAAAAGGAACTTTCAAGCTCTTCCCTTTGGCCTCATGGATCAAAAGTCAGGCTTTTGTAAACATTAAAAGCCCCAGTATGTGCAAAGAGGAAGGTGAGATGCTTCTTTCAAATGGTCTGCTTAGTTGCTGCTTTCAGCAAATCCATTCCATTTTGCATTTCAGCAAATACTGTCACAGGAAATTCTCAGAGGCTTGGTTTACCGAAAACCTCAACTAAAAAAAAGACGACATTTTTCCCCAGGCAGAATTGTTCTTGTTTACTTTAAAGCTTTAGAAAATGATCTCATTTTTGTCACTATTACCTGCAACAGAGAGTGAGAGCGTAGACTGGATTTTGCTCTCACCATTGCACTTGTGTACTCATGGGACTATACTTGGAAAAAAGCAATGCTTTAGCAGTACTAACCTGTGGTTTGCAAATGCAAAGCCCCTTCCCAGGGAAGGGGACTAGAAGCAGGCTGTTGTACAAAGATCTGAAAGCCTTTCTTCCTTCTTCATTCCATAAAACTGAAGGTAAGAAGGCTGCTGTGCAGCAGAAAAAAATATCACGAACTATGAGCTGCTGGTTATATTGGAATCCAGGACTTCTAGGTCCTTTCAAGTTCTCACCATTGAGTTACTACCTGACTTTGAACAAGGCACAGCAGCTGGAATTTTAAACACCAGCCTCTGAAATGAGACCAGGAGTATTTGGGTTCCTTATTCTGTGTGTCCTTTTCAAAGTGACCACTCTTAAGCTGATAGATTTGCTAAACCTCAGAAAGTCTGATTACACTCAAATTTTGAGTGATTCCTTCTAATGCTGACCATGACATCTATGTGCCTTGCTTTTCCCCACTGCAAAATAATCATGAGAACACAGTATTTACCTTCCTTATAGCTGTGAGGTTTAGTTAAGTCTGGGACTTCTCAGAGGAATGGTGGGACACCAAACCTATGGATTATTAATGGCTAGTAATTACTTTCTGGCTGTTACCTACATGTGCTCAGCAGTTTGAATGCAGCCCATGGGGATGGCAGCACCCGCCTATCACTCCACTAGCTGCCCATGTACCAGTGCTATTGGAGCTCATTCTAATTACTTCTTTTCAAGCCCAAGTAATGGCTTTCAATAGGCTTCACTGCCACTTGCTTGGAGATGTGTTGTAATTGCCCAAGTAGTAATTGGCAGAGCTACAGGGGGTGCTGGAAAATCAGCACTGAGCTCCTTCAGACTGTATTCATCAGCGACTGCTGCCTGGTTCTGGGGCTTTTCTCCCTTTGCTTAACCTTTCAGGAGCCAATTACCTTCATAAGCTGCTGAAAAATTAAAGAGACGGGACATCGCCTGCTACAGTAGGTGGTCTCACTTTGTCACTTTCCATGAAAATGTGACACATGTAGCTCCAATCTTACTTTCTTTTTCTTTTTTCCAAAGGACACCCATATCTGTAAGGTTCATTCCTGCTGTAGCAGGCATGGCATGGGGGGGAAAAAAGCTCCCTGGTGTGGGACCCATTGTCCTGATGCACAGTTCCCAGGATGTGCTGAGCACTGCAGCTGGAAACATGTAATCAGTGACTAATGAATTTCCTGTCCTGCAAGAAGCCTACATATTGGCATTACTTCTCACTTGTGCCAGGATCATGTTATTCCTGATGTGGAAGAAGAATTCACAAATAGGCTTTGAGGATAGATGCTGCCTGTCTGCCCCCGGGTGGAACTAGGGATCTGTCCACATCTGCTACTCTCAAAGCATGTATACCACTGATATTTCTTTGATATTTATGGTAAAGGAACAAGTTCATCAGGTCTGGTTCTCACTTTTTTTATAGGGAAGGTGACTTTGGGATAAGAACTGGTGACTTAGTCCCTCGTTAACTGCAGCTCTGACATGTCTGCCTTGGGGGACTAGGCTTCTGCATGTCGTTATCACAGTTTTCCAGGCAGCACTTCACTGATGCTCCACAGTCATACCTAGAATACAGTGTGTCTAAGGTATGCAGGCCTGGCTTGGAGTCAGGTGACTATCTTGGAGCTTAGGAAGGTGGCCACAACTTATGGTACACATTTTTTGAAAAGACAAATGCACATGCAGTTGCTTGCTAGAGCTGCATGTATAGATCCACGATTTGCACGTGCTAGTGAACAGATATGCTGCAGCCACTGTGTTTTATTTGTTTCTTGGCAGCACCCCTGGATCAATGCTGAACCCCTTGTTTCAGCTGGGAGCTGTACATCCCTCATTGTCTTCTGAGTTGGGTAACAGTCCAGAACTTAACCTACCCAGCCTTCCTCAGCTCTCTGTTTACATATATTTAGTAACTATGTAGGAATCCATTTCCCCATATGTAGAATGAGTAATGCTGTGACCTTCCTCTGAAGGTGTTTGAGCTCTAGAAGTAAAAAACACTGTGTAAGATAATGTATTAATACTATTATTCATACTAAAGTTATTGTACAGAGTGATAACTAAAAATCAAAAGGTATTGCATCCTTACTTTTTACAGAGGAGCTGTAGTTCTGGATGCCTCTATTCTCATATAAAGTACTGTGGTTCATGTTGTGGTACCAGAAGAAAACCCAAATCACTGTGTCAGCCATTGTATGAGTAACGCAAAGATACTACACGACCTGAAGAGCTTATGAGCTATGTCTGTTAAGCCTTAAGATTAAGTTAATCTTACCTTGAACATAAACATCAAGTTAATAACAAAATCCTCTAGTTATATATGCCAGTTTTAGTCTCAGATAGGAACTGTTCTGGAACAGCAAGACTGCAAACAGTTGGCGCTCTTTGCAGCAACACTGGTGGTTTCTGCAGCGCTTTATGATCTTTCTGCCTTTTTTTTTTTTTTGGCATGTGAACATATCCCTTCTTTTCCCTTCCTTGTTGGATTTCTTCTAGGGAACATAATTACCTAAGTAGACACCTCAGTTGTCACTGGCTGTTAACTTTAAGGAGTGGGATATACAGAAACTTTGAAGTGAAGCATACCAAGAGCAGTGTCCCTTCTTGCAACGCTAAAGGCCAGGCACTCTGAGTGGAGCAGAGCTTTGAGGTGGTTTGTTTTTTTTTCTACTGTGGGGGGAGAGGCCGCTGTCTAGTAAGTTGAGACCAGGGTGTATAACAGAGTTTGTACGAGAGAGGTGGCAAGGGAGTACTTATAGAAAAGAGTAACTTCAAAGTGCAGAGCTGGTACTTGATAGGTCAAGCTGCAGAGGGGAAACATGGCAGGGATATATACGTGTAGAGTGTTAGGTCTCTCTAGCATACTTGAAATGGGAAGGAGAGTTCCATGTTGGGACTCTGGTGCTTGAGTTGCTTCCCTGGTGTATTCATTCCTAGAAATAATTAAAGCGGTTATCTCCCATCCAACTCAATATAGGAGCTTTTGGGGGAGGAGAGGTTTTCTGTGCTTTATAAATGCACCAGCACTGATGATAAACTGTATGAGCCTCATCCCAAGAGAAGACAATCCTTGTGAGGTAAGCACAGAGGAACCTGGGACTGTGGGTTTGCCATCTACTTGCTTTAGGTAGCAGCAGAGCCATTCAGGGGACAGTTACCCAGAGATGGGTTGGGGATACTTGATCTGCTTCCAGACTATAGAGAAAGAGGCAGCTTGTCTGTGTGGTGGGCCAGGATCTTACATTTTTGGATGAGGCAAAGAAAATAATAACTACTTTCATCAGAAATCTCTCTGAGAGTCTCCAGCATTATCCTATACCCTAGGTGGGTAAAGAGCATTGTGCTTTTCCTTTGTGCACGCCATAACCCCAGCTTGCTCCTGAAGATACAGTCAAACAATTCACCCTGGAAAGCATGATGACACTTAATTACAATTTGAGCAAGACCAGTTATGGTCCTTTGTGGCCTAATTTGCTCCTCCCAGCAAGCCACAAGCCAATACCTCAAAGGTGAGCCTGTTGCACCCAGCAAGTGTTTGTTGCTCTTGTTGCTATGCTCTAAAGCCCTTCCCATTCTAGGTGATGGACAAATGCAATCTCCTTTTCCCTGGAAATGCCAAAGGAAAGAGAAAAATCTTTTGCACCAACCACTGTTGTTTTTTTCTTGAACCACATTCTAGTCTGGTCAGCATTCAAGTGTGGAAATGTGTGGTGCTGTGGTTAAAACAAGGGATGTGAGTCACGAGTCCTGAACTTGTAAATACCATTTTTTTTCCCCCAAATCTCCTGCATAACCTTGGGTAGATGACATGACCTGACAGTGGCTCTCCTCACTTCCTACACTTTGGGAGCCTCATCCATAAAAGCTGTCAGAAAAGAGGAAGACAGTAAATCGTGCGTTGTAAGTGCAGATTTAGGTTAAGGTATTTCTGTCAGGTTTGGGTGGTGTTTGGTGTGGCATGACTGTACTTTGAGATTGGTACTGAATATAAAGTGTACCTGATAGACCTTAACTTTGATTATGCCCAGTGTTATCCTTTTCTGTTCCGTTTGCCACTTAAGCTTTTTTTAGGGCTCAGCATCAACAGGCTTTGTTATGAATCTGCACTGTGTGTTACTTCAGCCACAACCTAAGCAAGGTCCAAGACATGTGATGTTTTGTGCATTCCTGCAAGCTATCTTGTGACTCCAGCCATTCTTTCAGGAGGTGTCTGTAGCCCATGCTGCATTTTCCTGCTAAGGCAGGGCTGGAAACAACATGCAGCTCCCTGCTGAATAGAGTGTGATTCAAATTATTTGAATAGCCTTGTCTTCAATACTGGGATGGGTTCTCCATGTCACCATGTCACTTTCCTTGTGTGCCTAAGCTGGAGAAGTGGTACCAGGCATGTGAGGGCTGGATGGTGGGCATGTGTTCAGCACAAAGTTTATTTTGCTGAAGGGTCCTGATTCTAGCTTAAAAGGCCAGTTTCCTTGGCTGAGCTATTCTTCCCTCACGTTCCTCGTCATTGTCTGGTTTCTCCAGGGGTAAATTGGAAGTAGCCTGCTTCTCCTCAGTGTATTCCTGCACTGATCTTCAACCAACTGAATAGACTGCTCCCAGAGGATCCATCCCTGGTTTCAAGCAGTGCCATGCACAGTTGGGACTGTGGACTGGGGAGCAGTGTCTCCAGACGTGCGTGTCTTGGGAACCTATCAGCGCTTGGTTGCATTCAACCCTCGGCATTCTGATTAAAGAAGCTACAGTAGCCTGGGATACTGCAGCTATTAATCTTACTGCAAAGCAGTTCCTAGCTGTACCTTAAATTCCCTAGTGGATCTGGACACTATCTTCCAGATGACTCTCTCTGTTTTGGCTAAAACCTGTTTCTTTAGATGTTCTCTAAGTATTTTTGCATGTTAGTGGAATTAACTGAAGTGGAAAAAATATCCTTGAAAAATCTCAATATTTTCAATCTTTGTTTTGAAACACCTATCTGAAATGTAAGGAAAAGATGTTTTGAATTGAACAATGTATGTATTTCAAGCCCAAGTGAAACTTATTTTGACGTATTTCTTTTACCTGAAAAATGAAGACTTTTGGTTGTTGTTGACTTTTGTCTTGGCCAGCAAGTGACCCAAAAGATTACTTTTATTGCCACTGTCATATGCAGTGCATGCCATGGGTCTGTTTGTGAGTTTGCCCTGGCAACATACCTCCCTCGGCCCCTGGGGAATCCCTTGGATGGCATTATCACACACTTGGTGTCAAAAGAAGAGCTCCCGTGCCCTGTCTTCCCTTCTCCACCCCATAAATCCTACTCAGCAATTTGGCTCCCATAGCCAGGGTGTCTGAGGGCATACTGGACTTCTGAAGAATTTCTTCTCCCAGGTCCTTTACAAAGCACGCCCTCTGCTCTCGCCTGGGCTTTCTGGGCAGCGATGTGGGCCGTGTCTTGGCTAAGCCAACAGGTTTTACTCTGAGTGTGTCAGTAGCCCAAGGCATTGCTTAGCTGTGTCTTGCTGTCGCCGTGTGCTCTGCTGCCAGCCCGTATGCAGCTATCTTCTTGTTTGTGACTCGGGCATCAGGGTTTCTGAAGCAGGGACTAACGTTATGCTTTGTCTGCCTGGTGCTGCCCCAGTGAGCCAGTGCCTGCAGCTTGTGGGTGGTTTAGTGTGGTTACTAAAAAGACAAAAGGCACAGAAGTTGCTTATAAATTGTCTTTGTGGACTGTGTGAAGGATCTGCATGTACCTCAGCTGCTTTTAAATATCACTGTCACTTCCAGGGTCAGGATATGTGTCTCATTTAAAGTTGTGTTACCTCCCATCTTAAAGCTCAGTCTAATTCCTTTTGTGGTGTGAAGCACATTGAGTGAGCCCAGTAGGTTACACCTCTTGGCAGCACCACCTTGCTCACACTGTGCTGTAAACAGTTTGCTGCTGCTTGGGTCATCCTCATGCATTTGCATTCATAATTTTGTAATTTTCAGTTTGACTTTGTGATGTACCTAAGGACATAATAGGGTCCTTAGCGTTACAATATGAGTGATTCACAATCCACAATGCAGTGACTCCCTTCCCCTTCAATAACTCCATCACAGAAGGAGGGAGCAGAAGTGATGTGAGTTTACTTATAAAGAGGCCAAATAATGCACTGGATAAAGGAAGAGCTGAACTGATTTTACTTTTTAAAAGCAGTGCTAAAGATAATAATTATATTCTCATTGTTGAACACTGCCACTTTACTGGACCTTACTTTTAAAATCACCCTCTCTTCAGTCAACCTCATTTTCTCTTATCTGTTCATAGTTTTGGACTACTATCATTTTAGGCATCAATGTTGAGCTGCCAAATAGATCCCAAGAAATTGTTATTGACAAGAGAGGACTTAATAAACAGGAAGATATTTAAAGAGTCAGATTCTCATGTAAACAAATATTTTATGTTGATGATATTTAATATTTTGATTTGAGACCTAATGACTGAAAATGGCTTCATATAAAAATTAATTACAAGTTAATAAATTAATTGTTAATGATTAATGAAATAACCACAGTATAATTAATGGTGTTGATTAATATTTAATTGTTAAATAATATAATTAGAAATTATAAATTACATATTTATTGACCTGAAAACATGAGCAGCTACGAAACTGCTGATATGGGAATCTCTGACATTTCTGATACTTTATTCTTCAACACGAAAACAGTATCTCAGTCCCAAAATGTAAGAGTAGGAGTTAGTAAAAGTTACTTGAATATGTCTGAAAATCGGGATTAGGTTTTACGTGACAAACTGTTTCAGCAGCTCACTGATTTCTAGCCTGTGTGCTGCAGGGTAATCAGTGCAATTCCCAGGAAATCCGTGAAGGTTTTAATGAGCCGTGACATGTCAGCACGAAGCAGTGCAATGTGAGGAAGCTTGTGGCAAAGGCTGATGCGCATAGATCCTGCCTCCTGAGGAGCCAGCTGCTGATCCGGACACTTGCCCAGGGAACTCAAATAGTGGGAACCCTGTCCCACCTCAGTTCAGTTCTTCTTTATAAAATTACTGTATCCATAATCTTTCTCATTCATAAATATGTTTGCTAAACAAGTTTCCCATGCTGTTGCTGTTTTAGGGTACTTGGTGTAGGTGTTTCTGCTGGAACACTTTTGTTCTTTTTTAGAGGACAGGGATCACTCTGTTCTCTAATTTTTCCAAGATTCAACTTTTGCAAAAGTCACTGATCTTGAAGGTCTATATCCCCCTGGGTTCTGGGTGTGTGCATCAAAACCTTCACTTAGCTAAAGTGATTTTGACTTTTTGTAGATGCTTGCTCTAGTGGTTTTGTAGGTAGCATAAAAACCTGAATCTGTTCTTTTGAGTTTTAGAGCTCCACTTTTACACTGAACCATTGATAGATATTTTGGAAATGAAGCTACATACTGACAAACCAAGTCCATGGCAAGCTGGCAGAGTCATCCCAGTGACATCCATAAACAAAACCAGGGACGAAAGTGACTACTCATTTGAGCCCAAGGAAGTTACGTTCATCTCAGATTACTTGTGACTGGGAGCTACTTTATTTTTTTAATTTGGTGGTCTAGTGTTTTGGTTTGCTATGCTCAAACTTTAAATTAATGATTTTATTTTAATCCATTCTAAAATATAAAGGCAAGTATCGTATTCTTACAAAGTGAAAGACCAAGACATTTCAATAAACATTTAAGTGAAGCCAACTCTTCCTCAGGCAGATACCCCCCTCTCCTAGTCAGAATTGCAGCACTGAGACTCCGTAAGCAAAAACAAGAGTGAATGAAAACTCAAGCAAAGTTTGGAACAGGAAGGATATCTTTTATTAAGTCAACTAATGCAGCTAAAAATAAGAAACAGACATACTTTTTGTGTACACAAACACTCTGGCATGCACAGAGATGAAACTGGATTTGATTTTTGTTGAATAAACACCAATGCGTGCATTAAAATGAACAGAGAAAAGGGACGGCTACTGGCAGATGGGGCAGATTTTTTAAATTCTTTTTGCTGAAGTGCTCTTAGTATCATGGGTGAAGAGACTTGCCCATGGCACTCTTTGAATTGCCTGGATCCCTTTAACAGTTGTTCCTTTCCATTGAAAACTTGCTGAGTAGCAGCTAAAGATTTTGGGGGAACAAGCACTGGAGAATGATGTACTGAGTACTACGATAAAAGTAGCCCAGAAACAAGATGCAGTGGCTTTCAAGAGGTTCCTCCCTTCCTCCCCCCCGCCTTAAACCACACACAAAAAACACATCCTAGGTGGTCGAGGAGGCATTGCCTAGAAGTACAAAGTGCCTGAATTGCACATGTGATTGTTACACTGGGATAAAAGCTGGAGTCGGAACAAGGGCAGATCCCGCTGCTTCAGTATTTGTACTTTTTGAAAAGCCAATTTGCCAAGCAGCATAACAAGAGCCTAACAAGTGGATGGACATATGGGGAGGCAAAATAATTGTGCATTAGGAAGACAGTGCAGATGTGAGCTGAAGTAAGGGCGTAACTCCATATGGCGCATTGCTGACCTTCAGTTGGTGCCTGAATGACAGTACGCGGTGCGGGTCGCACCATCTGAGGGATGTTGTACTGGGAGCGGGGCTGAAACCAGACAGAACTGGATTTACATGGATCATCTGCTTCCTAGAAAACAATAAAGCAGCTACCGACAGCTGTTGTGCCCGAGATCATCAGGGTATTACCGCACCTTGCAACTCTAACACTTTCCCTATAACAGTTCATACTGTGCTTCTGGAAAAAAAAAAATACTGTTACTGCTACTAAAGTGGTGATGGCTCTTAATCCCTGTTAATTCCCTCTGAAGGGAGAGCATAGGTGAGTGTGCAGGATACCTGATTTCTATCCATGTTCTCTATGGTTTAAAAGCCTTTGTATGCCTTTGAAGAGGAAATTACTTAATCCTTTCAAACACAGAGTATTAAAAATCCTGTGGTTAGTATGTTCATTTGAGAAACATCATGGATTTTTTTTATAAACTAACCCTAGAGGGATGTGCATGTTAGGTAGAATAGCTGTGACACTCAGGAAAGTGTGATGAGTGGAGGGATTAATTCTTCAACCTAGAAATCTTTTGATAAAATATACTTGATAAGTCCAACCTGTGACTTATGGTTTATTATCATTTGTTTCTCCCTTTCCCTTTCATCTGTTAACCTAACACTGGCTAAGAGTTTGGCCTCGTTTTATCAATGGCTGCTTGAAGTGGTCAGGAGGATTTGCTCCAGTATTCACCAGAAGTCTTTGATATATGAGATTGCAGGCTAAAACCAATAATCTTTTGTGAGGAAGTGTCACGATACATACATCGATCATCTGAGCCTCTATCTGTCAGACTCTCCCAACCTAACCGTATTTTTCATGACACAATGCGGCGCATGGCCTTTAAATTACCCATCTGTCTGACAAATCAGTGAGCATGGCAGAAACTGGCAGCAGTTTGACGTCCCCTATCACTTTAACTGAAGTGAAAGTAATGCAAACAGATTTATGGGATCCCCTTTGATTATAGACTATGAATATATTTGGAATTGATGTTTGGGAGAGAGACAAAACAGAGAGGCAGGAAAGGCTTGTAGGCAAAAGCACTAGTGTTGGGTTTGCAGCTTTGCATTTACTATGAGGGAGATTGTTCTGTGCTTAATTTTTTCCCTCCCCATATGGTGCATCTCATCTGAATACCTCTGACTTCTTTTCTCTTTTTTTTTTTGTCTTGCATGATTATTTAGCTGTTCTAAATTCATAACTTTATAAATATCAAGGCTGAGTTTTCTTAAGCATATTTGCAGTAGTGCTGTTAAAAATACCTGTAACGTTCATTGTATGTCAGTAAATATTGCTGGATTTCCAGTTGTGTTCTGAATACAATGGAGCACAGCAGAATACAAATAGTTGATAAGGATGGCTGCTCGCCGCAATGCTGATGAGGACTTGAGTTCTGTGGTGGAGTAGAGCAAAGTATCAACTTGGCTTTTTTGATCCAGTGGTTTATCTTTGTTGCAGAAGTAACCAAGACCTTGGCTTTTCCCCTTTGCTTCCACGCAAAGGGTCTGGTCCTAGTGTATTAATTCCTCAAACCTGGTTCATAAGTAACATCTGCTATAACAAGGCTGGATTTTTAGAAAGGGAATTTTATCCTACTTATTGACACTGTTGTTTAAGTGTAGTGGTGAATTGTGATGGTGAAAGCTGGGACTGAGAACTACTGAGTATGTCTTGTGTACAGGCAACAACATGCCTATTCAAACAACTCTTGGCTGCAGTTGATCTCTTGAAGCCCTGAGCCATCCAGTCCAAGTAAGCAGTAGGGTGGTACCCTTTGGGCGTTAGTGCATTTGTTGAATCATTTTCTGAGCTCTCTGGAGCTTACACAAGCTTCTCTTGATACGCTGCTTGCCTTTCTTCAGAGAAGCCGTAGACTTAAGTGATTCCCTTCTTTTGAAAGAAATACTTTTCATGAACGAAGGGGCAGGCATTGGAAGTCGCTTAACAAAATAGATAGTTGTGGTTCAGCTGTGGTGGCTTTTGCCTGGATTCCAGGGGAAACTGTGATTTGTGGGGTTGCCATGGAAACTCAGCCCATTCTCTAAACACCTTCAGAGTTTCCTCCTGCCAGGCAGCACTGAGCTAGCAGCGATCTGTCACTGTGTGGGTTCTTGTAATTCCCTGTTACCGCAGCCATTGGTAGTGTGGGGATCATGATCTACAGCTGCTTAGCTCTGAGATAAGCTTTTCTAAATCTGAAGTCTTTCTCCTGAATTTTGTTTGGGGGATGTTGGCATAACCTTGAGCCAAATTTGGTTTGTTGATTACAGCCTGCAATCTAAACCTCTGGCTGTCATCAGCATCGTGGCTCTGTGGGTCTTTCAAAATAATGGAGGGAAGATGCCTTCTGAGACAGGTATTTTCTAAACAAACCAGACAGTTTTATCCCTTTTGCCCCAGCTAGCGTTTGCCTTGAAAAGAGAGAAACAGATAACATTCTCCTCTGCGTGCTAAACTGTAGAGGCATTTTTGTTAAGATGATTGCTACATGGAACAAAATAGGCCTGCTGCTGAAAGGAAAAGGTGCTGGCAAATGGAGTTAATCACTGATGGGATGGGCACTTTCCAGCCCACAGTTACTCGTTTGGAAACCACATCCCAGCTCCTGTAAATGGGTTGTTGGCAGTGTCACTCCTGCATTTTTAGGCACTCTTCATCTCCAGCCTTTGTACACGATGATGAGAGGCCTTTTTGACTTCCAGGCACAGGCTTCTGCCCAGCTTGTGGCACCTAGGTTCTTGCACAAGCATCTCTTACATCCCTAGGTGAGGAGGTGGAGACAGTGATGCGAAGTGTTGCATCTCCTCACACAAGGTTGTGTGTGCAGAATTTCACGAGGCCTCTGTGGAAATAGCAGGGCAGTTTGTAACCAACTTCTAGGGGTTGTGGGGAGGAACAAGTACAGCAGACAGCAGAGATCTTGGTGTCTGAGGTTGACACGTAGGTTTTGAAGTGCCCAGGACCCTCTGGCTGCTCCCCACAGGAAAGGCTAGGTGGTCTTTGGGGTCTGTCTGTCTCTCTTCGTGTCTGGAACTTGGATAGTGGAAACCTCTACATAGCTTTGTTTTGGCTAAAGAAACCCTGATGTATTTGCATTTAGCCTGTAGTTGACTAGGACATCCCCAGTGGTCAGTTTTTTCAAACCCAAGCTACTCCTGTTGTAAAATCTCCATCCACAGTTCTCACATCAGCTCCTGCCTGCCTGCATCCCACATCCATTCTGAAACCACACTCATTGGAGAGAGCCCTTTGTGAAAGTCCCACACCTTGTTGGTGTTTGTGAGGGAAGCCACATCTACAGTGGAGCACAGAAGACAGATGTACTATCCCAGTGTAGTGTTCAAAGCATGGACACCAGCTAGGCTAGCATCACTGTGAAAAGGAAAGCTACAGATGGTGCTTTTGCTAAGGTAGTTCCTCTGATATAATCCTGTTTCTGCTATGAGTTTTTTTCAAGCACAGCTTTCTCAGTCAGGGATCTCACCAAGGCAGGCATGACTTCGGTGGACTTGTGGCTTTAGGCATGTTCTGCATAGCTCTGGTAGCAGAGCAGAGGGCACACGTGAGCAAAGTCACACTGGGTTCCCTTTTGGTTTAAACCAGTCCTAGGCTATTCTGTGTAGGCAGGAGCTCTGAAACCCAAGGAAAGCATTGCTTTTTAGTGCTGACCTTTAGTACAGCATAGTTGGAATGTCATGTCTAGGACCCAGTGAATGATACTAGATGAAGATCTCTAAGTGCAGCCTGGCCCCTCTGCTTATAGTCCCTTTGGCTAGCTGCTAATGAGTCAAAACACCTGCTTTTTATGAATAATGAATTTTTCTTTATCTCTAGGGAAGATGCATAAACTTCACTCGGGTGAAATCAGATGGAACCTCTGCCCCTTACAGCCCACCGTCGAAGCTGCCGCGGCCCGACAATGTTCCTCTCAACAACGCTCCAAGGAATTCGTCTCCTCCTGTGTCTCTGCAGCCTCCCTCTAGGCAGCCACCTCCTGGACCACCCCCATCCCGAGCCCCTCCTGGACCTCCTCCTTCGCGCCCACCCCCACAGCCCATGGCTTAGAGTGCAGCAAAACCCTGATCGACAAAACATGTCCTTTTGCTGAACACGGCATATTTATTGAGTATTGGTTTACAGTTAAAGATATCACAATTTGTTGCTGGTCAGCAAAAAAAGAAGAAAGAAAAAAAAAGAAAAATTGCCAAGTGTCAATTTTAGTATATGAATATATTTATACCACACGTGCTGAGTAAACATTCAGTGGATAGATTCAGAGCTATGAGGTATAGAAACAAGCCAAAATGATCATCTAGATACAGTAGCAGCTTTTGTATGTATACATTTGAAGATCTATTTACATATGACATTTGTCTGACTTGGTGTGTCAGATCATTCATTAATAACTTTAGCCAGTACACATGCATCAGTTGTTTTGATAGCTGCCACCTGCAAGTTGGTTAAACATAGTTCACTGAGGAATTTTCTTTTTCCCCCCAACACTACTGCATCCAGATGTTAATATGGAACAATAATTGCAAAGATAACTTTCTGCCTTTGGTTCTGCAGGTGGAATTTCCGTGAGTGTTTATAAGAAGACTATAACAATGAGGTAAGATGGGACTATGTGCCAATAATCTAGCATAGAAGAGCAATATTTTTTCCTCCTAAGAAAACCTGTTTTGAGCCTGCCATCTCTGCATATGTTGGGACTTGGTTGCATAGGATAGCCACTGAAGGCCAGATATTGGTTCTAGAAATCCAAACCTTGAACAAGACCTGGGTTCAGATTTGTACAAGGTTCAGAGGAATTTTGAGAAAAATGTTTTGGCTAGGTGTTTAGTTTTCATTTACAGAAAACACAGTCCAAAATGGAACAAATATACATGTTATTTGAGCATGAATGCTGTAATATGCAAACAACATGTGTTAGTTATATCAGCAGCACTGAGAGACTGATTCCATTGCTATTTAATTAGATAAATTTCTTTTTTATCTTGCTGCCAAGCAGAACTAGATTCTCTTGTGATTCAGACATGAATTCCTCTAGGAGTTGCTCTTTCTTTAGACAGCCCAGATCCCACTAATATGTAACCTTGCAGTCTACCTGTGGTTGAGAGGCATGGCACGATGTGTCAGGATGAGCTTTTATCCCTCTTTTGTATAATGTTTGGCTAGAGTATTTCCCAAACATTGTGACTGCTCACCCATGACCTCAATTCCATGTGTCATCAGAAAGTGATGTGAGCACCCACACAGAGGTGGGAATTTATGACGCGGGACTGTGGGACAGCCCATGAATAGTGTTCACTAAGCAATACCTGAGTGGGTTGTGCCCAGATCATTCCCTAGTGAATCAAAATAACATCTGAGCTTGCTTTTTCTCCACCACTACCTATCATATTGTATTGGAGGGGGTGGCTGCAAATCCCTATGCTGGTTCGCTTTGGCACTGGCTGTGTTATTACCTGTAGAAATTATGTTTATGTTGCATTATGACACAGCATATACCTATCTCTCCATCTGTGTGTAGGTGTGGGTATGTAGCACATCACACTAGTTATTGGCACATAAGTCCAAGACAGAACACGAACTGTAGTGTGCAGTTACTCCAGATTTAAGGCCTCTTCATGCAGTTGTTACAGGCATAGAAAGTTGTACTGGGACAAATAGAAATCAAGCTTACTATTTCCAGTGGAAGTCCCACTTGCAGAACACCATACCAAGCTCTCATCAGTCTATGCTGATCACTGTGACATGCCGTGTGTATGCAGCTGAGGCTGTCAAAGATAAACTCAGAAGAACCACAGAGCCTCTTTCTCCTCTTGCACTGCTCTGCTCTGTTGAGTTACGCTCTTACCTCATGTATATTGGTGCAAGTAGTGGAATCACACTCATGGATGCCAGCTGGCCTTGGAGCTGTTCCTAATTTAGGCCTGAGCCAGCAAAGCACTTCTGCATGCATTAAAATATCCTGCAGGTCAAGAGGAACATCCTTATGTCCAAGTACTTTGCTGACCTGTGACTTCATTGTGATCAGAAAGGAGAATTGGGGTGCACTCAACCCTATCCTCATTCTTTTTAGTCACTTGAATAGGGTCTGCATAATTTGGTCCATAAGAATGGATTTGTGTTTGGAGGAGAGAGGTTTGTGTGTATGTGTGTGCGTGTGTCTGTGTTTGCATGTGGGAACTGTGTAGGTTTTTGTTTGGTTTCTCTTCCTTTACAAAAATTGCTTGGAGAGTAGCACTCCTATGAATGGAAAGGGCTTTTGCAGCCAGTGCAACACCCAGTCTTCACTTACTTATCTCCATTTCTTTCAGTTGAAAGGTGAAACTAAAACATGTCCAATTTTCCACCACAGTTCTGGTGAAGCTCCACTTTTGACACCAGTGAAAGGAACTGGATGACTCCAGCGAGGGGATAGGGACCTAGATGTGGGGGGGAAGGTGCTTTACAAGCAGAGATCGTTGGCTGATGTTATTTTGGTCGTATGGAAGTCTATGTGAAATAAATGTGCTGGGTCTAAGACCAATTGTACTGTGTACTTACAGTTGAACCTAACAGCCTCTCATGTTAGCTGTCTAAGAATAATTAGCCAACAAATGCTAACCAGGAATTGAAATGGCAGAGGGGAATAAACCTGATTCCCCTACCAGGACAAAACATGGCATTTGAGGTTTAGCTGCTTGTGGAAGTGGGGCAGACCACTGCTCTGTAGATGCCAAGTCTCTTATCAGCAGGCGGTGATGAGATGGAAACAATGGTGGAGCTCACAAATGATATAATAATAATAAAAGGGAAGACTTGCTTACAGGATTAGTATCCGCTAATAAAGTTGAATTCATGGGTCAGGAGTAAACTTTAGCTAAGGAAAAAGCCTGGGAGCCAGATTTTTTATTGTCTTGCACCTGTACGGATCTTGAGAGATGTCGGTAGAGTTGTTGCAGATTTTCATTGATGTTACTGTTGGTAGGATTTGACTCACTTCCAGTGAGAATGGAGGTGTTGGCTTAGGGAGGGCTCTTCACAATCACGCATCCAACATGCCTGTTGTTTGCAGCTGAGGAGAATATTCTTCTTTGGTGGAATAGCTAGTCTTACAGAGATAACAGATACTAACAATTTCTGCATAACTTGCAAGTACAGCAAGGATAGGAGGGGTTTGGGCTTTCAAGTGATCAGATACATACATGATAAAGCAGGAAGCACCGTGAATTTGAAATAAATGGAGTTCCCAGCATTTTCACAATATAAAATTAAGCATTTGGTGTGAAACTCAAGTTTTGGCTGCAGCTTCTGTGATGGGAGCACTGCAGGTTTAGTTTGCCAGTGAAGCAGGAAGAAGAGAAAGCGAACCTGAACTGAATTGCCTTTGCAAAGGTGGGGGCAGTGAATATGCTGCACTGGCTACAGAAAGACCTTTTTGGTTGCGTAGAAATGTACCCATTTGCAGTGATCTCAGGCACTGTAACAATGCAGTGGGAGAACTGGTTGCTATTTTACCGTCTGTTGAGCTCGATCCTTACCTGTTGTAAATCAACATAGGCCAACTGAAATCAAGGCAGTAATGCTGGTGTCTATCAGCTGAGAGCTGGCTCAAAATAAATGAAGGGACAAAATCCTCTAACTGGTTTTATATTTCAATATGTTTCTTTCAGTATGCTTGTACATCAGTTGTGATTACAGTAGTTATACTGCTAAGAAATGTTCTCATGTGGGATGATTTCCCTGTATTTTCCAGCACATAACATCATCTGAAACTTGCAAAAAAGTGAGTATCTAATGCTTCCCCAAATCCAAGAGAAAAATGTGGATTCGGAGGACCTTTGGCTCACACGTGGCACATATGTGAAATGACACAAGGTGCAAAGCAGCAGGGAGGGAAACCCCTTGTGTTTAAAGCTGAGACAGAACCACATTGATCAAAGCATATTTATGGCCATCTTTCAACCTCAGTGCATGTATTGCCATCTGTGGGAGTAGCCTGCAGAGCAGACGGCCCTAAACGTAAAAAGGAAAAAAAAAAGGAAAAGAATCAGCTCCTCTTCTGAATGAGCGAGCATAACAATGAATGACATTATTTCATGAACTGTACCAGTTCAAATGCATGTGCACCTGGTGCTCCTAATGCTTTTTACTCCTGTTGGTCTTTAGACAACACGATCAGTAATATGCTTTCTCTTTTTAATCGTTTGCTGTTTTTATTGTTGTTGTTTTGTTTTGTTTTTTAAAAACATTTCACTGAGAAAACAGCCCTACTTCTGTAAATATAGAGTTTAATTTGGAGGAGACAGCACACTTCTGGATGTTACTGCTGGACAGTTATTTATTAAAAGGGGCTTAAGGTGAATAAATACAGGTGGCTCAGGATACATGCATGCAAGTGTGATAATGCAGTATAGCATTTTCAGTTCTCTGTAGTTTTGGGGGAAGGGGAATTTTTGGGTCATCCTAGTTTGTTTAGAAGTTTGTAACTGATCTGATAGTTTTCAATAATGCAATAGAGATTCCTAACATGTAACAGTGCTTGAACAGATGTGTAGATTATGATAGATTTTTCATCTGGGGATTGGGGGGGGTAGTGAAGGAGAAATATTTTAGTTTTTAAGGGGAAAAAAAATGTACTAAACTTTTTTTAGAAAAAGATGTGTGTTTTCAGAAACAGTGGGGATGTGGGCTGATAGACAGCCGGGGCATGGAGATGAAGGACAGAGGAAGCAGTTGGGTTTTTGAGGGACAAAGAAGTTTTACATGGGGATGTGGGTTTGTTACTGGTACATGTGGTACAAATTTCTGTAACTGACATGCTGCTTCCATGTTATAACCATATAACCTTTATACATTTTATGCGCCTGCTCCATTTTTCTGAGAAAACCTTGCAAATGTAATGCCTGCATGCAAATGTGGGAGATGTAGCCAAAGTTTTATAATCCAACATAATGTAGTCTTAATGGATTCAAAATCAACAATAAAAGTGCTTACTGGTTAAACACTACAGAGAATTTCATTGCAGGGTCATTTTAAGAGGGGATAAGCTTGTCCGTACCTGGTTTCTAATCAGCTCAGCCATCTAATGGTCAGGAGGAGATCGTGGGGTTAGGCTGTCAGAATTCCCATCCCCAAGTTGCTGTTAATTCATTATTTGACTACAGACAAAGGTATGTTCTGTGCCTCAGTTTTCTGTTTCTAGCCTGAGAATTTCAATCTTTGCCTAATTCAAAGGTAAGGCATTATTTGTTGGAAACCCTTTTAGATCTCAAGTAGCAGGGTAGAAATGCTGAATAAATTCCACTGGAGTCAGTGCTCAAACATTGATTGGCATATAGGGCAGGATCTGAACTTACTGCCGCTATCTTGAAGAGAAGTCGTCTAACACATAAAAACAAAGTAAGAGCCATACAAGATAAGATGCTAGAGCTCAAGACTCTAGCAAAGAGAAATTCTATGGCAAATCCTACACCTATGAAAACACTGAGTCACCAGACTCTAACCAAGGTCTGTACTCAAACACAACTACTGATTTTAGGAGTCTTACCTGAAGGATGCAGGACTCAATCATAAGACCCCCTTCTCCCTCTCTGTCTCTGAAGCTAGCTTTTTCTTCCCTCCTGCTGCTAATGCTTCCTCTGTATCTCTTCGAGCCCCATTAAAGATTTGGGCAGGGGGTGGGGGTGCTGGTGGAAACATAAGACAGGCAACAAGGTCAGGCCACAAAAATCTCCAACCCCAGCAGGCTGCAATTATGGGTAAGGAAGGCTGCTGCAAAGCTGCTGAGCTGTGCTACACAGTCTGCCCTGTGTGCCATGGTAGCCACAGCCCTGTGTGCAATGGGAAAGGAAGCTGGTCCTTGCACACGCGGCCCCCTGAGCCCATGTGAGCCTCATCAGCACAAATAGTGGGCACTGGTTTTTGAGGGTCTGGTAGCCACATGAAGTCATCGTGAGAAAGCAGGTGGGAGCTGCGTGGTGGCTGAGCCACGCACCCCTCTGCCTTTGGCAGCTCCCACTGGCTGTGCTGCTAATGGGAGCCAAAATCCTTTGCCTGGAGCTGTGCTCCTCCCTGGTGGAGTGAGGGGCTCTGACAAAGAGCCCGGGTTGCTCTCTGGTCCCCAAGCTGGCAAGACAATACTCACCCAGAATGGTTTTGTGGCCTTCGCTCTTTTTTGTTCCTCCATCTGCTTCTTATGTGAAAGGCAGGCTCGGGCTCTCGAAAGAGATCAGATAAACAAAAGCGTTCCTAGAGCCAAGGCTCTGGGCATTTTTGTTCTTCATTAACAAAAACCTGACACTGGCTGCAGCTGTTGCTGGTTAGGTTTATGCATGCTGGAGACAACAAAATTCAGATTTGACCTGAACTTCCCCAGAGATTGGGAATGTGCAGACCCAGGGCTTTGGTTACGGACTTGTCTATAAATAGCCTCTAGTGCTGATTTAGCATCTTTCATCAAACATACTTCACAGTGTCAGGAGCGGCATTTACATGTGAACATACACCAGCATACCCTATTTGGCTGCATGGAAGTCAGCAGTAAGAATTTTACTGGCTTCAGCAATCTGAGCCAGGAACTGAAAAAATGCCCTTTCCCCCTGTCCTCTCATTCCTTAAGAAACCACAGGCAGAGCGTGTTGCCCGTGCTAGAAGTTGTCTGATCTTTACTCTGTGAATGTGCTTCGCCCTTTGGATTAGGACTCATCTAAAGCTTCATCAGCAAAGTTTCCTCCTCCCTGCACCTTGAGGACCCCCCTTTTCACTGCAAGGGAGAGTACACTGGAAGTTTCCTAGCCAGGTATTACTCTGATTTCTGACTGCAGCTCAGGAGTACTGTGAGACGATGAGATGAGATGAGATGAGATGAGATGAGATGAGATGGAGTTCCCTGAAAGAAAGGGAACATCCTGCTGAAAGGTTTTCTCTGTGACATTGAGAGATGTTTCCTTTTAAGCTTTCAGAGATGCATGGTTGTTGTGCATGGATAAATACTCCACTGAAGGTCCCTAGATAACCCCACCTCTGTCTCTGCCACAGAGTTCATTGAAGTGAGCTCTCCTCATGGCAGCCTGTCATTGCCAGGTAGCAGCTGAGTTGCCCTTCATCCATGTTGGTGTCCTCCTGCATTCTGCTGAGCCTCTGGGCCATGACTCTTGGGTGCAGACTGTTTCTTCATGATAGAAACAGGGGCCCTGTAGAAATGTTCTGTCCACCAGAACAGTCACAGAGACCCTGGTGGGCTCTGTCTCTTCCCAAGCTAGCAGGTACAGCCAGATACTACTGGTGCCTCGCGGCACTTGTCTTCTCAGGGGGAAAAAGTAGGCAGGGTGAAACTGCAGCTCTCTCCACACTCTGGAGTTTCCCAGCCCTCTGTCTATTTTTTGCCAATACTAATGGTTTGCATTGCTGAAGTGACTTACAGGTCAAAATAGGAAATAGCTCATTTCCCTCCCAGCCACACACAGGAGCAGGTCTGCCCCTAACTCAGGCCAGCCGGACCCAGCACTGCCCTGGGAAGAGCAAGCAGGATGTTTCCCAGGTGGCCTCAGACAGTGGCTCTGCCATGGTCTCCTGGCAGGTGTATCTGGAGGGTGAATTTTCTGCATCCCACATGCATCCTGTTGTTCTCCTTTTCCGGATCCATGCACAGGCAATGGCTGGCTGCTCCCCAGGGGCCTGAGCTGCAGCCTGCTGGTGCCAAGAGGGACTCTGAGGAGCTGACAGAGCACCCCTGGGTTCACCAGCTCTTCTGCAGAGTCATTTTTGTGGGGTGGCACAGCCAGCATTAAGACTTTCCTTCTCTCCTGTGATGCCTCCACAGGTGAATCAGGCAATGGCTGTTTCTCCCCTCCATTTTGTGCCTCAGTTTCCCTTGCTGGAAAGAGAGAGCCCAGCTCTGGCAGTTTGAACTGTACAGCGCAGCACTCCTGGCCAGGCAGTTTCTGCAGCTGTAGCTATGGTGACTCCTCTCAGACTCAGCAGCTGCCAGATTTCCTCTCTGGGTACCTTTGCAGCTCCCTCTGGGGCAGAGGGAAGAGGTGGGAGAGGATCCTGGTGCTGGCCATGCGCATGACTCACATCTGGCATTCCATTATTTTTTTTTCTTTGGTAGTTCAGGAGCAGCCCCAAGTCAAAAGCAGGAAATAAGTGTAAAAATAGCCCATCAGTGTGTTTGCAGCCAAGCAAAGTGCATGATGTCTCTCTGCAAGGATCTGGCCCCAGCAGCCCCTTTCCTAACCAGCTCTTGGAGAGCTACACACAGAGGACTAACTGTGGAGAAACAATTGCCCCTGCAAGTCTGCTGTTGCTCAGACAGTGGGCTGAGGGCAAACAGCAGCCCCCAGACCCTGTTGGCTTGTTATTGTAGGGTTGCCTGTGAGCTCCAAGATGTTCTGTCACTGCCTGTCTTCCAGCACAACAAAGAGGGAGGTGATTGAAGCTGCTCTGGAGGCCACACTCTGAGCAGAGCTGTTCCACCCCCACCGTGGAAAAGAGGCCATGCACTCGCAGCTTCACTGTACCCCTGTCACCTGGCTGAGCAGCTCTTTGAGAGGTGGGGATAGGAGTCCCAGCGAGGGCCTTGGCTGCCCCACACCTCCCCTGCCCCTCTGCTGAGGGGTGAACCCCCCCCCAGCCCTTCCTCCTGCATCATCGAGAGACCTGGCGACATACACGGTGTTTCCCCCTCCTCGCCAGTGGGAATCTTTGCAGACAGCAAGGAAATAGTTAACGTGTGTTTGTCCTGTGAGGGCTGACAGAGCCTTTCCCAGTGTGGATGCTGTGAGACCCAAATCAATGCCTGCCAGGAGATGCTCCTTGGCAGGGCTGTCACCTGCAGAAGGGAGCCCACCGCACACAGGCACAGGGACATTATGGCACATGGCACCACCCCAGAGTGGCCATTTGGGCTGTGGCCCCCTGACAGTGCTCAGCGCTCTGGTAAGGGCAGTGCAGGGCTCTCCGGGACTGAGGAGGGGGACAGTGGCCATGGTGGTCAGGGAGGCAGGCCTGGCCGGACTGCCGCTGGAGGGCAGGGCTCGACAGCCTATTTCCCGCAGCAGAGCAGCCCGCTCAGACTTCTCCAGAGCAGAGTGGGAAATCAGCATTGCTTTTAAACAAAAAAATCTGTTTCAAGCTGGTTTTGCTGTGGAAACCCTGCTAAACCAGCAGTTCCAGCTCCAGCAGCAGCCTCTTCTACTGCCCACAAAATTAATGTGCTGTCCGGGTGCCGTTCCTCTGTCCTGTCGAGGAGGAACTCCCTGGCTGCAGAACCTGTAGGCCACATCACTGCCATTCTCTGTGTGGTCCTCCTCATCTTTACCACCGACCAGCACCAGCCTTGAGCTGTCCAAGCCACTGTGAGCTTGAGGTCCACGTGCTCAGCTGGGGCTTGCACAGTTCCCAAGCTTGCTGCTGGAAATATGTGCTTGCCCTGGTAGGTCAGGTTGCCTTTGTCCATAGTGTTGCATGCCTGTATCTCAGAAGGGAGTTTATGCAGATGCATATCTATGTCATTGACCTGCTTCATATAGACACATGCGCACACACTCATATTAGGAGAGAGAACTGCTTTTTGATAGAAATGGAAATTGGAAATGGGAATTGTAAAAGTCCCCTGGGATAAGAGTTTTCATTTGGTTTTGCAGTTACCATCAATTTGTAATGCTATACAGTACTTTTCCTGCCCATATGGGAATTACCCAAGTCTTTGCTGAGATTCCCAAAAGTTCATAGGACCAGAACTGGACATGGCTGACCTAGCAAAAGCAGGTCTCCAGACATCATACAGCTTCTGTAGCAATGCAATGCTTTCCCTAATGCACAGTGTTGGAGAAAATTACAGTCTCCTAAGCCAACAGCATCTTTTGTTACACTTCTTGCACCGAATGAGAACTCTGCAACTAAAAATGATCTGAAGGCTAAGGGCTCCCACTGAGGTTCAGTTCTCAGACCTGGAAGGGTTCAGCATTTCTGGGCCATTCAATAGCTGAACCGCAGCTAGGTAATTACAGCCGGGTAGTCCCACTACTCAGTGCTCTTCATTTCTACTAAAGGCTGACTGGTGAAGGAAGCTTGGGGCAGGCCTGGGGGCTGCCACCTTTCTCCTTCCAGTACTTTCAGACCCCTGCCACAACCACTACCTCCTCAGCTCCTTTCTGAGCCTTTGCCATGGTCAGTCTCTCCTTCCAGGGTCTTTCCTTCACCTTCCTCGGAGCCACTCCTTCCTTGGCCATGTCCCTGCCTCTGGCAGCCTCCATACAGAGCCAAGCTAGTAATGTGGCAGTGTGCATGAGCCTGTGCTGTGTTTTCTACACTGCACTTTTCATGTAGGCATACTCACTGGTGAGCTGTGATTTGGTTGCTATGTCACTATCAAAGAGACACAGACCAACTCTGAAACGTGTCAAGTAAAACCCTCTAGCCAGACAAGCCCTGACTTACAGTGCTCTTCTGTTCTTGAGACAAGCCCTCACTATCAGCAGTCCTCTTCTGTTCTTGCACCTAACTGAGCTGATCTATGAGCTGATGACAACGATTCTGTGTCTGAAATGTTCAGCCCTCATTTATCACCTTTGTGACAAAAATTGGTGCTGAAAATAACCCACAGTTTGGGACACAAGGTAGTCTGTTGAGGCATGAATGAATACTTCGTGCCATTCTGCAATTGAGACACTGTGGCGCTGTGAGTCTGCTCTTGGGAGAGCTTGTTTTGATTTCTTGCTCTCTCCGTGACCCTGAAGACATCCTCTCTGGTTTGACCCAGTGGACTGTAATCACCTCAGTATCACAGAGGGGCTGGTTTTAGATCACCCACCCATATCTGGCAGAGGTATCCAAGAAAAACTTGAACATTTGGAAGTTTTTCAACTAACACAGCTAGACCACAGCCCTCAGCTTAAGGAGAGCTGCCTGTTTCAGCAGCACTATTGCTATTTTTAGTGTCTTTAATGCAAATGTCTTCTCTGTTATAAGATTATTTGTTATGTTTTCTGTTCTTGTTACTACAAAAACAATTTGTGAAATATGTTGGTTTCTCTTAGAAAGCAACAGCCATTGTGTAAGCACACAATAAAATACAAAAACAAACAGTTGCCACCACACATTCCCAGTAGCTGTGAATTCTTCAACAGGACCTGGAAACTGGCATCCAGGTGAGGAGGAAGATGTGTAAGTGTGCACGTTGTGACATCTCACTCAGTGACCTGTCTGCACCTTGAATGACCAATTGTCACAGGCAGACCCATTTATTAAAACCTTGATCCTGGCCATGAATGCAAGTGAGTAACGTGTCCCCAATGGACTGCTTAGGTGATGAAGATCATAGGTACTTGAGTAGAGACCAAATGCTGTGTCTCCAAGAGAGGAAAGCAGTACTTCAAGTCTCTTTGCCTCTGTTTTCCTTTGTCAAGATTTTGAGACACAGATGCCTTTGCTATATCTACCATGACATCTGAATGTATGCAATGTAACTGGCATGATCACACTGACTTTAGTAGTGTCACCACAATTCTGCAGTAGTGGGAGGGGAACCAAAGCCACCTGTAAGGCCATGTGTTTGGCTCAGCACTCACTCTAATCACTGGGAGAGCTTCCACCAGTTTCACAGGTGACAGAGGAACACAGAGAAATATCTGTACCCGATGGAAAAGTTCTTCCTAGTGTATCAATCCTATACTTGTTTATTTTGATGACAATGTCATGGCAATATTGTGCCCTAATAGTCTGTGAGCTCTTTAAACCAGGGATTGCTCTTTGGCTCCCTATTACAAACTCAAGAGGGCCATGGTCTGAAGTGAAGCATTATAGGCCCTTGGTACTAGGGCTCAGGCACAGTACTGCTATGCAGTGTTCCCAGACTGTGCCATAGAGCAATCACAAGGCATCGTTCCTAGCCTTGCCAAACTAGTAACATCTCATGGAGCCTGCTCCATGGTGCTATCTTCAGCGTAGCCAGCTCTAGGCTGGAATATGACCACTTCAAAGCTCAAAGCAAATCTAGCTGTAGAGGACATGAAAAAGAAAGCTAAATGGAATCAAAATGAGATGTATAAGCAGACAAGGAGTCAGTGCCAAAGCTGGATGTTGCCAGAAGCACTAGTATTACCCCTAATTTTACCAAGAAATCAGAAATGATGCCACGTTCTCTTGGTTTTTAACCTTACCCTCCTTTAGCATAGCTCACTCCACAATGCTTGAACTCTGTGTGGATCTTGAGCCATCCAGATGCAGCTGCTACTCCTGGGGCAGTCCTGCATGATGAGCATCAGGCTGAGCTTGTGATGGGGACTGCTGGTTCAATTCTTGCCACAGAGGAGGAGCAAACTGGCAGCGGTTACGAAGGATGTCTCCGTCACTACTACTAAGTGTGTAAAAGCTGGAAATGGAGAATAGCATATCTTACTACTAAAAGCTGTTTGACATGCCAATCAATGCAAGCAGTAAAGGGTATGTTGCTGCCTTGCCACAAACAGCTGGTCTCCAGACACATCCTAGGACTTTTTCCCTTCTCCTTTAGGCCGCTCTGTATAAGTCCATCTTCATTGCAAAGTCATTTCAAGCAGCAGGACTGTCTTTAATTGTGTACAGACACCTGGTATTTATTCTATCAAGAACTAAACAAAAAATAATCCCATAGAGGTAGGTGGGGACATGCAGAAGATAGTTCACACACAAACATCCAAAGGCTTCCCAAATGCTGCCTCCCACCTGCTGCTGGCATGTGAACTCCTGGTATCTGTCATGTCCCCATCAGACACAAGCGAGCTGCCTTTGCCCATTTTGATTCAGGGGGTGCTTTCTTTGTTGGCCTTTGGGGTTAAACAAGAGCAGCGATTGCCTGCTTTGTGTGGGAAACGGTTGTTAGGGCTACTGGGAGGAATTCCTTGGCACCAGCGCTAGCGCAAGAAAGCAATGAGCAGAAAAATGCTCACCCAGAGTTGGCCAGAAGCAGAGCAGAGCCAGAGCAAGCCAAGGGGACGTGCTCTGCTGTGTTTGTGTTAGTGCCTCACCCTGGCTCTCCCACCAGCAGCAGAGAGGCCCCATGCTGCAAAGGTGCTCTGTAGAGGTGAAGCCAACACCCCCTTCACTAACCTGTGCAAACCTCTGTGCAGTCCCCTGCGGCACTGGCTGTCCTCACTCACCCCAGCGCTCGTCTTCCTGAGCTACAAAGGTGCTGCTGAGTTTTTACTCTGTTGCTGCTTCTGTGATTGAACACTTCCCACAACATAGAGATGTGAATTTTCTCTTACAGTACTTGGCACAAAGATGCTTGTGGTAATAAATTCAGAAAATTAAGCTGCGCTGGTACTTTTCAAATGGAAATAGTCCTATTTTGGGGTCATTTTCACTTTGAAAGATGGTTCAAAGGCACAAGAGGAAAGGGCAGGGTGAGTAGTGAGCTGCCAGGTATGTGAGTACAATTTTTGTAGGCTTTAGTGACTTTATTTTTGCATTACAGATGCTCTCCTTGCTCAAAACTGCTGCCTTCCCCATATGCTCATTTTCCACAGCTCATACCTCTTTCATAAACAGACAATAATTTTTTGTTTGGAATGGCTTGCTGGCAAATTTACACAGCTCTCCCATATAATGATCTGATTGAAGGTGAGATGATTAGTAGCTGTAAGGGCGTTTGCTCTTAAGAATTGTGAGGGCTTTCAGCTGCTTGTATCTATTTAAGTGGTGATAAACAGGAAGAAAAAAAAAAGGAAGTAGTAGAAGCAGAAGAAGAAGGTGCTACCTGGTCTCTGGATTTGTTTGCGTGGTGGCTTAAAATCTGCAGGATGAAACTAGTGTAGTTCGCGCAGTGGGAGAGTGTAAGCCTGTCTGCAAACACAGCAGCTTCTGGGGCAAGAGATTGATGTAAGTCACTAAAAGTTAGGGCAGAGTGTTGTTAATAATGGGTGTAGAGCTAAAAGACTTGTGAGTAAGGGGGTTACGCCCAGACCTGGAAAGCATAGTACTGCATGAGTTTGGTGATTTATGTATAAAAAGAAAATTCTGAAGTTTGCTGAACTGTCTCCTTATCAGAGCTACAGTTTTACATGATATTACTTATAGACTGGATTGGAGAAAGTTATTAATCTTCTACCATTGTAACAGAATACTTTTCTCCTGTTTGGTCTGAAGAGTGAACTCTAATTTCCTCAAATTTAAGTAGTTATGTTATACCACTTATCAGATTATTGCTTTGTACAAAAGTATCTCTGTGTGTTTGGTCTGTTGTTTCCACTTGATTTCCAAGTTCTTGGCTGAAAAAACAAATAAATACAGACTTTGGGGTGAAATTCCCAGTGGGCTGTGCTGTTCTTGTTGGGCTTGAAAAAGCTCTATTAAAAGTGAAAGCTATGGCGTAAGTGAAATTGCTGAGCAGTTGAGAACCTGGTTTCCATAAGCTTTCATGTTCTAAAGCAGTCAGCTCCTGGCCTGAAACTTTCCAGGCATAGGGCCAGACTTTACAAACCTACAGATGGGAAAGGGGAAAAGGGAGCTGCCTCTGCACACCAGAAGACTTTAGTTACCCTCAGCCTAAATTACAGTATCTGTTAGACTGCTCTCGTTTGACCTAAACAGAGCAGTTGGAGCTTAATGGGTGGTAAAAGCTTCTTGAAACAACACTAGTAATGCACTGTTCTAAGGCTATCAGCCTTATTTCGTGCCTTAAATATTTTGGGGGTTTGAAAAGGTTGAGCAAAATTCTGCTGGTGATTTCTTTTATAACTCTCCTTATACTGGTTGATTATATATCCGGGCAGCTCCGATGTCACTGATGCAAGCTTGGAAAGTCCCAAGGGTGGACTCAAGAAAAGTAAAGTACCTTAGTAGCGTCTTCATTTTGTCTAGCTGAAAATTGATTTGGACCAAATGGCTTAGAAATCCACAAACCAAACCTGATTATGGTGCATGCACTACTTCTGCTGGAGGTTTCTGCCCACTCTTGCTGGCTGATGGCTGTGCTGGGCATATTGGCAGGAGCAGAGACTCTCTGAAAGCCTAGAGGAGGCCTGTGGAGGGGGCTCAAGAAAAGTTCACTGTGGAGAGAATTTACAGATGTCTGTACCCACAACGCGATTGACCTGCTGCCCAGGTAACCATCTTGTAGATAGCTGAGGGATGACTGTATTTTGTGGGGTACCACAGTACCCTACAGTACAAACACACGTTCACTGTCAGAGTCAAATTCTAACTGCCTTAATATGATGTTGGGCAGAGTTTCTATTGACAGTCCTGTTAGTGGATTTGGAGTTAATTTTCCAAAAGGGAGTATTACCTGAGATGCAAAAATGCCCTCAGGGAGGGTGAGGAGAGGAGGGGAAGTGTGAGACAGTGAGGCTTGGGAGAACCTGTGCATCATCTTCTGCCCCTCTTCTGAAGTTTTGCATGTTCCTGAGGGTAATCACTGAGCTATAGGTGAGATTGTGCTTTACATAGCTTACTGGTGCTGGAAAAGATGTGTCTGTGCCTCTGATACACAGTAATAAAGCGCATGAACCATGGATAAGCTAACTCACATACGTAGCATGTGTGTTAGGGGAGGAACAAGAAGTGTAGTGAAGATGAGTCTGTTCACATTTAAGAACGCTCAGTTTAACAGCATCTGCACAAGCAAGAGGGATTTTGGACTGTAGTGTCTGTCTCCCGCTCCACTGGCCTGTGAGTGCTGACTGCTCTGGTCTGTATTAAGACTGTGCAGCACTACTCTGAGCCTTGCTGCAGGGTTCAGATTCTCCAGACCTTTTCTAGTCCATCCATATTGATATCTTTGGCTAGTGTTTCTCTGTGTTAAAGTCCCCTGTTATGTCCCTTTGTGGCTTTTTTAGTTCCTGCTGGCAAGAATGACCACTTGGGCTTTTTCCCATTTTCTGTCTTGTTTGGTCTCTGCTCCCCTCTGTGACCTACAGCTGTTTGCTGTGACTGTGATTTTTCCGTCCCTTGGAGTCCTCAAGAAAGCTGACCTCCATGGCAAGCTGACCGAATTAAATGCGAACACAGGGAAAAGGCATATGTAGCCAGCTGGGCACAGCCTTGGGATCCAGCAAAAGCAAACCTACCCTGCTTGTGAGTCTACCTTACCCCCAGGAGAAGGAGGAATGAAGGACCGCTCATGAACTCTCCTTGCTGTGTGCTATTGATGAACCTGCCTCTCAGACATGCCTAGAAACCAAGCCAGCGCAGACCCTAGCAGCATGCTTATTATGCCAAGGGCAATGCCTTCTCCTTCCAACTTGCCTTTGCCATATAATGGACAGAGGGGTTGGAGTTGGAGCAGTGCATGAAGAAACGCATCCTGTGGGAAGGACTCATGTTGGAGAAGTTGGTGGAGGATTGTCTCCTGTGGGAGGGACCCCACGCTGGAGCAGAGGAAGAGTGTGAGGAGTCCTCCCCCTGAAGAGGAAGGAGTGGCAGAGACAACGTGTGATGAACTGACTGCAACCCCCATTCTCCATCCGCCTGTGCCACTGCAGGGAGTAGGTAGAGAATTTGGGAGTGAAGCTGAGCCTGCAAAGAAGGGAGGAGTGGGGGAAAGGTGTTTTTAAGATTTGGGTTTATTTCTTATTACTTGACTCAGATTTGATTGGTAACAAATTAAATTAATTTTCCTGAGTCAAGTCTGTTTTGCCCATGACAGTAATTGGTGAGTGACCTCTCCCTGTCCTTATCTTGACCCACAAGCCTTTCATCATATTTTCTCTTCCCTGTCCAGCTGAGGAGGGGAGCAGCTTTGGTGGGCATCTGGCCTCCAGCTAGGGTCAACCCACCACTCTGGCACAGCTCCTTCTCTTGGGATTAGCCGGGCCAGCTTCCCAGGCCATTGGGGACCCTGCTGGGTTAAGTGAAAAGCAGTGTGTGGGAAGGAAATAAGAGAGGTCCGTAATTTAGTGTTTACCCAGCGTCCCATGGGGGTCTGTAAATGTGAGAGGGGAGAAAGCTCCTATATGGCAAGGGTTAAAATATAGCTGGTGGGAATGTTTCCATCAGGGCAGCTTTCCATTTACAACAAATAAATAAATGCTGGCACGGGTGGATTCTGACAAAAGTCTAGACAGGAAAATATTGCTACAACTCTAAGATATTTCAGCTGATTTCACAGAAACATCCAAATTAAAGCATTAAAAGCTGTTCAGCTCTTTAAAACAACCACCAAAAAAGGAAAAAAAAATTAAAATTTCACACTCTATTCCTAAGCCTTAATATGTCACAGAAGCTAGTGTAAGCCCTTTGACAACTTTGATGGGGTTAGTGAAAGTTGTTAGACTTAAATGCACTGGAGCATGCCCAGAGAAGGGCAACAAAGCTGGTAAAGGGACTGGAGCACAAGTCTCAAGAGGAGCAGCTGAGGGAACTGGGGTTGTTTAGCCTGGAGAAGAGGAGGCTGAGGGGAGACCTACAACTACCTCAAAGGAGGTTGTAGTGAGATGAGTGTTGGTCTCTTCTCCCAATTAACCAGCAAAAGGACAAGAGGAAAAGGCCTTAAGTTGAGTCAGGGGACATTGAGATTAGATATTAGGAAAAGTTTCTTCACCGAAAGAGTGGTCAGGCTGCCCAAAGACGTGGTGGAGTCACCATCCCTGGAGGCGTTCAAAAAACGCGTAGATGTGGCACTTTGGGACATGGTTTAGTAGACATGGTGGTGTTGGGTTGACAGTTGGACTTCATGATCTTAGAGGTCTTTTCCAACCTTAAGATTCTATGATTCTATATTAGCCTACAGATGCCTCTTGATTCATGCCATGCAAGTCCAGGTATGGGATCGGGGCAGGGGGGACATTATGTCCCAAGTATCAGTGCAGGCTGCTGCTTTATTGAGCTTTACTGTAAGATGTGTGTAAGGGTGTGGCTGTGTTTGTTGATTGATTTTCTTCTTTTTTTTTTTGTTTTTAATAAGCTTTTTTTGAAGGAGGGGAGGTAGAGAAGGATTTGTCAAGTTTCTAGAGTCCTGTTTTGATGTGTTCCATATCGGTAGAGCTAGAAAAAGTCAGTAATAATGAGTGGCTTATTCTGTTGTAGCAGAACTCACTGAGTCTCAGTGGAATTTTATGCTGAGAAATTACCTGGGTGTAATTTGCATGTTGTGTCAATGCCAGAGGCCAAAATGTTAGTGGGGAAGGGTGTGAGTGGGGAGAAGCAGTGGAAAAATTACAATGAGCTTTAGTCAACAGGGTTGAATGTAGGGCTCCTCACAAAGGAAGCCTCATTTATTAAGCAACTTGATCTCTCCCTGTGAGATCATATGTGAAAAAACAGGTTGAGTCACGTCTGAGGGTGTTGCCCTGTGGAATTTGTAGATAAGGATGGTTTATACCTGCGTGTTCCCAGCACAGAGAGGCCAGTTACGTTCTGCAGCTTCCAGAGGGAATAAGCCTCCTGAGGAGTACAGTTATTCCAATTTTCTTGTGGTAAGTTTATTGAAAAGAACTTTATTTCTTTTTTTTTTTTCTCCTTCCACCCCCTTCAAATCTCAGTTTCCCTAACCGTGAGGTGTGATGTGTGTTTTTTTCCACCAACAGGCCCAGGTATCACTACTGAGGCTGCAATGGCATGGTGGAAGGCCTGGGTAAGTAGAGGAAATACTGCAGTAGGAAACCTTGACTTACAAGTTGCATCAGGCACTGTGTGGGAATGAAATGTTTCCCTTTAAAAATCAGCCAGACCTATTTACTGATTTTTCTGACTATAAAATAGCTTTCAGCACTTCAATACCTTTATTACGGAAGGCGTTAACGTGATTGCTGGCTTTAAGAAGAAGAGCAGACTCTCCCTATTTCTTCAGTTGAGAGTGGTGCAGGGGATGTTTGTGTGCCTTTGTACGTGGGGAGACAGTAAAGTAACACAGCTGAGGTCTGCATTAGGTCTGAAAGCTGCAGGCTCATCATCTGCAGTGGCAGTGAGTTCAGGGCACTGGCCTGTCCCCATTTTGGTCCTCAGTTGTGCTGGCAGGCTGTGGTCATGAAGGGAGATGCGGTCAAGCTGCTGCATGTTTTTCCTTGGTGGGTTTCTAATATTGCAAAGACAATGTGGACTTGGACACCCTGTCTGTCTTCTAGGAGCCAGAAATGCTGTGTGCGTTCTCTTTTAAACTCTCGTGGCTTTGGAAGGAATGTGGCAGGATGGGGGGATGCTCTTGGTGTGTGCTGAGGCAGCTTCCAGGGTACGGCTCAGGCCAGGCGGGAGGCAGCTCTGCTGATGTGCAGAGCTCTGTTGCGTTGATGGCAGCTGTCCCATTTGCCTATGAGGAAGGCCAGGTTTACCCCCAGACTTTATCTCCAGAATACCTATAAGCCAAGGCCTAGAAGAGACCTGCCGGAGACATGCGACGGAGGAATACTGGTAGAGAAGTCTTCTTTCCCAGCCCAGTCCCCCTGCCCAGCACCACTATCAGTAGTGCACAGGCTTTCTCTTGCTGATTTGTGTCGTCTTTGGAAAGATTTGTGTCTCCTCTCTGCCTTGTTGTGAAAAAGGCTTCATGTTTCAGCAGCCTGTGCAAGGGGTGAGCCGAGCTGGGGACCTCAAAGGGGCCTCTGCTGCCACGTGCCAGCAAAGGTGCCCAGGAAGCATGGGAGAGCTGTCTTGCAGGGTGTTTTATTACCTCAGGTGCAATACATCATCAAGGAGTGAGAAACCACTTTGCATGGACATAACCATTTTTCAGGTTCTCAGTTACAATTTTGCAACTGAGGGGAGGGAACCGGAGAAACAAAACAACAAAAAAAACACCTTGGGGGTTAGGGAATACCAAGCTTATTCCTACTTTCCTTCAGATAGACTTCAGATAGGCAACTTTCCTGATCTCAAAACATATCATGATTTATTTTATTTTTTTCCCCCAGAAAAATTAATATGGTAATCTTCCCTTCTGCTGATGTCCCTCTGCCTCCCTATTTCCTTTTGGAAGTTCAGCACAGTAAAATGGACTTTTTCCAAAACTCAGAGTAGCTCTGACTTTAATTCTTCCCTTTCTGCTCATCCATTCCACCCCCTCTCACCCCCCAAACTAGAAATTTTTTGAAAACTTAGAGTGAGAAAAGGAGAAGGAGAAAAAGCCCTTGAAAGCTCCAGCAATCTTTTACCTGTAGGTGTTGTAGGGGGTGGAGGCATGAAGAGAAGATGAGAAGGCAAAGGAAGGATGTTAGAAAACAGTTTTGGTTTTCCAAACTCTTCATCAAAAATAGAGTTCAAAAGCAAACAGAATGAAAAAATCTGAAACTTTTTCAGAAACATCCCCTAAAAAAAAAAAAGCCCCACCTGTCCCCAAATTCCAGCTTTTCAACAAACTACTGTTTAGGTTGAAAATATTTTGATGGGAAAACTTTTCATTCCCTTCCCCTTCATTTATAGGTATAACTTTTCAGAGCCCCAGCTGTAAGGCACACTGATTCCATTGCTTTTGTGTCAATTATTCATCTTCACATGAGTGTTACACGGATGCCTTAAGTAGTTTCAGTTAGGTCATTGCAGGATCAATTTATCTGGGAACAAGACCAAACTGAATAGGGTTACTCTGGAAACCTGTTATGATTGTACCTGTGCTGGAACAATTAAATACACAGAGAATGAGGTGTACCAGTGAGTCATGAGTGTGCTACGTGAGCCAGGATGGGCTGTAAATGTTTCTTGGAATTAGTATTAAAAAAAAAAAAAAAAAAGAAAAAGACTATTGTTTCAGGTTTTTTTCACTGCCTCCAAGTGGAAGCTCAGCTTTGCACTCCCTCCTTCTCTGAGTCATCAGGCACAGGTTCAGAGTTTGTTTCACATGAGTCCTTGTATGCAGCTTGAGAGGATTGTTCATCTTTTTCAGAGCAAAATCAGATGGTTGAGTGTAACCTGCTTTCCAGGGCAGTTGGCAGTGCTGGCTGACTTCACAGGGGAGCAGAAAAGGAGTGCTTGCAATGGTCCTACCAGCTCAGCCAAACATCCTGTTCCAGACTGATGACAAACCTTTGGGGATGGCAATGCTTTAGTCTGTCATTGCTCTTTCTGCAGTGACATCTTCACCACAGCCTTAAGTTTGCTGCTCAGTAATCATTGGGACTCCAAGCTGCATCTAGTGAGAAGTTTTGGGCTGACACTGTCAGCTCTGCAGCTGCTCTCTGCTGGGAGCCAGGGTGTGGTAGCACAAGAGTCTGTCTCTGTGCTGGCTGTAAAGCAAACTTCTGCAAACTGAAGACCTCTTCCAGATCTTCCTGACTGATGAACATAGCGCTTCTCTTGATACTCATCGTTGCCTCTTGCTTGCTTGTCACTGCTCTCGGAGCTTGGCTGGCAAAGGGGCCAGCATGCAAGAATGTGCTGGCTATTTCTACTGGTAAAGCACTTAACAAGATCACCTGAGCTGGCTTGCTCAGAGCCAGCCTGAGCATCCGTATAGCACAGTGCAGGTATGCTTCAGCTGTGGTGCTAGGGTAGACCTTGTGTTTATTGACAGGCACTCCTGAGCACACAGGCATTAATCTTCCAGCCTCTCATTAAAAGCTGGGAATGCAGGTCCTGAAGGGAATTTCCACAAGCTCTTCTACCTGGCAAGGATTGCTTGAAGGCTTTTTCTCTGGGGAAGACTTGGATGAAACTCTAGAAGAGGAGTAGATTTCTTCTTTAGCACAGGAGATAAGAGCTGAAGGGATTTGGACCATAGCAGGAGGCTGCTGGGTGGCATTTAGTGATCCATGTTATGCAAGTCAGATAGTGATTCCTTCTGGTCTGTATGCTCTGATATGAAGGTGCTTTTTGTATGACTCTGAGGCCATCCCCACTGAAAAATCCATCAAGTCATACTGATATCATTAGTTCAATATTAACCATATTCCTGCAAGTAAATTTATGAGAATATAGTATTTTCCTGGCACAACTTAAATCTCTCTGGTGCTAAGGAAGAGAAAATTCTGTCCGTTATTGGAATAAAGTAGTGATGTCTCTATGACTAACCACTCATGTAATCCCCTGTTGACAGGACCTTATTGTTAGACATGTGTCAATATATTCAAGCCAGTCCCTTGACTAACACCTTTTGTTAAATTCAAGCTCTTAAGCCTGGGTTCTGGTTGATGGCCCCACTGCCTTGTGGTGACTGGCACAAGTCTCAGTGTGTCACTCTGGCACTGGCAGTGCCTTAGGAGTCTCTCTGGAGGATTCCTGTGTAGCTGGCCCTTGGTTCAGGGGAGAACATCAAACCTGCACTTCTCCAGATGGATCTGTTCCTTCAAAGTAGTCTCTTAGACCAAATCCTTCCCACCGAAATGCTTCCTTCTTGAAATCAGCTGTGCATAAGTGAAGCAGCAGCAGCAGCATAAAACTGCTACCTAGAAAAATGGTCTGTGATAGTATGACTATTTCATGAAATCAAAAAAAACTATGGCTAAAAACTACCCTACACCAAACCACCAGGAAATGCAGATCCTGACAGCAGTATAATATGATAGCATACATGTTATGAAATATTGTATTTAATGGGTGAATAAGAAAGTTTAGCCTACTCAGCTTTCTCTACGAGGCTGCCTGCACCTAACGACTGTTGCAGCAGTGTCAGTCATGCTTTGCACTTCATGTTTCTGCCAGGAGCCAAAGGCTGGTAGAAGCAGTTGGAGGCAGGAAACTTGTGTTGTCTCCAGAGCTCTGCTGAGTCACCTTGAACCAACCCCTCCAGTCTTCTGTGCCTTGCCCATGTGTAGGCAATGAATAATATTAATTTACTTTCCAAAATACTTTTGCTTCAGCTGATGAAAAGCAGTGGTGAAAAGTATTTTTCCTCTTCTTTCAGAGTGAAGCAGAGGGCAAGTCCGTGACAGGTGCTTTAAACTTTGACCCCACTCCTGATGCTCACACTCTATACAAAGCCATGAAAGGGCTCGGTGAGTTGACTCCAACCACATATGTAAATTCTATGTTTTGCTTATAATTGCCCAGTTGATAGCCATTTCTGAAGAAAATTGCAGCCAGAGATACCATTTTTTAAATGTGGAAAAATAAAAATTAAAGTTTCCTCGATACATACTTAAACTTCTATGTTATGAAGGCAATGAACTAGGGAAGGTTGTCTGAATACTTGAATTGAGATTTTGGACTAGCCTCAACTTATTCTGTGCACTGTGTTTACGGCTTACTGTTGCTCTCCGCAGGGACTGATGAACAAGCTATAATTGATGTCCTAACCAAGAGGAGCAATATGCAGCGCCAACAGATTGCCAAATCCTTCAAAGGACAGTTTGGAAAGGTTCTTCCAAAACAAAGCCATATTCAGTCACTGTTTCACTGCATGGCGGGTGTAGTAAACGGGTGTACAGTTCATACTGCAAGCATGGGGTAAACGAAAGTGGAAGGGAGTCTGCCATGCGAAGGGCTAAGAAAGGGAAGCAAATGTGGGGGGAGGCAAATATGGGACAATGAATAGGGTGCTTGCATCCCACTAAAACAGGGTGAGTCATACCCTGAAAAACCTGCATTATAGTAAAAGGAAAGCTTGGAGTCTATCTTCAGATAGACTGCGTGCCTGATTCTGCCAAAGTCCTGGGGTTATAAGCAAGCTCTGGCAATCAGCTCTGCCTGAAGCTACATCCCTTGCTCAGTTCAAGGCCTTCAGCTGCCTGGTTCTGCTCACTCAGTAAAACAGAGTGGAGGAAGATTTTAATTTTAATCTTCCCTACTCTGCCGCAGAATTAATTAGCACCTGCGAGAAGCTTAAGTGATGGGACAACAGGGAATATGGAAGGACCTAGACAAATCTCATTTTGGAGTTAGATGCCTTTTCCAGTCCCAGGACCTTTTCTAATAAACTATCAACACAATACTGTCATTCAGCTTCATTGCTGAGGCTTTGGGGATGGAAAGAGCACCAGGCAATAAAAAGATCCTGTGAGGCTTTTTATTTAACTGTGTGATGTATGTTTAATAGGATCTGATTGAAAGCCTGAAGTCTGAACTGAGCGGTGACTTTGAGAGGCTTATTGTAGCTCTCATGTACTCCCCATTCCAGTATGACGCCAAGGAGCTCCATGATGCCATGAAGGTAAGTGAATTGCATGCTGCTATTTAAGAAGTAGCACAGATACAATGCTAATTTCCTGTAAATGTGCTTATTAATGCAAGTGGTAATAACTGTACTATTACATGATTAAGCTGGTTATTAGCCATAGCCTTTGATAAATAGTTAATTGTACTATTAATGTATATTCTGGGGGAAAAGCTACTTCAATATTTAGGGCTATGTGAGAGTTTCTGTACATACGTGTCTCGTAGAGCCTGGGGAAAGCAACAGCAAAACTAAACTCAGCTTTGGCAAGGAATGAACATCCACAGATGACAGTTTTCAGTCAAACATCTCTTTGTTGCTTTCTGTGGTGCCTCTTGTGAAGGGAGCTCAATGATACAAAGATGCTGCTCTGATGCCCCACCTGAGATGTGAAACCTTTAAGAAATCAATGAGTGGTGGTGTGAGGGCCAGGCTGGGACTGGCTGGGATCCTACCTATTGATATGGTATCTTTTCAAGTTTCAGATACAGAGAGGTCTATTCAAATGCTACAAAGACGGACTGACTGGGCAAGCATTGGTGTCCCCACATCCCTCTAACAGTCTCGTCAAAGATCAAAATCCAGAAATGCATTGCAAAAGTGAAGGGTTACATAAAATCATCCTTTATTAATTAAGCACCTCAGTAAAAGAAACCATGTTCAAATCAAACGTGCTCTGTGTTTCCAGCTTTCATCCCTACGGTTTCTCACAGCTCAGCACACAGCCTAACACTTTGCTGCCGTCAGACTCTTCACCTGACTGTACTTCTCTAGCAGTAAATTACAGTCCATGACTAAGATGCTTTTCTCCACCTTTATCTCTCCACTATGTTTTCTATTAAAGGGTGTGGGAACAAGTGAAGGTGTTATCATAGAGATCCTGGCATCCCGGACAAAAGCGCAGATCAAAGAGATAATCAAGGCATACAAAGAAGGTAAAGTGCCTGCGGCTCTGATTTGTGTGGTTGGAGTGATGTGTGGCTGTCTGATTGCACCGCAGGAACGGTGTTACCAACTAGCACTGTTAGCAGGAATGTGGGATTTTTAAAAACAAGAAGGTGCAGCTGAACTCTGCTTTCAGCCTGGCAAACAGAACATGGCTATGCTGAGAGACTTTGAAAATCCCTTTCTAACTTTCCATCCAGTTAAAGGTCAGCAAATCACAAATTTGATTCAGCTTGGCCACGCAGACCATTGTCAGAATGCAAACAAAACTATAGCTATACACTTGGCTTTTTTTCCCCATAAATTCACTTTATATGGGGAATTTATCAAATAAATTTGTAAATATTTTATATCTCTTTGGTCTCTTAAACTATACATCTAGAGTTAGCTATTGGTTTATGCCTTGGACGTCAGTGAAGCTAGTGGTATACTCAGTCAGACATGAATGCTGATCTGGGTATCACTGATCTCAGCCCTGGATTTTCCCCTAGTGATCTTCTTGACTAATGTCAGGCTATTGTGTGTCCTTGGGTGACTGGTAATATCCTGACTATATCACCCAAATAACAAATCCTTCCCTTGTCCTTCTCTTTCCCTTGGGTAGAATACGGTTCTGATCTGGAAGAAGACATAAAATCGGAAACAAGTGGTTACCTTGAACAGATGCTGGTTTGCCTTCTTCAGGTAATGCTGGAGAAGAGAAATGAGGGTATAAAGATCTTCATGTTTTTCTCTTCCTTTTTGGAGAAGACATGCAATGGAAGATGCAATACAGTCATGATCACTAGATAAACTGCAGAGATAAACATGTCACTTGGGCTGGATCTCTGTTTCAGCTTCAGTGTGACTGAAGTGGGGAACTCTCCCTCACTCAGCAGCAATAAGAGACCTGGTAACTTTGTCAGCTCTGCTGCAGGGAGACACCTCACTTTTACGTATGTGTAAACCATTGTACTCTACAAGGGTCTTAGAAAACTGCCTCTAAATGATGATTCACCACTCTTCCAGGGTCCCCCCCCTCAATGCTGAGTGCACTTGGAGGCATTTATCCTATTGCATTTTCTGATTTTTCCTGCCAAGCAGCAGAATAGCTTAGCAATTTTTTGGCTTCACTTCAAATGACTGATTTTGGTGCATTTCAGTGAAGGAGTTAGCACTTGTGCTGTCTGAAACATTACTGCTGAGTACTCTGCAGAAATAGGTATCTGAGAAGGAGAATTGATCTTGACTGTACGCTGTGATCCTTACATGTGGAAGATACTTCACGAGACAAAATGGTTACCTTTCTTTTTCTTCTCATAGGGTGAGAGGGACAATGCCACTCTCTATGTGGACACAGCACTGGCTCTCCAGGATGCAGAGGTACTCTCAAATGCCCATGGTATGCCTGCATCCCACCTGTCTTGAACTTCAGACTGCTTCAGTGGGCAGCAGAATCCGGGTCAGCAGAGGGTTGGAGCCACAAGAGTTTGGGGAGAGGTCTTCTCCAAGCAGAAGCAGCTTGAGGTTCTTCAGTTTTGCCTGCACTACTGAGCCTTGCTGTTCCAAGAAAGGGTGATGAGAGCTGGGCTTGGGCTCAGGCTCAGCTGCTTTTGATACATGAAAGTATGAGTGTGGTGGAGTGGGACAGCAAAGAATAAGAAAGAAAATTCAAAAGCATTGTTGTCTGCTCCAGCTGCTGCAGGAGGGATGGAAAGGGTGGGCATAGTGGCTGTCCCAATTTGACTAGAAAACACAGTCAAGGATTTTCATAATCTACCATTCTAGGAGAGTCTAGTTGACACAGTGTTTTAGATTACTTCAAACCCCTTTGCCCTAGCAGTGCCTTAAGCCAAACTATGTCCCTTTACCAGCTACATGCACAGAACCTCTAACAATTATGCATTAAATTACAGACTCTCTATGCTGCTGGGGAGAAGATACGGGGCACTGATGAGACACAATTCATCACCATCCTCTGCACAAGGAGTGCCACACACTTGCTGAAAGGTACGGAGCAGAGCCCACACTCCTAAGCCTCTGAAGTGAGAAACCACTCTGGCCAAAAATAAGAGGCAGAACTACAGATGGCAGAGATAGGTGGTCAGAAATAAGCACCTGAATCTGTTTCCTAATCCTTGGTCACTGAGTGACCAAAACCTGTCAGCAGTTTTTCTGAAAATTTATGAAAACTTAGTGCTGCTGAAAATCAAGTGGCTTATGTAGGAGTCCTTATACAGTGGTGAAGGCTGTATAGTATAGCTGGGCTTATAAACCCAAGGAGAGAGGGAGAGGCCCTTCCAAAGTGGGTATGAGAATGCAGTGGACAGATCCATGACTCCTTGGGTGCAACTTCCTCTGGAAAAAAAAATCACTGACAAAGTAGCTGGTTATTTTTCAGTGCTGGAGAATCATGGGGTGCACCCTGCAGTTCTGCCCCAGGTCCTTCTGGGGGCATGAGAGGCTGCTGGGAGGGAAGATGCTTAACCCAGCTCCAGCTAAGGGAGCCCTCAGCTCCCCACTGCCCTGCGAAGCAGAGACCTGGCCTTGTCATCTCAAGACTTTTGTGGCAGTCCAAAGCTATGACTAACAGATTCTGTTATGTAGGCTGAATTTAAGCATATCAAATACTGTGTAAATCAGCCGGACCTAAATTGATAAATTACCTGGTGATATATTAGGTATGCCTAAGGTCTTTTGAGGCTGTTGTCCAGGCCCTGGAGACCAGCTCCCCCTTGTGTTTTCAAATTTAATCTCCCAGCATCACTTAGTAAGCAAGCAAAAAAAAAAAAAAGCCATCTCTAGTCTTTGGCTGTGTCTGCCTTTAAAAATTGAACTTCGAGTAGTCGCTGTCAGGATGCAACCAGTCTCTGGGACCTACTCTATCACCAAGCAAGTAAATCTATGATTTTCTCTGTACTAAGGCAGCCTGTAGCTATTCATCTTTAAAGCTTGAGTGTAATTGTTGCAACTAATTTGATGGTTTTGATATGGAGCGTGGGCCTGAGTTGCGAAGGTTGTATCCATCTGTCTATTCTGTGGTATTGCCTTTCACCAAAGTATTTGAGTGTTAATGTTTAGGGATCCGATCTTCAACGTTGATGCAAACTTCAGTAAGATGTTCATTGCTTTACACAGCAGTTTTCTTCTTTTGTTACTTTAAAAGCTAGGAATCAGAACTGAGGTCTGTAATTCTGAACCCCAGAGTATCCAGAGCATATAAGGGGAACAACAACTCTGTTGCTGAGCTTTTGCTAATTTGGGAGTTTAAATATCTTGGAATCTGCATCTGTGCCTTCCTCATCTTTTCTGAGTTGTTTTTTTAAACTGTGATTGAAATAAGTTTTCCCAAGCTGTTGGCACCATTTAAAAGTCCAAGGGCCATGAGCAGCATGGTCCTAGATTTAATTTGATTTTATTTTGGCTCCTGAGGCTAGTGACATCAGCAAACACAGACCAAACGATACAGTTGTGCCTATCCTTCCGTCGCCTGCTTTATTTCTGTGGTTAAAGACTGTGATGAAGGGCCAGATTTCCAAATGAATATGAGGTGACTGAATTTGCATTTTCAAATGAAGGCAGAATATTAAGACCTGTGGATGGGTTAGGTTTTTGTGAATGCTCCCATCCATTTTTGTAACTGATTTCTGGACTTGACTAAAGCTTACTGAAGGTGGTGCAAATGTGGCTGTTGCTTTAGCAGGATCTGTGTTTTCATGTTGCCACACAAGCAACACACATAAATATTGGGCACAAAATGCCTGAGCAGTTGCTTGGTAAAAAATTGAAATGCTTTCTGTTTCAAACAGTGTTTGAAGAATACCAAAAACTTGCTGGTAAGAGCATAGAAGATTCTATCAAGAGTGAAACTCATGGTTCACTAGAAGATGCCATGCTGGCTATTGGTAAGAGTGGCTACATTTCCCTCTCTTTTGTGTGAGTCTGCTGCCTTTTCTCCTGTAGTAGTTGACTCTTATGGGATGGATCTACTTTATAAAGGTATCAGGTAGGAAGAAAAGGGTATTTAAGTAAGATAAACTCAGATCCCAGGAGCACACTGAATTAATGGAAACCATGTTGAATCTTTGTTACCTGCTGCTCTGGACTGGAATTACTTTGAATCTTAATAAGCCTTTTTGTATATATAGTGAAATGCACAAGGAATGTCCGTTGCTACTTTGCGGAGAGGCTGTACCATGCTTTAAAGGTAAGACTCTTTATTGTAACATACCTGTTTTCATACTGGACTTAACTTGCAACCTGGCTTCCACCAATTCAAATTAGAAGACCCAAGGTTTTGGTGAAATCCAGCAAGTTTAGAGCTATTGTTGCAAATAATAGCAAAATCCCTTCAAACACATTGAGTAGAAAAGTACCTTTTAAGCTTGAGATACCAAGGGAGTCTGGCTTTTCTGACTTAGGAGTCTGCAAGGACACCAGTCCCACCTTCTGAAACATGCATAAACCTTCTGGAAGATGATTTTCTAGGAGAGTGATCATGGAGTTTTGCCCATAATGTTAACTTCATGGACTGAAACACAATATTTTCTTTTTAGGAAGCAATTCTCTCAATGGCAGTATAAAATGAAAGAGTTCCAAATGGGGACACATAAGGCATCTGCAGATTGTGCCCCTGTAACTCTTGACTGATATGTAAAAGACGTAAGCACTCCCAACTTTGTGGAAAGCTGAGATGGCTGATTATTTTTATTATTGATGTGATCTTAATTTTCCTGTGAGTGATTAAACAATATTGGTTGGAGCCAAGTGTTGGATGGGTGATGCTGCAGAAGGACAGTATGTATTCAGTGCCGACTTCCAACTCTGTAGCATGTTTGCTTTTGCATTTGACATGTGCAAAGACTTATAGCACAGTTCCATGGTAAGCTTGAGGTATTGACAGTGGCTCCTGGGAGGGGGGTGGGGGTTGACCCTCCAGAAAGAAGCAGGTGTGCTGCAACCCATGTGCCAAGTGATGTTTGAAAGCTGACTCCTCCTGTCCTGGACCAGTTTGCAACAGCTTATCCCTCAAACACCCACTAAGATCACAGGCTGATGTATCTGTTATTCCAGGGGGCTGGCACCGATGATGGAACTCTTATAAGGGTGATTGTTTCTCGAAGTGAAGTTGACTTAAATCTTATAAAGGTTGAATTCAAGCATATTGCAGGAAAGTCTCTCTCCAGCATGATTCTGGTAAGCAGCATCTTGATACAATGGTTCTTAATCATCACATACATTCCTAGCATCTCCAGCACTGTTGAATACTTCCATGGTTATTTTCAGTAAAAAGGTAATTTCTGCTAAGATCATAGCTCTCCTTCATTAGGCCTATTAACAGTCATCTCCTTGAGACCTATTTGCCTGAAAGATGAGTGAGATTGTATGGTCTGTAGGTGACTCGGGCAAAGCCAAACCTGAGGAGAGATTCCTCCAGGCTTTTTATGGACCAGACTCTGTATCTGTGTACTTCATGATCTTGTAGATAAATCTAGGTTCATGTCATCCTCCCTGTTACACCTTTACCACACTTCTGTGCCAGTTTCTTTTCTGTCTCTGCTGTCCTTAACTACTCACAAGCTAAGTCAAAGCAGTGCTGATACATTTTTTTTTTTTTTTTTTTTTTTAAAACTGACTTATCCCAGATGAAGACCTGGTCTATACTGTGGTGATATAGGTTTAGGAACTGAACCTTGTCAAAGCTTCTTGCAGCTTTTGGGGTTTAAGTCTCAGCTCTGAGTGAATGACCCTGCCCTAGCAAAAAGCCATGTTTTCTATTAGGGCTGAAATGGTGGGCTTCTAAGGACTCTGGGACATTCCTCTCCCCCAGTGCAAATGGCACAGAAGCCCTATCCTTAGCAGTCCCCATGGGAAGTCTGATTCTGTAATGAAGGCTCTTTCTTCTAATTGACACTGTCAGTGTCTGTCATGTTGATTAATGATCAGTCTTCAAGGGTTTGTACAGAATATTCGGAGAAGTGGAACTGGCTTTACACCTGTCATCACAAAACATTCAGAAGGAGCAAATTTCTTATCTAGTGATATTCTCTGTAGTGCTTCTCTAGATCCAAATGACCATATTTGTGGCTTTTTAAAAAAATGTTATATGTCAGGGCTATCTATACTGCCCTTTCCCTTCCTGTAGCAGGGAGAATGCTACACGCATACCCAGGGACATAAAAACTGAACAAAACAGGCACGGTTGCTCTCATTCGTGATGACTTTGTCTGTGTTGCTCTGTGGGATGGAGCCCTGATCAATTAATTGCTCACCTGGATTCCAAAGAAAAGAATTGGACTTGATAAATGTTATTTCAGGTGGCAGCTACAAGCCTCATTTCTCCATTTGCTTTTGATGGTGTGTTGGCTGGCAGTAACTCTGCTGAAGTCTGGCTTGCTCTTCCCAAAGTCCTTTTCCTGTGGGGGAATATTCCACAGACTGACAAAGTCAGCACTCGGGGCATGCAGAGGAACTTCCATGCTCACCTTTTTTCTTTTTTTTTTTCTTCTTTTTTTTCTTTTTTTTCTTTTTTTTTTTTTTCTCCTGTCAGGATGACACCAGTGGTGATTACAAGACAGCCTTGTTGAGTCTCTGTGGCAGTGACTGACAAAATCTAGGAAGAAGATGTTGAAATGGATACCGAGGGGAAAATTAACAGTGAACAAGGGTCTGAAAATGTACATGTAGAAAAATCTTTCCATTGATACAAGGTGTGTGTGTGGGGGGGAAGAGATCAAATTAATGGTGAAGATTTCCAAAGCTCTCTGAAGGATGTGCATGTTCATTACACATTAAAAACTATTCACTTCCTGACAGTTTTTCAAACACAAGTGGGAATATTCTTTTTTGTTTCTATTCTGTTCTATGCAATTTCCTTGCTCTTTTAACACACTGTGAAAGGGTGGCACTTGGATGTGAAATTAAAGACTTTTTTGAACCCTCTGCAGGTGTTTCATAATTCTGAACAACCCTACAAAGCTTGGGCTGTCCTCAAGCCTTCCTAACTTCTAGGACAAGCTGGTACAGTACCAACTGGGTCTGGAAGGAGTCCTAGATATTAATGGGGCTTTAGGGTGTGGGTCGGAATGGAGAATTCAGTTGTAGAGGAGGGAGGGGAGCTGGTTTAGCAGCCTTATCTGCATAACTTCAGTGAGGACTCCCCAAAGAGCAGGGAATGGTAGAGCCAAACTGGCTGTAAGCATGTGAAAGTTGAAAGCTGTGTGCTTGATTTCATACTTGGTTATGTGTCTGCAGGGGTGGGGGAGACTAGCAAGTTCATGGTACGACATAAATCGGACTGTGGGGAATTCAAAACTGGCCCGGATGACTTGTTTTTGGTGAATGTAGGATATCCTACTCTTGGGAAGAGACTTGTTTCTGTTCCTAGTTTCACAGTAATTTCACAGGGGTCAATGGACTGCCTTGGAAGTTGCCCCCCACCTCCATGACTGCCCCAAATTTGGGCAGTGATACAGAGAGAACAGGATGAAATGCTTTGACAAGCTCATGTCTGCCTTGATCAATAGTTCAGGTGAACATGAAGAGGAGGTGGTTTCAATCTCTGATCCTTTAAGTGCTTGTGTTTTCAGTGATAACCCGATTTCTCACCTGGACTAAAAGTGAGTTGGAGATATGTCTCTAGACAGCGTCAAGGGGGATGTAGACCAGCTCCAGCCATCAAAGAACAGGGAATCACATCTCCATTCTGCTGACCAGAGGACCTACTTGATTTTTCGGAGAGTCACTTGTCGTTGCCACTGATGATCAGCCTTCTCCTAGTTTTGCTTAAGAGCAGGTTCAGAGGCTGATTTCTAGCGAGAGGCGTGCCGGGACCGGCATGGGATGCCTGCTGCGGAGAAAACCGTGCTTACACCACCCTCTTGTGGGTGACAGCCTGTGTACAGCCCGGCCGGCGGGACCACGGCGGGGAGAGCTCACGGACCCACGCGGGACCCCGAGACCTGTCCGCCGGATAGGGCAGGTAAGCGAACATCCCAGTCACTCCCCGCCTCCCCGAGTAGTGCCCAAATGCCTCGGTTACAGGCAGGGCTCCAGCGGGAGAGATGCAGAACAGGCACGGGGTGGTGAGATTTGCTCCCCTTTAAACAACACAGGCTTTCCCTCCCAGCTGTTTTAAAATCTATAATGAAAGGGTGTATTTGCTGACAGCTGCCCCCTTCGTGACTCTGGTTAAGGGACTCTCACCCTGCAGCCCCTTAGCACTGGTATGGCTAAGAGGCTCTGCAGAAATGCTTTCCTCTGACCAGATCTGTGTGATGAGGTTTTAGTGAAAATATAAGTCATTCCTCCCCATGTTTGGTGTATTATTTTGGAAAGGCCAAATGGGAATTGGTAACTGCCCTAGCAGGGAGCATGAATAACTTATACAGTTGTACCCATGACATTTTCATTTCCTGAGGCTGGACAGTCAGCAAGTGAGAAGTAATCCCAGCTTTGAGAGACTTAACATCTGACTAGAACAGCCTAAAGAAAGCTTAGCTCTTCAAAGATATTTTAGTCCAGAGTTGTCTGATTTTACTGCAACTTTTGTGCTTATAGCATCTTGGAGCTCCTCTTTTTGTTACTATCAGGTTATTCAGGTCAGAGGTTGGCTTTTCTTGTTGCCCTGTGCTTAGCACAGTGGGTTAGGATTAGAGCTGTTTCAGTGTGATTGTGGTGCCAATTTATTAATAACAGCTTGGGCGATGTAAGGTGAGTTGCCAGTAGGCTCACAGGAGATCAGTAGTAAAGCTGGGAAGGAGGAACAACCGAGGGAAGCTGATTCTATCACCATAATTGCTGGGAAACAAAACAATTGTAAAACATCAATAAAGATTTAATTACATATTGATTGCTGCTAAAATGTTCCCTGGGTGAACAGGCGCTTTATTAAAGCGGAATCAATTCCTAAGCTGTTCTAACCAGTCTTTTCCAAATGCAAATATTGATTTAGGGCCTTTCTATTCATTCGCAGCTTAATTAACATGATTTTATTGCATAAAAATCAAGATAAAAGCTCAGTAAGGAAAAGGTAACAGGGGCAATGTAAAAAATGCCCAGGACCAGTGCAGGCCTTCTGCTGCCTATGTGCCAGCCTTTTTCTACCCGCTGTGCTGCAGGAAGACCTGTGTGCAGGGGGTCTCCAGGGACTGCACTAATGCCACCTTGCTTGTCCCTCCCTGGGTGGCTGCTCTGTGTTTCCAGATGCAGCGCGCACAGTGCAGGAGTTGTGCTAACCAGCAGCGTGGTGAGGTGTAGGTACTTTAGCTCTCTGCTCAACTCACACCTAGGTGTACATAGGAATAGTTGACTCCAACTACTAGGTCTGTTCCTGACACCTAGGAAAACTAATAAAAATCTATTCCAGATATGATGCCAGTGCACATAAATCATGTTTAAGCCCTGAAGACTCCTATTCCAGAGAAAGCTGACTTCATATAGTGTTGCTTAATTCTCCCAGCATCCCAGTGCAGATGTGGGTTGAAACCCAGAAGGCCGAACAGAGGATCCCCAGGCAATGGCCAGCCACAGGCAAGCAAAGGCTCTGCTTAAGAGCGCTCTCATCACTGTGCCTTCTGGAGAAAAGAAGAAAAGATTGGATGGTCTGGCTTTACTTGCATTTCTATTTTGTAACAGTTTGGAGTAATTTTTGTATAAGGTATATTTAAGTGTTCAAAGTGAGGTTAAAAAAAAAAAAACATTGTTCCTGTCAGGAAGTGGAAGAAAACAGCAAATATCTTAATTGGGTGAAGCGGCAGATCTCTTTCCCATCTCCTCATGCTTAGGAATGTTTTTTAAGGCGGAGGAAATAATCTGAGGACGATATTCAATCTTCCTGGTTCCCTACGGTTTCCCCAGCAGTGCTCAGAGGCACCCTGGGATGGTGCAGGCTGTTGGGCTAGGCTGGGGCAAGCAAAGAGCCTTGCCAGAGGCATCAGAGCTGGCACTGGGGCTTCTGTGAGGCAGCCCGGACAGCACTTCATTTCAGAGCAGAGGGTGGGTGTGCTGGTTTTGGCTGGGACAGAGTTAATTTTCTTCATTGTAACCAGTATGGAGCTCTGTTTTGGATTTGGGCTGAAAACAGTGTTGACAATGCAGAGACGTTTTCGTTATTGCTGAGCAGTGCTTACACAGAGCCAAGGTCTTTTCTGCATCTCACCCCACCAGCGAGTAGCTGGGGGTGCACAAGGAGTTGGGAGGGGACACAGCCAGGACAGCTGACCCCAACTGACCAAAGGGATATTCCATACCATATGGCATCATGCTCGGTATATAATTGGGGAAGATGGCTGGAAGGTGGGATTGCTGCTCAGAAACAGATGGGCCATTAGGCTTGTTTGGGTTTTTTGTTTTTGTTTCTTCTCTGCAGGTAGTGAGCAATCGCATTTGTGCATTGCTTCTGTTACACATATATAATTATTATTATTATTCTCTTCCTTTATTATACTGTTAAACTGCCTTTATCTCAACCCATGAGTTTGATTTTTTTCTTTTTTTTCCCTGTTCTCCTCCCCATTCCACTGGCAGGGAAGAGTGAGCGAGCAGCTGCATGGTGCTTAGTTACCAGCTGGGGTTAAACCTCAACAGTCCTTTTTGGTGCCCAATATGGGGCACAAAGGGTTGAGATAACAGATCTGACCAGAGCATGTTAAAACAAATTCATTGTAAGCATTCATTATATTAGTTTAATAGTTGCTCATCACAATGTTGTATTATTTGTTCATATGGTTGTGTAAAGTAATTCCTTACGTTATGTATTCCCTATGGTGCTGTTTATCATCTCTGGGAGCTGGAAGACTTTTTTCCTTTTGCTGCACTGTGTACTACCCGGTTATGATAAGATAACATTATTAGCCATGAGAATTATTTGGTATGTGTATTCAGCATTGCTGTCATTTCCATACCTCGGGCGCTATCTCCTGGGAATTATTAATAATAGCGCACTCTACCTTTTTTCCCCAGAGAACCAATCTATGGGGGAGACAGAGAGGAATACTTTCACCTTCACTTTCCCTTTCTCCTTCAGGCTTGCTACCACATCTCTTGAGAATTTTGAATATCCTTGTTCCTATTGCTAGATCTCTTGAATGTGGTTCAGGTCTTGTTTAGGGTTAAACAACTAATAAAGAATACCACTCAGAGACCTGCCCCGAGACTGGCTGGTTATGAGTGGGATAGTATGGGCAAGTACCTAGATCAGTGGGCACCTCCAGTGTTTTGGAACTTCACCCCTGAACAAGTGCAGAATCCTGTAAAACTAGTAAAATATTTGGAAAAAGTCTGCTGGCAATTCCAGAGAGACATAAATCACTGCAACGTGCTGGGGGGCCTGGCCCCTGCCTATCAAGCCCTGTTCAATACTATTCAGTACTCTCAAGGGAAAGAGAAGGTCTCTGAATCTGATGACCAAACAGGCACTGCAGTTACTCCACCTCCTTTTTTTTTTTTTTTTTTTTAATCCTCACTGCTGGGCAGATGGGAGCCTTTCTGAATGGACACTGCTGATTATTTTTTATTCCAAAATTAATAAATTAATGGTAAATTAGTGTTGATTTATTAATGTAACTTGCTGCACTGAGGAAATACTGCCTGCCACAGGCATCCAGATGGGATAATGGAGTCTCCTAGTGTTGTGGCTTATTGCCTGGCTTTCTCGAAGGAGCCTGTTTTGCTGGCAAGGTGGCCATCTGATGATGAAGTTGTAGACCTTCCTTGGGACCTATTGGATGGTATCTCCCTTGCAGGGAAGATAGTACCAAATTGTAAGATGATAAGATGGGACTGTGCCAAAGACATAACAAGATTTCCTTCAGCTTCTGCCCTGAACCTGAATGCCCGAGCTGACTCCAAAGACTCTTCTTCAGTGGTTGGAGTTGACAAGTGCCGCACATCCCCGTGTCTGGGATACCGCAGCAGCACAGAAATGTTTTGTTTGACACAGTGCGATGACCTCTTCTGCTCAGACCACGTATAACCGAGAAGGTCACTCCAATTCTCCATCATTCCCATTGCTGCAAACAATACTGGCCTTGTAAGTATTTGCTGTTCAGGCTTCTGGTGTGTCGTGGTTTAGCCCCAGCCAGCAACTAAGTACCATGTGGCTACTTGCTCAATCTTCCCCCTGTACCCCGTGGGACGGGGAGGACAATTGGAAGAAAAAGGTAAAACTTGTGGGTTGGCATAAGGGCAATTTATTAGCACAGCAAAGGAAGATGAAAATAACAACAATACTAATAAAAGAATATACAAAGCAGGTGAGACACAATGCAATTTGCTCACTGCCTGGAATCCAATGCTCAGCCCATCCCCAAGCAGTAATCCCTCCTTCCCTGCCAGCTCCCCAGCTTATATACTGAGCATGATGTCGTATGCTATGAAATATCTCTTTGGCTAGTTTGGGTCAGCTATCCTGGCTGTGTCCCCTCACAGCTTCTTGTGAAAAATTTATTCTATCCCATCTGACAACCCAGGACATGGTCTCATCCATTTGAACCCAAAGGACTCACCCCTGAGGTTTCAAGAAGTTATAGGTAGAGAATTTGTTCTTTACTAAAAACCTTATGTTAGGTTGCAGGAAAAAAAAGTACTTTAGGTTTTCTATCTGGCTGTCCTCCCAGAAGATGATAGAAACAGTCAGCCCTGGGGACCTGGGGACCTGTCTGGAGGAAAGTGTGATTTGTTCAAGCTCTGCTTCTGTTTTCCCAATATGCTTTCCTGTTCCAAATCTCAATTAGCCATGGTGCGTCAGCATCATGCCTTGGACTGATTATGTCTGTTGGAGGCTTGGGACTGACATTTCTGACCGAAAGTTGTATGCCTGACACTTAAGGGTGTCATTGGTATGGGAGTTCAAAGTTCCCAGTGACTTTATCCATAATACTTAGTATTTCTTTGAAACATGCATATGGTGATATGTTTCTATGACACATAAATCATATGGATACATCCAAGTGGTTTTATAGTCCTAAGAAACCTTTTCTGCATTACTAGCTAGGTAAAGGTCAATATTACAAAAGAAACACACATGTCCATAGATTCTGTACATGCAGGGATCTAACATTTGGAGAAATAAATAGCTCTGGACCACACAGAGGAACTAGTACTGTTCTCTCTGTGGTAATGAAGAACAGGATATGTTGTAGGCACAATATTATTAATAAATAGTGAGCAATGCAATACAAATCTGTAATTCAATTTAGGATTTCAGCTGAAATTGCTCTTTGGAGTTATAGATGACAGTGAGCTCTGAAATTGAGTTACAGTCCAAGCAGGAACTGAGTCATGTGTAGCAATGTTCTAGGGAAGCATAGAATCACAGTCAGCACTGGGCAAAATGTTATTGACAGTAGTGTATTCACTGAAAAATGGCATTTGGTGGACAGAAATGAAATTTAATTGAGCTTATAAATGAATGTCGGGCAGAAAAATAAGGGGAAAATGAAAGTCAACATTTCCATGTATTGATTTTAAAATGACAACTTTATTTTTAAAATTGTTTCAAGCTGAAAAACAATTACTAAAAGGTTTCATTAATCTGAAGCTGATACATGACATTTTGGAGGGGAGAAAGTGAATATTTGTTTGCCTCAGAATTTTCTTTTACTTTCCAAAATATCACCTTAATTTCTATTTTAGTTTGAGCCAAAGAACCACAGTTTCCCCTTCAATTCCTTGGTTTAGCTACTGAGCTGAAACATCCCTTGTTATTTTAGCCATAATAAAGGTTGATGTTCTTCAAAAGGGAGGGAAAAGTCATTGCTTAAATGTCGCTAGCAATCTTCTCCAACAGAAGAGATCAGTGTTGTGGGGGATAAGTTCTGAGTTTTAAACATATCCCAAAAGATCTAGACAGGAAGAAATAGGAAGACTATAGCAGGTGTCAACTTCTAGCCTGGTCAGAACTTCCTGTTCAAAGCTTATGAAGCATCTCAGAATCACCCAACAGCTTTGCTACCTTCCTGTGTTAGTCAACCTTTCCTTTCCAGTTTCCAGGGTTTCACCCGAACCTTACTTCATTACTTTGCTAGGAAGCAACTGTGACACATGAATATGAAATATTTTTGTAAGAAATACTAAGTCACAGTCAACTTTCCAATTTGCAGCAGAAAAGTAGCAAAAGGAAGGTGCAGAAACTTATTCACATTCTGTGCTGAACAATTCCAAACACAGGTTATTGTTCAGAAGTTTATTAGCTATTTAGAATTTTTTTTCCCCTAATCTAAAATACTGGAATATTCATTCAATACTCTGGCATCCTAGACTCAAAAAAAAAAAAAAAGCCTTACTAAATAAAAAGAGCTACTGCTTTCCCTAAGATCATATCAATCATTCACATTAATTGAAGAAATTATTGCTTAAATACAACAGGATCTCATGGTTATCCCCATGCTGTTGCCATCTCAGCTTTAGCTCTCTTCTTGCAGACAAGGCAGAAAAAGGTCTTGGAGTCTGTGCCACACACATGGTGTATTAAAGGCTGAGTCTAGGGCTGAAATGAAAAATGTCCTGCAGTCTTTGAAAATCATTATGTAAATGAGAAGGCTCCAGGGAGACCTTATTGCAGCCTTTGAGTACTTAAAGGGGACTTATAGGAAAGATGGGGACAAGCTTTTCAGCAGGGCCTGTTGTGATAGGACAAGGGGTAATGGTTTTAAACTAAAAGAGGGTAGATTTAGACTAGATATAAGGAAGAAATTGTTTACAGTAAGGGTGGTGAAATGCTGTAACAGGTTGCCCAGAGAGGTGGTAGATGTCCCATCCCTGGAAACATTCAAGGTCAGGCTGGACGGGGCTCTGAGCAACCTGCTCTAGTTGAAGATGTCCCTGCTCATTGCAGGGGACATTGGACTAGATGGCCTTTAAAGGTCCTCTCCAACCCAACCTTTTCTCTGATTCTGTGATAAATCCACTTATTCCTCACTGCTTGTCATGCTTCTGGGGCTGAAGGAAAATCCCTGGACAAGGCAGTCTTCTGCTCTGCAGACATGATAGCTTTGGATTTCTAAGCTAGAGCTGTGTTACCATGAATAATGTGCTAACTCTAAAAGCTAGATAGAGATAGATTGTTACTTCCTACAACTGTCTGTAATGAGGCTAAATTGATTAATTTCAGGAAAGTGTTCAGATTCCATGATAGAAGCTGTTAAATAAATAGGATTTTCAAGCAGTAAAGCACAAGATTCGTTTCTTATTAAGCACCAGATATTGTCCACATTTAAGGAGCTGGTGACCCAATATGATGCACCACACTAAGCCTATAGGTCCTTCCTCTTCCTCTTTTGTCTAGATCATCCTGTAAGAAATCCACAGCCATGCTAATTATCTCTTTTCCTCTCAAGTATCCTGGAAAGGCTGGTCAGACAATCTAGGATACTGAAAACCAGGCTAAATTCAAAGAAGAGCTTGACAAGATCATCTGTCTTCAAGTACATAATCTGTCTAACAGCTGATTCCCAAGTAAAATGATACCAGGCAAAAAGTTGGAAGAATGGTTGGTTTGTTTTTTGGTGGAAGATGGGGAGATAAGTTTCTTCTTAAACTAGCCAAGTACCCAGTAGGCATTACTACTTTTTTCTTGTTTCCTAGTGAACTTTTCACATGGTTCTAATGATAGGTCATAACCACTTTGTTAAATGTTTCAGTGACAGTAAACAGCAAAATTAATTGTCTAGAATACATTGTGCCTTAAAGTGCTCTTACTGGTTTAGGAGAATTGTGGTTAAAAACTGTGGCATTTGGATGACCTTCCTTTTGCTGTTCTTCCAGCTAATACTAATACTCAATTCTAGTATAAATAAAGGCAAACATTAGTGATAATAAACTTTCAAACTCAGTCACTGACTTGTTTATAGTTAGGTTGGTACTTGAGGGATCTAGTGCAATTTAAAAGGCAATAAATTGAAACAAACTCACTCCATTTTGGAGGCTGTTTATGAATTCTTTTAATTTGGTGTCATATTTATTTGGGGAGAATTAGATTATCCTATTCATTAGATGCAGTGGCTGGTGATGAATGGAACAACATTCCACATCAATGGCATTAATTGAATCCTCGCAAGCACAGATAATACCCCTGCAGGAAACAGGAGATGGAAAAGTTCTCCAAAGTAGGTCTGCAAATGCTGCAGTGAAGAGGGAGCTCTGCTGGATAGGCAGGATTGTTGGCAGCAGCTGAATGCTTTTCATTTTTTTGTGAGACTACTTAAAGAGTAGTTATGATCTCTGGATGTACAATTAAGATCAGATCCCCATGATGCTAGGCATTGCACAAGTGCATGTTAAGGGGAAGCTACTGCTCCAAGTCTGGGTTTAAACAGAAAAATCACATAATGTATGGGACAGGTGGTAGATCTAGTCAAGGGGAAAACAGGTGGGTTAGGATATGGTTTAATGATACAGCTTAGCTGCTGTGCTAGCTACCTGCTGCCCTAGCAGACCTGATGTACTTCCTTTACTCTGGCACTTGCCTGTCTTGGTGATGAGCTGGTTCTGGGGACAACTCAGCAGAGAATTTATCTCAATGTTTGTAGCCTGAGGCTGCAAATTTGTTTCAAGAGGTTGCCTGAACCAACTGAACAGCTCACTGATGGTGAAAGCAAGCTTTTCTGATCCCCCTTCCCTGCTCCCAGCCATGTACCGTTGCCTGGCCCTGCTCCCAGGCCTTGTCTGATCACACATCAGCTCTAACAGCAAAAAAACTAGATTAGCACTTCTTTGCCTGGGAAGGGAATTGCATCAGCTCAGCCTGAGATCATAGCCAAGGCAAGGGAGAAATCCCCTTTGGCAGGCAGGGAGCTCTTATTTCAGCTCAGTGATAACAAACCTGCCTCCTTCCTTTCCTGCTGGCTCAGACCCCTGCCGTGGTCAGATCATCAAACTGCTGGTACCACAATAGGGGAAACAGCAGGGTGGGCAAAGAGGAGGGTAGGGCCATGCCAGTCAGCCCACTGGATTGCCTTCCTTGGGTTTTGACATTGCACCCATGTAGGTGCTTTTAAAAATGGGGCTCAGCAGGCACAGAAAACCTTTTCACCATGTCTTGTCCAGGGTCACCCATGGTGTCTGAAGCAGAACCAGATAGAGAGTAGAGGTCTCCTGAGCTGCAGACTATTGCCATAACTAAATCTTTTGCCTCAGGGGAAATTTACTTTATTTCAAGAGGGAAGCCATAATCAAAAAGACCAGAGACCTTCCAGCAAAACTGATTTAAACGTGGGGTTTGTAACAAGACCCAGATAATTTTCTCCTAGCTCATCAATAATACATGCTTGTGTCTGTTGAGGACTTCTCGGAAATGTGTCATTCTTCCAGGGAGCGTGTCCTATTGATAGAGCCATAAGCCATTGCCAATTAATCAGGGCATAATGCAGTGTTCAAAAATGAGCATGAGCTTTTCATGCCAGTCCTCTTTGAATCATGCCTCCGCTATGATTCATGCCAGTCCTCTTTCAGATGAGAAGCTGTTCGTCATGAGCAAATTACTTTATTGTAAGTGAAAGCTGAAAACCACCCTGAGACATTGATGGGCTTAGGTGCAAAGAGGGTAGGAACCCAAGCTTCATTAAATTTTGAGTTTCGTGGTTGCTTCCTATGGAAGAGACTCTACTCTTGCACATCCCAATGGCACAAAGCAGTGAACAGTGGCAAAGTGGGTTGAAGCAACTGTGCCCTGGATGTATGGGACCTCTCGAGATCCCTGATGTGACCTATGAAGTCCCTGTATTCCTGATGGATCCTTTCCGCCACTGTTGTGCTTCCACTCTGCAGGCAAGGGCAGGTGTCCTCAGCAGTGTGTGCACCAGGACAGTTCTCCTGGAGGAATTCAGGGGCAGTAGTTGGAGGAATTTTTTCTGAATTTTTGGACACATGCCCCAAACCCTCCTGCTGGGTAAATGAGAGGGGCAGGGCAGCATATGTCAGGAATGATGATTACTCACACAAAAGGGAGGTGCCAGAACTGGCCACTGGGAACGCTGATGACTCTGAGCTCTGCCATCGCATGTCCTCTGCCAGGGGCAGGAGGGCTGGAAGGCAGTAAGTAGCACTGTCCCCATTTTGCTGAGGCAGAAACAGAGTTGAGTGACCAGTTCGGGGTCAGCAGTGGAGCAGGGATTAGGATGCAGTTCATCAGAGCCCCAGGCAAATGACCCACCTGGGGACTCCACTTCTCTCTGCTTGTGCTGGGCTATTTTTCTTTCTGACCTGCACTCTCAATATTGCAGTCCTGAGAAAGTGCTCTCAGCCAAGGTCTCAAAGAGGTTAAAGCAGTAATAGCCACAGAGGGAGCAACATGGGCATCTATAAAACTAACCATTTCAGAGCACTAATTTCATCAGCAAGCTAATTGCAAATATTGTATCTAAGAACATTTCCAGCCATCTGCAGGAAGGGAATGTCGCAGTGCTTGAAAGGCATCATGTATTTATGATTGTGTCTTGCTGACAAATAAATCTGGCACAGTGAGTTTTGGATGTAATGATGATAATCATGCAGAACAAACATCTCTTGCTGTTACATGGAGGTATTTACCACCACCTTTATTGTGCTATCTGAATCATAGAATCATAGAATGATTTGGGTTGGAAGGGATCTTGAAGATCATCTAGTTCTACCCCCCCTGCCATGGGCAGGGACACCCTCCACTAGACCAAGTTGCTCAAAGCCCCATCCAGCCTGGCCATGAACACTTCCAGGGATGGGGCATCCACAACTTCTCTGGGCAACCTGTTCCAGTGCCTCACCACCCTCATCATAGAAAATTTCTTCCTTATATCTAACGTAAAAATACTTCCTTGTGTGCGTAAAGTCCTGTTACATTTCGCCTCTGTTTTAGAGTATAGAACTGAGTGAATATGGGGACTGTTGCTGCTCCCTACAGCGGGACTTGGCTGTGCCTGCTGTCACACAGGAAACCTGTGATGCTGCAAGGAACAAAATCGTGTCTTCCCGGGTCCAAGGCTGGCACTCTGCCAACTGCATCTCCCTCTTTTATTGTGGATCCACGTAAATATTTGCAGTCTCTAAACAACTTTCATCAGAATCAGTCCTAAGGTGACGTGAGTGCCAAAGGGACCAAGAAAAGGCAGGTCTGTGTCCCATTCCCAGAGTAAGAACAGCAGCAATGTCAGGAAAGTGGAAGTTTGTGCTGTCACTGTCCCTGTGCTCTCTGTATTCTGGGTAAATTGAAATCCTCACTTCCTAGAACTGGAGGATTTGACAGACACCAAGTCTGCTGGAAGGTAGGTAAGTAATTTTTATAAAACATACAGGGCAGGATTCACCATGTGGTACATCTTTGGTTTTTGATGCTCCCTGAATCAGGCAACAGAGTTTGAGCTCTAAAGGAACCTGCCACCCCTTTGGATGGAGCTGTGGCACGATTTGCTTTTCTGCCTACTTGGAAGCAGTTCTTGAGGCTTGCTGCTCACTGGGAACCAAGTTTTGATGTTTGGTCTGTCTCACATAACTCTCAAATCATCTGTGTTTGTAACCAACCCTTTTCAAGGTCTTGTGTATTATGTATAAATAAAGTCAGTTATGTTTACCTTTTTCCTCTTGTGCAAAGGTGACCTGTAAGGACCTGACATGTGAAGCTACCTGATGAGGTGGCAATGTAACAAATAACATGCAAGACCTCCCTCCCACACACCAGTTAAATAGCTGTATGTCTGCATATAGTCTGCAGGTTTTGTGAGTTGCCAGGCAAGGAACTGAGAGTTTAAAACCACCACAGATCCTACTTTGCAAGATCCAGCAGCCTTTTAAAGAGAAGCCAAAATTATTTTTAAAAATACTTGTTTGAGAGTTGGTTTACTGAGGGAAGTTGTCCCACTAATCATTGTTATAACACTTGTTATGACACTTCCCTCACCTGATGATCAGTGGAGACATTATATTCTGAAGTCTCAAAAGTTTGTGCTGAGACGGACATGCTACCAAGCACAACAACATTTCTTTCTTGAGGGTAGGGTGAAGTTATTACGTTCAGGCTTAAGGCTAAATAATCCCAGGGGTCAAGACATTCAGACTGAACTTGCAACAACTAGCTCTTAAAATATTTCCAATTTTCCTCTAGAATAAGCCATCTGAAAAAACACACTCATGTTTCTTGTTAATTTCAGCATGCGGCCATCAATGAGACCTTGATGTTGTCTGCAAAGGAAATTGAAACCTTACCCCAGAAATAGCTCACTTTATTAACATTTATTAACATCCCAGCTTGTCTGGGATCCAGTCCTGGTCTGGACAGATTCAACACTAGGGCTGAGCACCATGGAGTTTGTTGAAGTTCTCTAGGATTTCTGGGGTGCAGTTAACATCTTCTCAAGATCATGACCTATAGTCAGAGCAGAGAACTGCACAAAGCTTTCTTTTCCCATTGACTTTAATAAGAGGTGTGGAGGCTAAGTACCTCTAATAATAAATAAATGTATGTGTATAAAGTGCTTGTCATAGTAAATAGACAGAAGTAGATGCTGAATCACAGCAGTGTGAAGGGACCCTCCGGAAGGATCTGCCAGCGCAAGCCCTTGCAGATCACTACCTGGGTTCTGGTTTTCGTATAGATTGTGTTATATGTCTGCCCTATAAACATATGCAACACAAGATTTTTACTTCTAAAGGCCTAAATTATTTGCATGTGAATACTGGACACAGTCCTAAGGGTGGTTTCCCACTCTGCAGTCTTGACCGTGCTCTGAGAGCTCAGCTTCTCTTGTTTGTGGTTCCCGTGTGTTATTGTTTAGGGTGGAGGCTGGATGGTTATGCAGTATGAAGTCTGCATCTACTTCTGCTCTGACACAGCCCAGGCTATGTGATCAGAAGATGTTGGTGTTGTCTGGGCACACTAGATGATTTTTTTTAAAATTCAATATATTCATTAAGGGTGTCATAGAGTCACATTTGTGAGATTGGTAATACTTGTAACATACATACTGTGACTAGTTCATAAACCCGTATGTCTGTCACTCCTCCTGGCAGAGATGATCCACAGAGATGACATGGGTTGAAGACAGTTCAACTAAAGCAGCACCCGGTCTCACTCAGTCGGCATCAGCAGAAGTGCAGAACCGTGAGCACAAACCTAGCTTTGCCACCTGTAGCACGCTTAGCACCAGGCCTCCCAAAATCTGAACCCAGGTCACTGGAAAACAAATAGAAAGCTCAGTTCATGCTGTCTGAGGTTTCAGTTCAGAAGTAAAGCTTCTTCTAGTCTTTCATGCCTCTTCCCAAGACAACTGCTATAATAATAATATTTTTGTCACAGCACATGGAGGAATGCGCCCCATTTTCCAAAGGTTTGTAAGGCAGGCAGGAAAATTCACCTCAAATTTCGAAGCTCTTACAATGTAACAGAAGGTCTGTTGAAGAAAACAGGGCCTGCACAATATCTTTTGTAATACAATAATGGAAACATTAGCCTTTGTCCATCCTACAAGAGTGGTACTGTTAGGAGCAAACAAACTTTGATCTTTAGACTGTGAGACAAAATATTGTTTGGGGAAAAAACCAGCAGGTTCACATGAATAATGGACAGCACTATGCAGGTTACTTCTAAATTATGAGGTTCCTTTGAAAACAAAATCCTGATTTAAGGGCAAATTTCTCAGCAGTCATGGAATTACTTAGGAATGGAAATCTGAGCAGATCTCAACTTGATGGAGCAAAAATAATTTGTAACACATATGCACTGATGTATAGGTAGAAAAAATAAACTGTTTGTTCATGCCTGAGCTCCCAATCCAGGATGTCTCAGTGAAACAAAGAATTAAATAACCTGCTAACTAGTATACTTCAGGATGGTTCAAATTGGCTAGGGCTGGATGGAGACTGGGCTTTGGCCCAGCTCCCCCCATGATAATGACTTTGTAGAGTTGCAGAAGCCATTTCCACTCACACAAGTGAAGCCTGTTTCACTGACTCCGATGGTGCTCTGCTGCTGAAAATCTGGTTTAAATTCAACCAGATGTTAATTCCCAAAGGCTGGGTAAGTCCTGACTGCCTGGAAGTAGGCTTTTTAAAATAAAACACTCTTCTAGCCTCCCCTACTGGGGTAGCTGCCACTTCATCTCTCACAACTTTTACCCCACTTTCAAGATTGCTGTGAGGCTTTATTAATGCTTGCAAAAAATTGCCCAGTGTTTTGCAGAAAGTGGATTTTTAAGTATGATATACTTTTACTATCTTTAATGCTGAAAAAAAAATAAAATCATAAAATCAGGAAGCACATTGACTGCAGTTTATTGGGAACACCTGGGTATAAAATCATCACCTGAGGCATCAGGGCATGGAAAAGTGAGAAACTCAAGCTTCATGTAATTCCAGTCTAAGATAATTGATTGAGGGTTAATTGCTAGGGAGGGGCCCAAAAGACTTGCCCTTCATTTATGCTATTTAAGGGGCTGGACATGGGCCTTTCAGGTGAGTTGTTGGGGAAGGTGAGTCTGAAAAGAGGTGGGAAGCTGTGATACCTTTTACTATGGAAGTCTAGTGTATTTCTTCATAGAGCAATTATTGTTGGAGATCTAATTAAAATCTCTCTACTGTTTTATGGTGGTGCTGTGTTCTTGGTTTGGTTTTTTTTCTTGTTTGGGGTTTTTTTAAGGTATCTTATTCTGAGACACTGTTACTTGTAGAAATAATCATTTGGTGATCTGAAAGCTTAATGTATGTTTCTAACAAAAAAAAGAAAAAAATCCTGCTGTTACCTGAAGGGAACAGGGAGTGATTGTTGTGCTGCTATGAACTGCCAAAAGATTTATGCTAGGTTCCTTAAAAAGGATAGCCTAAGCTGATGCCATCTTGGGGAAGCTTGCCCAGAGATAGCTCCTTTAGTTTTTTTCCTCTATGCATTGCAGAAAGTTATATCAAGGCATGGAGTAGTTAATGACTTGGCAGCCTGGGATAAAGGAAGGAGACTTCAAGCAAGGCTGGCATTGAGACTGCAGTGGTCAGTCTGATATCACAACTACCTGCCAGCAGAGCACAGGACTTAAAGCTGGTCCAAAGTTATCATCTGCTACAGCACCAGGTAAGCTTGTTTACTGGTTAACCAGGTTTTGTTCCTAAAGATAGAATGATTAGGAGGTGCATCAGTAAAAACTTTCCAGTTTCAAGCTCTGCATTACCTTGTTTTCATGAAAACATTGCTCATCTACCTGAACTGCCTTTTCTTTCTCTCTGCTTTAATTTGCTTGATGCAAGTTCAAATGGCAATTGTAGCCTGAATAGAAAAGCTCTTTTAGTTGGTTTTGGAATATAGTTGGCTGTTTCTCTGATTCTAGTAATCTTACGTTGCAGCTTGTCCTGATTTCTGTAGATCTTTCCTCAGAGCGGGTCTCTGTATTCTGCATGTGGCCCTTGAACAATGGCACTTTGTCAGGCATTACAACTATGTTGCTCTACACATCCTCAGATAGCATTTGCAGTTCTCATAGCTGCCTGATGTTACAAGCTTCATTGTAATGCTGGAAGGGTGGCATCATGTCATCGTCTAGCAGCACCAGCAACCATTGCTTTCTTCAAAGGACACTACAGTATTTTATAATGGTACCTTGGAAGATGGACTCAGGTACCTACCTTGATGTTGTGGTGAGCAGTACCTCAATGCACCTTGTGCGCCTGCATTATAAATATTCCTGAGTCTGTGCAGGGATCAGACTCTGCTCCTCAGGATTGTGGTGCATAGCTTAGACTCCACATCCACACAATATTGAACTAATACTGAATAAACAGATACTGCCATATCTCTATAGCACTTAAGTGCTCAGAAATGAAAATGGCAGGACAACTTGTAGAGAGTTGTTATCATTATTCCAGGGAGTATATATTTGTGGTGGACACTACTAATTTTTCTGATCAATGATAATTTACTAGCTCGTGGCTGCTTAAATATGTATTCACTCAGTTCTTACCAGTTGACACTTCTGAGCATTTGAGTTTCATGTTGACTCCTTATTTCTGCTCTCTTACTGCTAAGAGACAAAAAAAGTAATTTTAATAACTAAATATGCTTGTTTAGATTTGTTTATCCAGCTCTCATTACCTACTGAGAGTTACTTAATACCTTCTCTACAGTGTTGTGTAAGACAAACTAAAAAGAGGCTGTCATACTCCACTGTGATCCAGAGAGGAACTGAGCCAGCTGAATACAATTATGCAAGCTGGAACATGAACAGCATCCAAAACACACAGTAGGAATTCCCTCTGGCACAGTAGCACTCAAAAAAACCCATACTATACATTTGCAATAACTACAGAGGGTCAGGACCTAGCTTTAAAACTCATTGGAGAAAATGGACTTGCTGGTTTATTCTCATTAGTACTTCTACCAGACTTTAGACAGCTTCTTGTGTGGCACTCTCCTCAGTATTGTAAGCTGAGAAGTGCCTGGTGTCAATATAGGAATGTGATATTTTTTCAGAACTTAGAAGGCAAAAGCTCAACATAGGGTACTTTTACTCCATTTAGGATGGGCCTTAAACCTTTGTATTAAAGCTTCTATAAAATGTACTTTTTGGGTGCACTTGTGATCATTTGCAGCAATTGTAAATACCATTGCAATTCTACTAAAAGCAGTCAAAATATTTCATCAAAATTACATGCTAAGTACCTTCTGCCTTATCATAACATTGTCTCTGTTGTCAGTATGGTGCAGAATTTTTCATTTCCTGCTCTGAAAGACTGTTTAGTTCTATTGAACATCATCAAATAGATGTAGCGTTTAACCCAAGAGCTGGTTGTTTTTCAATCCTGGATAAAGTGGTGCCTGTAAATAAGGCTTGCAAAATGCTTTCTGTCTGAACAAAACTATGGGCTAGTTTTTATTACATGCTATTATTATAATTATAGGATCTTCTGGTTAATCAGGATATGCTTAATTAGGATAGCCATTTAATTGGGACATCTCCCAAGGAACCAATTTAGCTTAATGTTATTAGTACTATCTAATCAGGGCAGCTTAGAAAAAATTTGCTTTTAAAAAATAAGACCCCAGCAGAGGGAAAGATAAGCTGATGTTTTGCTGGTCTGATGCATCCAGCCCATTTTCTAAAGGTTTGGATAGCAGCACTGCTCAAGCAGCTGTGGGGATGATCTCCTTAAAGTAACAGAAGACAAGCCTGATCCTTCTGTTGTGAAAGCACCAGACACAACCTTCACTCCTGCTGTTGACTGCTGTGTCCTCACACTAGAAAACCCTGGCAAATGAGACACATGAACTTCACACTGTACATGGCAGGGGACAAAAGTCTCCAAATATAAATGGCAAAGCAGAAAACACCACCACTTTTAATCATGAAGGTATTTGCAAGGCTATGAAATAAAGCAACAAGTAACAGGTCTTAAAAGGAGAGTTGTTCAAGCAGAAATTCCCAGTGAAACTTTGTCATTGACCTTTTTTTCACATTTTAGTGAAAAAATGTATTTGTTCTATCTTAGGTTTTAAAGTTAATGTCTCTGTGGTTATACATTCAGCATTGCCCAATCAGATACCACAAAACAAAAGCTGCTGTTGTAAGGAAACATAGAATCATGTGAGTTAGGCCTAACTTTCAATAAGTTCAAAGGCTCTAACTTTTGTTATTGAACTTAAGATTCTATCTTGGCCTGTGAGCTAACATGACTCCAGGTGGGCAGCATGAGCCTGTAGCTGAACTAGGGCTGAAATTGCAATTTCAAATACTATTGAGAAACTTGAAGTGAAAGAAAAAGTAGGGGACAGACTTCCAGTTGATGTAAATCAGTGACATCCTATTGCAATTGGTGCAGATGTGCTGGTCTTCATGTGATGAAGATTATAGCTTAAGACAGTGAGATGAAGCAGTGATACACTTGCTTGTGCAAGGTGGCAGTACTGAAACAAGGTTGCCCAGAAGCTGTGGAATTTCTATCTATGGAGATATTCAAAACCCATCTGGACATGGTCCTGGTCACCTGTTTATGGTGACCCTGCTTAGGCTCAGGGTTGGAGAAAATGATTTTAAGAGGTCCCTTCCAACCTCAGCTGCTCTGTGATTCTGTGAAGGTTCCGACCGCACTCCCCTCGGTATGGGTAAAGAACAAATCTAGAGGTTGAGGGTTTAAGCAAAATGTTGACTTTGGTGAAGCTGGCTGAAGAAATCCTAGTCCCCAACATTCCCCCTTCCTCTGCTTTTTTCCATGCTGCAAGGTCACTGTCTTTCCTTGTGGTGATATAACTATTTATAGGGCCACAGCATTAACTGGATCAATGATAAGACAAGGCTTAAAATAACGAGTTTTCTTTTCTTAGAATGTTTATTTTTTTTGAGTGTTATTTTTAAATGCATGTCAGTTCAGCTATCCAGTTCCCAGCTCTGCTGGGATGTGCTGTCACAGCACATGGGATGATAAACAAGTGGCTGGGGAGATAGCTGGGAAGAGATGAGCGTGATGACTGGATCCAACACATTGTATAATTGTACACTGACTTATACTGTCTTTTGCTGAAAGCAGGAATATGTTATCTGATTTTAATTAATTAAAAAAAATCAGACCTCTGTCTTCAGCTGACAGTACCTCTTGGGTAATCTTCTTATGGGGATAGGCAGAACATACAAAGCCAGGTATGCTTTCCTTAGGTGCAGTTGAGGAGGTCTAACAGTTAACCAAATAAGAATTAAAATTGCATGAAAGTATATCCAGCAAGTTCTGCACAGTTCCTCAGGGGCTGGATGGCTCATTAGTACTACAGAGCCTGCAAGAAATGAACTCATTCAAACTAAGTTAATTATAAAATCAAGTAACTCCTCAAGAAGGGGAATTGTTCTAATTGTGTGACTGCCCATCCTTATTCAGGTCACCTTCTACAGCCCTGTCTCCTTTTCAGTGCTCTTATTCCCTGAGTCCAATCTGGATTGAATATGCTAGAGCTGCAGTTTTCAGAAATTCAGGTATCGTTAGGGTGGAAATGGATTATTGATTAGTGTGCCAGCGTAGGACTGGGTTCAATGCCTGCTCAGGTATGAACTCTTTGTATGACTTCAGCATGTCACCTTGGAGCTGAATTTATTACTGCATTTAGATGGGGCTTAAGCACCTGTATTCCAAAATCCTCAAAGCTCATCCTAACCTTAGACCTCACTTTGTGCCACTTTTCTGGTCCAGCTGAAATCCTGCCATGTCCAGAATCCCCTTGGTCTTGTCACCACCAATGAGCTGTTCACCTTCCCAGGCCCTGCTGCTGTCTGCAGAGCAGGTCCTGCCCAGCCTGTGCTTCCCCATAGCCCTGCTCCACTAGCTGTGCATCAGTAGCTTGGGCAAGGCAATACCCTTCCGCTACACACTCGTATGACTGCTGTGGGCAGCGCATGCAAGACCCTTCTTCAGTTCCCTGCACAGCTTTTGCAGTAGCAGAGCTATATTTGTAGCACAGGTACATAAGCAAAACTATCTGCCCGTGTCTTCAGGGCTCCAAAAAGAGAAAGGTAAGGTGTAAACCTATTTAATTCCTGGGAACAGAATACACTAAGAAATTAATTATCTGCAATCATTGCTGTCTCGTGGCAAAGACCAGGTGCTCTGCAGCTCTGTCTGCAGTCCTGAATGTGTATGCATATCCATGCACGTGCCTGTGGCATGTAGGAAAACACACAGTTGTGTAGAGGTCTCTGTAGCTGCCTACACTTAATTTCTGTGTACCATGATGGCGCTGGGAGGCCTGGAACTCATTTTAGAGGATGCTGCTGGCAGTTATTAACAATTAATGCATGTTAACAGAGAATGCAACAGATATTCTTTCTTAACAGGGAAGTGATTTGTAAACTTCTATTAAAACACTTGTCAGTGTTTTCCTGAATAGATATTAGAAATGCTGTTTAAAGAAGTTTGATAAGGAATGGATGTTCCTGGAAGCTGGTACCAGTTATTGGCCCCATAACTCTTATTAATTTGTATTTAGTTATAAAAGGAAACATTAAACATCGTTTGCCCTCAGTATAAAATGGAAGATTGCCACTGATAAGCATGTTTAAAATAAGCCTCACGGTGGTTATTTTCATTCCCAAAATATAATAACAGATTATGGAGACAAAAATGAATGCAGTCAGTCCAGCTGATGGCTAAATCATAACAATAGCATCAATTGATTTGTTTCCAGGTCTAAAAAAAACTAATAAAGATTTATGTCATCTCCTAGATAGAAGAGAATTAAGGTTAATGTCTCAAATCTGTTCCTTATGTTCAGATACTCTCTCTGTACACACAGATGCTTGCTACTACTTTTCATCTGAATTCTAATTGTAAAAAGTAATACTGAGTTAAGCTGGTTGAAATAAAGGCATGTTCCTCTGTATTATTTTGAAGGGAACTATTAGCTGTTCTGTACTGCACCAAATCATACCATTTGCTTAGAGTCCAGTCACAGTAATGCACTCATGGGTGCTTTACAGTGTTTATCATTACTGTACTGTTTCTTTATATTCTTTCTAGTGAAGCTAATGTGTTAACCTAGAAAGTACTGCATTGTAGGAAGTCTAAAACAAAGCTACTTCTATTCCTGACATAATTTCAAGTAAACAGGTTTTTTTACTGCATTCAACCTGTTTGCAGAATGAGGGACTGTTTTTCATCCTTGTAAGTAGTTGCCTGGAAATTGTCAAAATGAAAAAGTGGATTTTCTTAATGAATTATTTTTAAAATGCATGGTGTACACTTGTTCCATGGCCCAGATCTTGAGAAATTATGTGGGCTTATGATTCACTGTATATATATATATTAATTCTGGAATGCTTTGCATATTGTTGCTCTAACAGATTATGGTTTGTGGGGAAATTGATCACTGAAAATGTTTTGAAGTGTAAAGTCTCATATTGTCCTCACTTAAAGCTTAACCTTTGCCAATCTAGAGTGTAATATATTCATTTTGCATCGCAAAGAATTGAGTATATACTGGATCACGGTTTTGTTTGTAAATATATTGCCTGTTGTTCTGACTACAGGTAGAATGCTTTTGTTTCAGCCAAATTCCCTGCTTCCTTCCCACAAATAGTAAGATACTCCTTATTCAGGACCTCTCTGCCCTGCTGTCTGTAAGCAATTCACCCAGCTATTGAACAAAGTATTTTCTGTCATATGGGATGAATACTATAGCACTATTTAACTGAGCATTTTTTATAAATGGGTGGGCCTCATCAATTTAAGTTCTAAAAAAAAAAAAATCTCTGGAATTCAATTTCATCCCAGGTTTCCATCATACAATCTCTGTGCTGCTACTAGGTTTCATGTTTACTAAGCACTTATTAGAAGGACAACAAAACAATTCTGACTAAGGCCTAATGAGCATTGTCTGGCAGGAAAAGGCATTATACAAAAGCATAAATCTCAGGCTTATTCTACTTATGACTTCCTGAGTTCAAAGAAGTGACTTTGTAAAGCAAACTGAAAAAGTGAGGGAAGGTTGTAAAAGCTATGTGGATGTTGATGCTCATAAAATGTAAACCCAGATTAGCCATGGTGCCAAGCAACAACTTCCACTGAAATCAATACTGGCCTGAAAATCAGACCAATATTTAATGAATTAGAAATTTGAAGAGAATCTCCTGTAAAAGCAATGTTGGTTGATCTTGTGAGAAGACACACAGGTCAAAGTAAAAGAATCCTTTAAGAGGTCCTTAAGATATAATGTCTTAATTTACAATAAGCTGTCTTAGACTGTCATCCTTCATACGTGTGTACACTGCGTTTGCAAATAGCAAACCTACAGTGCAGACCCTGACTGACTACTATCGCAATGTCATTACCAACTGCTGTTGATGATTACATCACACTTATGGCATACAACAACATGCCAGGCAGGTAGCAGATACTGCTATTGCACTCTTTCCTTGTGTGTATAAAAGTAATAAACATAACCTGGTCATCTCACCTCAATTTACTTTCTGTTGAGGCAGGTAACCCAGGTCACAGAAATTTACTAATTTTTTTAATCCAGTCAAAGCATTTCTGAGGTTCAACAAAATTTTTATAAATGTCCCCTATTGGTTTTTATTTCAGCAGTCTCTGTTACTTTCTGGTTGGATTTCTGGCCAGGGTTCAGGACAGTATACTGTGTAGGACGCAGTTTCCTGTGCAATCTGGGAAGTCTGTGAAGATGAGCTGAGTCCTGGCATTAGAATATTCCAATGTCCCATGTTGAATTTTTGATACTTAGCCTGTCCTCTCCTCAGTTGGCTGTGCTGCATCATTGTCTGTCCTTAGCAATAATGTATCAAGCTATTAATCCTTCATATATCAATGGCTCTTATCATACAGCATAACTTGTTTTCTCTTGATAAGCACTAGTTGAGAATTAAGTCTTATGTACTTCATCCCGTGTATTATGCCATTTTACGGAATCAGGCACAGAGAAGTGAAGTAACACAGACGATATTTTATTTGTTATTAGACTCCCCACAGTGTGCCACTTACAGCAATAACTTGTTTTCTTGCTCTGAAAACATTGCTATCTTCTTACAGCATGTCACAAGAAGCAGGGTTATAAAAAGCTTTTTTAAAAAAAAAGCAGAGTAAGTTCTTAGAATTGTACGAATTCATGATTTGCACAACTCCTGTGTATTTGTAAAGAGCATACTCAAAAGCATCACTGCATACAATGAACACAAAAATGCTTGATCTGTCTTAGATATGAACCTTATTTGTTATTTACAAATGGATAAGATGTATGTAAGCTATTTCTGTTCTGTTACCCTCTGCTGGGACCAAAGAGACACAGCCCCCCCTTGGTTGCATTAAAGCCTCAAAGTGACAAATAAAATGGCTTTCAACCATGCAGGCGTAATTGCATCCAGCCTGGTGCCTTCAAAGGGAACAGAGAACAGTTGCTAGAGCAGTTCTTAAACTAGCAGCATAATATCCTCTACTGCATTTGTGCACAGCTGCATAAGCCTTGATGTCCACACAGAATAAAGAAGTGGTGATAAACGTACCTTTCCTGTTATGGCTATTTGTGCCAGGAGGATGCCTAGTGTGTAAACAAAGATAGGGCTTACACATGGCATAGATACTTAGTCCTTTGGAACTTAGATTTACATTTTTTCTGGGTTTACTCTAAAGTTTATTTTGTTACCTAGGAAACTTTAGAGCTTGAAAAACATGTGCCTCAGGATGGTATTTAAGTAGATCAATAGGCAGCAGCTGGTTGGGAGTTTTGAGGATCTGCATTTTTTGCAGTTGGATGGATGGGTGCAGTTTGGTGTCTTTAGTGTTTAAATCTTTTAGTTTATCCAGTCCAAAGTTTGTTAGCAATAAACAGTACTTGACTCCAAACTTGACACTTCCCTTAATCACTAGAGGAAGATACATCCGTTCATGTCTGTCTGGGTTACTATAAAGTTGGATCTGCTTCCTTTACATATTTACTTGTGATCATGGATACAAATGGTCACATGAATTACAGTTAAACAAAGAGTCAGACCCTGCTGATATTTCTACCCTTTGGAGGAAGAACTGGGATCTCACGCACAATGCAAAAGCATTGTTCTGCTGGCAGGTCTCTGACATACTGTAAGTGCTCTATCAAGAAGTTTTCACATAGAACTAGCAACAAAGGCATGTTCATGGAAGTACAAATTCTAAAGGTAATTGTGTTTCCATTTTAAAACATTGGCGTTTGATAAGTAGTATGCTTAAGATCATAAATCAGATAGTCTTTTATGTTTGTGCTTACCAGAGTAGTCTTACGATAGCTTGACACATCTTAAAGATTGGAATTATAATGAGCACAAGAAGCAGGCAGAATGACTCAAGGCTTATTGGATGAAATTGATCCCAAATACAAAAAAACTACAAAGCTTAAGCAGTATTTAAGCCCCCAAATAATACAACACAGTTTTGGCATAAGTCAAGCTGAGGAGGAGGAGTTACATATTTTGTACCACTCAGCATCACATGGTTGTATCAGCTCTGGTTTCAGATACAGTAGCAAATTTCAAGCTGTGTATAAGAGAAGAGTCCTGTTGTTCTGTGTTTCTAATAGACTCAATGTCCAGTCTACAAATGCTATTGCATACAAACAAATCAAGAGAAGCAACTTCTCATCCTACTGTGGTAAGTAACAAAGGAAAAAAAAGCAGAAGTCCATTTGAAAGAAGCAAAAATGTCTTGCCAGGTAATTGAGGAAATTACAAAGGGTAATTGCATGTGACCTCTTACTGAGATATACAGGTTCTTCCCAGAATTAGAAGGGTGGCTGCATTGAAACAGCTTCTGCCTTAAGACTCTGCACGTGAGAATTCAAGTTCAAACGTGAAGTTTTGCCGTGATTTCTGTGCACCCAGCTCATGGCAAGGGATTAACTCCCATTTCTGCCAGCTGAGGATATGAACTTACAAGGTAGCAAGAGCTATCAACAAGTATAGCATAAGGTTTTGTTTTTGTCTTCAGACACTCTGTCCAACATTCATATTGCCTGTCAGACCACAGCATGGGAAGAATTTTTTCCTCACCAAACTATTTACCAATTTGTCTAACCAGAGAGCTTCCAGCTAAAGGATTTCTATCTGTCTGCACATCTATACATTGGATAGCTTCAACTGAATGCAGACCCATTGACTACAATGAGTAATGACTGCTTATTATAGCGTAATTCAGGTTGGAAATTACCTCAGGTGGTCACCTAGTTCAGTCTTCTGCTAAGGTTAGTTTAACAACTTGGGACAGAATTAACTTCCCTATTTCTTTAGCATTGACCTGATTGGTCTCCTTCTTACACTTGCTGCCTTTTTTTTAATCTGTTCCTCAGTATGAGCTTCTTGGTCATAGCTGCTTCTTGGTTTCTCAGTAGTCACTGAGCAATGTCTTTGGCTCCAGAGGTTAAAATGAGCTTATGTTTTGTAGGTTTCATGGACAAAAACTAAACATACTACAGATGTGAAAAAATGACCCTCACTTCAGTAGAGCAATTAACAATACTACCTATTTACATTTATCTTGGCTTCAACCTGACCTGGGTTCTGCTTGTGTCTTTTCCTTGACCTTCTACTGATTAGTTGGAATTTCAGCTCCATCTCTGTTGCTGATGCCAGTCAGTGGAACTGGTATCTAACATCTAGCTTTATTTTAACAGGAAACTGAAAGCCTCCATGCATATGCTTATTTCTTTGGGAGCGTACCCACTCTGAAAAGACACAGTTTATAGAAACATGTTGTCATGCTTTTCTGATTGACATAGTTTGCCATTAAAGTACCAAGGAGCTGTTGAAGCAGAAGTGGCATCTTGCTCCCAAGACCTGGAACAACTCCAGTAATCCAGGCGCCTTGTACCATCACAGCATGCAGTTTTAGCATCGCAGAGCTTTGTGAGTGACTGCAGCAGGAATTGCAAAGGCAACCAGACTTGTTTCCATGTAGATCTACAACTGGTTTTCATTTGCTTAAAAATAGTGCTCAGCATTATCTCAATGTGTTGTAAGAGTTTAATCCACTGAGTAACATTTTGATTTGCCACCATCCCTCAGTAACTGCCATCTTTGCATACCACGGTCACTGTTCTGTGTTCCTGCTTCCAGAGGCAATGGCTATTCCCAAGCCTATATGACAGAGAGTTTTCATACAAACATCTAGTTGTTTGATGTGAAGTAGATCTGCTGAAAGATTACTGTTATCTAATAGGCTGTGAGAATTGGTAAAGCACAAAAAATTATATATTTACACAGCTCTGTTCCAGTGGTGTCAGCTGTGCATAAAAATCTTACTAATACTGAAAAACAGAGTGTCTTCTCTAATGCAACTTTTGTCAGCCTGCAGTGCTGAAACTGGAAGTCTGGGTTTCTACTGTCGAGATGTGAGCTTAGCTGATGAACCCCATGTCAGTCTCTGTGCAGCCACAGCTTAGTTACTGATCTGTTAGAGCAGCCACGTATACATCAGCTCAGTCTCCTCAATGTCTGTACCATCTCAAAGACATGAATAACTTGTGTACCACAGGAGCTCCTGTATACATTTACAACCTTCCTTTAAATGCCTGTTCTTCCTAAAATCAGGCAGTAATGGGTTCCTGTTCACAGCCCAGCTATGGCATCACCAGTTGCTTTTTATACCTAAAGGTAATAATTGGTGTGTGGTGTCAGTGCACCCCTCTAGAATGTTTTCTACTAGCTAGATAGAATTATGTCTGCAGTTCAGCATTAGTGAGCCCTTGGAAATTTCAGTCTGCATGGTAGATAAAGGCAAATGATCGTATTCTTCCATTGATGCAGTTACTGAATTATGCTGGCAGCTCAGAATCAGTGACTTCACTTCTTTTTTGAAATTGCTATTTAGGAAACCATAGATAACAGGGTTGACACAGGTGGAAGCCATAGCTACCAGGTGGCACAATGAGAAGATCAGATTGTGGTGGCAAGGTGAAATGATTTTGTAATTCCAGTCAACGATGGTGTTGAAAACATGCAGTGGTAGCCAGCAAACAGCAAAAGCAGCAACCATGGATGCTAATAAAATATTTATCCTTCTCAGCTGAACTGCTCGGTTGCTATATTCACTTTTCTCAAACATGTCCTTTCTCTTCTGTAGACGTAAGTAGATACGCAGGTAGCAAAGTATAATGAAGAACAGTGGGATGCAATATTGCAAGAGCAGTAAAGTGGTAGTGTAGATAAGTCTGTGTTGCTCAGAAGGCCATGAGTCAATGCATATGGCCTTGTCAGTAGAAAAATTCATGATGTGTGAGAGCTGCTCATACAAATCGTTAGACAAGATGGATGTGGTCAAAAATGGCAGGGACATGAGACATGCTAAAGTCCAAATTACTCCAATTCCTATATAGGCTTGGGAGATACTTGGCCTCCAGCCAGTCGGGTTTATGATGAGCTGGTGTCTTTCCAGAGCAATAAGGACAAGGGAAAGAATTGACACCGTCACAGATGTGCACTGAGTGAAAGAGGTCATTTTGCACATGACTTCCCCAAATATCCAGTAGTCCATCATGGTGTAAACAACGGTGAAAGGCAGACAGACAAGACACATAAACAAGTCTGAAATGATTAAGTTGGAAATTAGGATGTTGGTGACATTGGCCTTTTCCTTCTGCCTGGCAATGACAGCAATCAGACAGATGTTTCCCACGATGCCTAGGACAGTCTCCAAGCTGTAAGAGGTGGCCAGAAAGACTGTAAGGTCGGTGATGTTCCTGCACTGGTTAGAAATGTGCACAGGGAAGCTTCGGTTTGAGCTCCAGTTTTTATTGTTCAGGAAAGGAAAACCATCATTAACAGCCCTTGTCTTATTCATCCTGAACCCAAAAATATTTATCCAAAAAAGTGATAGTCAAACAGAATCTGGGTCTTCTGGAGCCAGCCTAAAAAGGGTTTTATCTGTTCTGTTTGGCTGTGGAAGATCTGGGTATATCTGCAAAGGAAAGGAAAAAAGATCACTTAGTTATGCTGTAAGAAATTAGTCAAAAGAGTGGGGGGTGGGGGGGGTGTGGACAGGGAAGCAAATGCCAGGGATTCTGTGTATATTCTGCAGGTCCCTTCTGTATGGTTTATTAGATGGAAAAATGGAACCCTTTATGCTAAACTGTGGTATGGAACTCTGTGGAACCCTATTGAGTTATGACTCAATTGTGAGGTTGTCCCAAGGATTTAAGAACATGTTAACTTCATTATTTAACTCAGTGCAGTATCTTGAACATCACTAATGCAGTAGAGTGGTGATTCAAGAAAGCTGGATCAAAACACACTTAGGGGTAAAAATTGTGTGTAATTCTGGTTTTGCAAGGTTCTGATCCAAAACTGAACAGAAGACATATTGTGGGGCTGTATTTACCTTCAACTGAGCTAAACATCAATGTGCAAAATAAGGCATATTCAGTGTATAAAGCAAACAATAAAACATATTGTGAGTTAATCTGTGAAATGCATTTGTGATTGCAGCCGGAACCCATGCTTGCTTGAGACAATTGCCATGCAAAAATTCAGGCTCGTATCCTTGGAAGGATAAGATGGGACAATTTTGAAAAAGTCTAAGATAATTCAAAATAATTTCAATATTTTTCAGCTTCTATGTGGCTGTGATAGGTCATGGGAACTGCAGTCCAAATTTCCTGCTTCCCCATTCTGGATAAACTCCAGAGTCCATGAAGCATTGATGTCTTCCTCTGGGTGGCAAAGGTGGCCATCACAACATTTATCATAAATATAGTCCTGATTTTGGATTTAAGGGTGGGTGATTTTGACAATCCCTCTTAATTCCTTGTGAGAAGCTTCTTATTGATTCTACCTCAGCATAATTTTGCTTTTTTTCAACTAAGAGAATTCAAGTGTTGTAATAGTATGTGCTATCTCCTCGGGAATGTTCCTGTACAGGCAGATGGATCTGCTGCTTAACCACTGCTGCAAGCCCTGAGCTGGTATTTTCAATGGGATCTGAGGGAGCTGAACCTGCAGAGTTAATTGCAGCTTGCACGCTTTTGGAAATCTCAGCCATAGGACTCCTGGACTCTACCAGATGGCTCCTGGGAGGTTGTCAAGGTCTGCCATAGCAGAGACTGCTTTGTAATCCTGGCCCTGGAGCCCAAATCCTTAATGTCCAGGAATCAAAGAGAAAAAAATCTGAGACTGCTGGGAGTTCTCCTCAGGCCAGAGGCAGTTTCATGCTGTACAAAGGCTTGTAATGTGAAAAGTAAATAAATACTTGAGGAATGACACTATTTACCCATTGCATGACCCTTTCCTCAGCAATAAAATGCCACTCAAACAAGTTTGTGGGGTTGTGAAAAACTTCTGGGCTTCAGAAAAACAAGTGGTCAAGATATGAATACATAAATAAAATGGTATACTGAGCTTATCACATTGAGTAACATTTACTGCTGAGCAACTGTATGCATACAGGTAACCAGTACTGTACAAAAAAAGCACCCACCATCCTACAATTTTTTGTTTGCTTTGTCTTTTTATGAACTGTATGCTTCTAGAGATGTCTCTCAGGAACTAACGAAAGCACTAGTGTACAGTAAATAAAAAGATGTTTTGGGATTGTTGTTCTGCCTCATCAGCAGAAATTAATATAGTCAATTCTTTTGTTGCTTTGCTAGACCTGTTGATTTGTCTATCTGTGTCATATAGATACAGATATACACAGTCAAGACAGCCATGCAAGTAAAATTTAGTAAACTTTTTTCCTCTTGTTCTTTCATTTCCTCAGTAGTTTAAATCTTAATTAGAGGGCAAAGAAAATTTTCAAAATTGTGGAGGTAGGTATGACTCTTTCTGTCCATTCAGTTTTGTGTTGTTACTCAACTTGTGTGAACAGATTGATTTATTTTCTTAGAGGCAATGATGATGGATGGGTTGCAGTGTCACCTGTGGGGAGGATATGGTGGTCTGTTTCAGTGTGAAAAGGGGTATAGAATGAAAAACCACTAACCAGCCCCTTAGCTTTTCATGATTGCTGGCCCGTGGAGATGCTGCAAATGAAATGGAGCAAAAGAGCAAAAAATATTGCAGCCTGCAATGTTGTTTGATAGCAGTCAAAGGAGCTCAGTCTTGGCGTTTGGACAGGACAGACTCTGCTGTAAATGAACACATGAGCTTTTTACTACAGTCCCAGCCTGGTGTCCTTAGCTACAGTATTGTCGACAACAAACACATAGTTCTCTTTTGTTGCTTGAAAAATGTGTGCTGAGTTATTACAAACATCTGTGTCCTACAGAGTAAGCCCTCTCGAGGGTTCCAGACACTTTTGGACGTGCTGAGGCGTCAGAGAGGAGAACTAATAATGTTGAAGCAAAAAAAAGAAAGTAGTAGAGCCACCTGAGAAGCAGAAGCCAGATCCCACAGCTTTAAGGGGCACATTCCCAAGAGGAATGCCAAAGGCAGGGCATGGCTGCGTGTTTGTCACAGGTGCCAGTCGTGGTGGGGATAAACAGCATCTCTGAAGGCTCTGCAGTACGTTTTACTGGGTTAAGAGCTCCCTCTCTTTTGACACCTTGCATTCCATGGTGTCTCCTACAAGATGACTATCAAGCACTTTCTGGGCTTTCATACTCCTGGTACTGCCCAGCGGTAAATACAGAATTGTCACAGATAAGGGGACTGAGAGAGGGAGGTGAAACATGAGAGTTGCTCACTGTCTTAAGGAAACCTGTGGTGCACTGTGCAGGACTTAAAACTGCCTGCCAACCTGATGTCTTGGGAAAAGACAGAGCCTAGATCACCAAGTCCATAGTTCTCTGTATCTCTTATTCTGGCACCATTAATGTTAAAAGCAGTTCTAGAAAAATAGAAAAATAAATGTTGCGGTGGCCTTATACTTATGTATCTTATTATGGTATCCTTGGATGGCAGATTCTCAATGTCGGTCACTACTAAATGCTGTGTTGTCTCAAAGTGTTTCACTGCTAATCAGTTTGGTCTAGATTAAAAGCCAGTAATAAAAAAATGTGTACTTACTCTGCTTAGATGTGTGAATCAAATGTTAGCTAATATAATGAATCACCAATGCAGTGGGAAAAAGGGTGTTAGACCCCTCACTGTATCGAAGACTTGTTCCTTGCCCAGTAAAATATAGCAAAAACTTTGTAGGCTAAAAAACCAGGTTTTGTCTCCAGAAAGCGAAGCAATACTTTTTTGGCTTATAGGAGTAAGAATCATGCTTCCTAAATCAGTTTGCAGAGGGAGTGGAGGGAAAAGTTGGATTGTTTTTGTTTGCTTGTTTGTTTTTAAAGAGGAAAGATTAATCCTGTTCAGAACACTTAATAAACTTCAGGAAAGAGGCCAGTAACAAAAGCTAACATGCTCAAAAAACAAAGGTTTTCTTCTCTGATGCAGCTTGAGATAGCTTCTCTAAAAAGTGAGTGTCACAGAGGTCTGCGGCAAATTAACAGGATTCAGAAGGAAAAACAGGAGATTTTGGATTTAATCTGAGTGGAAGCTAAATTCCCCACTCAGATCTATAGACATTCATCACGCTGCTGTCCGTGTTGGAAGCACGGAAGAAGAGCAGGTAAGGTCTGAAGGGTTTGTCTTGCTGAAAAACACAGCCCTCTAAACTAACAAATGTCACTCAGGTTGTCTCAAAAAAAAGGAAACTATCACTAGTCAGCAGGGAGGTTGGAACTAAATGATCTTTGAGGTTCCTTCCAACCCAAACCATTCTATGATTCTGTGAAAAAGTTATATATGTTAAAATTTTCTAAAACCTGCATAATTAGGGTATAGCACCAGTTGTGTGTATTAATATGTTACACATCTATAATATTGGGAGATGGTATAAATTCCCAGGAAAGTGAATATTTTTCCCCCCTCTCACATCTACATGTTTTCAAATGGAAACCTTTTAGGGGGTACGAACTTATATTACAGGTTAACCTTCTCTGATCCTGCAGAAATAAGGGAAGTTTTACAAAAGCACCTGCTCTGGCTTTTTATTATCTGGTTAAATTCATAACAACCTTACCAAAGACACGGAGCCAGCTCACAAAGCTAAAATGTGACTAGCAGGTCAGCACACTGGAGAATGGTAGTTAATCCCTAATCCCTTAAGAGTAAAGGCCATTGTGACTTGTCCTATACCTAAGAGAAAAAAAAATTATAATTTTACAAAAATTATATCTTTATCAAAGGAGGTGGGGAATTCATAAATCATTGTTAACGGGCACCTCAGCAGACAGCCTGCTAGGATATCTGGAGAGTGACGTGATGTGTACTGCCAGAAACTGCGTGGGTTGGGTGAGGAACGAGGAGTCTTGGGGACCAGGAGATAAGAAGTGTTTTTCTCTGACCAGTGGTAACCAGGACCATTCTGTCACACCACAAGGTGGCAGGAAGCACACCTGAACCCCGAAGATCCCCCAAGAAGTTCCCATCTCCCTCTTGCACCCTGGAAGGTTGCAAAGCTCTGCTTCATATATACAAGGGTTGGGGTTTTTTATGACAAGTCAGACTGGATCCATTTGTCAAAAGTAGTCACCTGCTTGGTGGAAAATGCTGATTCAGTGTACCCATACTCTGTGAACATTTCATAGAGCTGAGAGATGTCTCTTCAAATGCTTTTTCTGAATCTGATGGAGGACGGAGAACCCAGATAATCATTTGGCTCCATTGAGTTAAACACCAGGTTTGGTATCATCATCTCCTGTGGTTCAAGCCCTTTAGTTTATTAAAAAAAAAAGCTCAGGAATTTGTTTCCAATGAAACAATATGTTGCATTCATAGCAAATCCACTTTTTTTTTTTTCATCTGAAAATGCCTTCTTTCCCTCAAAAAATCCCATCTTTCAAAACTACACTTTTAATGTTTTGATTCAGGCACTGGCTGATAAAAGCAATTGTTTGCACAGCCTTGATCATAGCTGAATGGCAAACAGCAAAGGCCTCCCTTGTTTTTATAACCCTTCTTGCTAAATTATTACCATTAATAATTATATTAATGTTTATTATGGTGGTATTAAAAAACTAATTGAGAATAGGTCCTTTTGTGCTTGATGCTGTGCAGGTCTAGAGATGCAGACAAGTCTCTTGACAGAGATGGACAAGAGCTTAAAAACCATGCAAAGAGAACAAAGTATTTATTACTGTTTTTCCTTGCCTTGTGACTGGATTCAGAGCGTGTTGATTATAATGGACTTTGGATCAGGTTCACTTAATATTTCTGCCCTTGTTTCTGCATTGTTCTAAAACCATAAAGAAATCTACAACATTTTCATGGAACAGGACAGTGCCAGAATTCTTTTCTTTTAGGAATCCAATATGCACAAAGCCTTTCAATCCATGGCTTCTCTTGAATTTAAATTTCATGTCCCTGTCAATACCAATGGATCAATTTTAGAATTTAAATGTTAATTGAATGCTTTTCATTATCTCCCGTTTACCTTAATAGTTAAATGAATGAAGAATCATATCTGAACTGTTTGTAATCCATATTCTCATGTTCTTTTAAAACTTGTTTCTTTAAATTATACTGATATAGAAACTAGTCAGTAACACTTCCTTAAAAGTTTCTGATATACAACTCTTGCCTCAGATCTTAGGTTAAATTTCAGGTGAATTCTTACTTAATGTTTTCTGATTAGAAAGCAGTCATTATCCAAACCAGAGGAAGATTTGAGCAGAAAGGGAATTAGCAATGATGGCATCAGCTGTCAGTCACTCAAGCGAAAGTTGAATAAATTTTTAAAATCAAAAGTAATAACTTTATTAAAGACATCTGCGCTCATACCAGTCTGAAATAGATAATTTAGAAAATTCTTACCTGTTACTGATTGGGAAAATTACTGCTGTTGCTGCACATTTCTATCTTGGAAGAATGAAGGAATGTTGTAGCAGCAAAGTAAGGTCTTCTGTGTCCTAGCAATCCAGAAGAGAAGCTCTCCTCACTGTTTCTGTAGGTAATTTGGATGGCATCTCTCTCCCTCTCCCCCTCCTCCTTTCCCTCCCTTCAGATTAGCCAATGAATTCTGCTTTATGGATATAGTTATGATCTGACTTCGAAGTTCTGGCTCCCTCTGCTGTTATATAAATATAGAAATTGTACAAATACTTGAGAGGAATAGCAACTTCAAGAAAGTGCTATGAAGCTATATGAAGCAGAGCATGCATCCATGCTGTGTGCAAGTGTGTACTCAAGTGGAAGCACACTGAAGCAAAGGGACAAAATACAGGAACAGAGCCTAATCCTGTTCTCCTTGCTGATGCAAATTTTCTGTAGGGCTCAAAGAGAAGTTTGCCTCATACATATGAAAATGTTGCCAGTAATTTTTCCGTTCTACCACAGACCAATATCGAAATTTTATTTTAGAAGGATCCAGGCTGCAAGTCCTTAAATTGTGAAAGGGGAAGAGGTACACTGTTACTCGGGCAAAGAACTCAGAAATGTAAGAGCACTGAGGAAGCTGGAAATAGAGGAAAAGAAGGATTTGCAGAAGTGCCAGTTTTCATTGATTTTTCCCAGGTCTTTCTCATGAAAAAGCAAGTCAGAAATCAGATTTGCAAATTCTTCTCTTGCATTGGGAAAATACACAAACAGCATATTTCCAAGGGCTGTATCAGAATAACCTAATATTAGTCTTTACTTAAAGTGGTTTTTCTCATTTGTAGGTACGTAATATGTCAACAGAAATCAAATACTTTAATATCAAAACAAGTGCAAGCTCTTATCAACTAAACTAACTATGAAAATAGTTTCTCATTTGTACTGTATTCCTTCTTTCATTTTTTCTGATACCAGCTATTACACATGTGCCCATCTACTTCAAGTGCTTAGCTGACGTCTTTCATCATTAAAGGAATAATCAAAGGAGAAGCAGGAATATTTAAAGTCTTTCTAAGGTATTTTGGCATTTCTCATGTCTTATGATGCTTATAAAACTGGAATCTGTGTAATGAATGGTGTAAGCTGGAGAGTTTTACGTAGTTACTGGTTCTTTCTTCAGGGCATCCCTGAATTGCTTCTTATTTTGTATTACTTATTTTTCCCAGCCTCCTTTTCAGGAGTTTTATTTACCAGCTGGTTTGAACCAGCACCCCATATCCCAGCATTATGCCTTTTACCCAGATGCCTCAGAAGGAGACAACCTTTCTGATCTGGTTAGGGAAGGGGACATGAAGTCTGTGCTACAGCTGAGAAGGCATCAGCCCACACAGATCTTGAGCGTCTTGCCAGCTCCTTAGGAAGTAGAAGCTTCCTATCTTACTGGAGCCAGAAAAGCTGAAATGATTTATTTAGCTGGCCTGTTCACTTCTGTTTCTTCCTTAATTTACTTATCATATGTTTATTCTTTCTGCTGTTCAAAGCATTAAAGAAAGAGGAGGAAAACTACTAGGAAACAGAGTCCTTTTACTGTGGAATATTTCGATTTGTGATGATGCTGTTCTCATCTCCCTCAGCTTGCAGCGTTCCTCAGCCAGCCTTATCTCCACACCTTCCAAACAGTTAAAGATATGCTGTGTCGCTTTATTCTCTCAATTCAGACCTTTCGGCAGAGCCTGCAAACTAGCAAATTAGCATCTGCTCTCTTCTTAAAGTCAACAAAGAACAGCTGCAGCACTGTTCCTGAAAGACTGCTTGGGGCTCTGCTGCCCAGGGATCAGGAAATGACCTAACCACCAATATTTTGCTATGGCATCTGGGACTTTCTTCTTGACAGATTTTTAGGATGAACTGCTGTATCAAGGTTCTGGCCATTTCTTGTTGAGGTCGATGGGGCTGCATTAGAGTCCTATTACACGCATATTACTTCCTTATCGTGTCCAAACTGCAGAGTGAAAATGTTCACTATTAACAAGGTAATGTGGGAGCAGCGCTTGGGTCCTTCCAACCCTGCACTGGTTCATGTAGCTGGGACTTACATGCACACAGCAGCCACTGAGTGCAAGCCAAGAGATGTGGTGGGGCTGGAGCTGCCATGCAGTAGCTGTCCAGACTGTAGCATAGAGGGGACAATACTGGAGCTAGCATGGAGTGAGAACAGCAGCAGAAAGACAAAGATGCAGATGCCTGTTTTCTCATCCAGGTGGGTCTTGTAGGCTTGGTTCAGCACCTTGCTGAAAGGGATGCTGGTACCTGAACTGACTGGTTTGAATCTGGCCATGTTTAATTTCACTATACAATAGGCACTACTGAACATGTATGTGTGGAGACTCCCTGTGAGGATCCCGACCTATTAAGGCTTTTGCAAAGTGCACAAGCAGTACTTGTATGAGGGTGCATAAGGGTGGAAATTCCTCTATACACAGGACACTTGCTGCCATGAGGCAACATGGACATACCGTAGTCCCAGCTACTGCTAATCATGTGCTGGTCAGACCGGCTGTTTCTGTTCATATCAGTAGGTTTGCATTGACTCTAGCAATCAATGGATCAGTCCCTGTTTGCTGTTTATTGGGAACGGAGTAAAGAAACTGTAGCTGGCATGGCATGGGGAGTCCTGCTACCCACAGAGCAGTAAGGCGGCTTGCTTCCATTCTCTGTCCACAGCACGTACTCCTGTAACAGGAGGGCACTGGGGAACTGTCCTGTTTTCTCTGCAGTTTGTTATGTAAGACAGTTGGGCTCTATGGAGACAACCTGTTTCAAGGGGGTACAGATGCATGGGGAAACAGTCCTCTCTGCACTGGCCAAAGTCCTTTCTGTAAGTGGTTATGATGACAGCAAGGCCTCTCCTGAGAAACTTTCATTGGGTGCAATTAAGCATTTCCCTGGGAGTGACAGGATTGTCACAGCAGTGGGATTACAGCTGCATTCTGAATGCTTTTAGGGTCTCCTGCAATGGCCTTGTGTCAGATCTTCAGCCATATCAGCCTTCATTGATGGGGACCTGAAGCTCTGTCTCTTTCTTTCCTCTGAGCATGGAATTTCAGAGGCCAATTCTCCTGCAGTACATTTAGCAAATCTAATTGTGGTCCAGCATCTGGAGTCCTGCTCTCTCTGGTTCTGTAAAACAGTATCCACAAAGAATAGTACTAGGTACTCAATGATGAAAGCATATAGAGAAAATGTGGCATGGAACAGTACACAGTCCATGTGTATGCTAAGCTTAGCAGGTCTACATGGTATCCTTGCAGGTATATTGCACAAGTTTGGTTTGGCTTTGTTTTGTCAGAATCTCTACCACTCTCTGAAGCAGAACTGATATTTTAACCTTTCACCAATTGGTTCATACTCCTTCTTCCATCGGGGGTGGAGCTAGTGAAACCGATGTATCTTCCCACGGATTTTTCTGAACTGCTTAAATGATGTTCAAGCCTTCAGGAAAGCTCTGTCACTCCTGGGCCCCTAGGCAGACCCTTATAAATGCATCTAGCATATAGGAAGCTGATAGCATGGTCCCTTTTATATGTATATATATATATGGGTGAAATCCTCTTTTCTACCTTCAGCAAGTAGAGAAGTGAGTGCCCCTCCAGTGTCTGCTGCTTGCAGGCTGGAAGGGTCATAGCCAGCTCCAGTGATGTCCAGTCCATTACTCCCAAGAAGGCACAGGGACATATCGTCAAAGGGAGCTGCTACTGAGCAGTTCTAGCTAATCCTGAGGGCCAAAGATTTAAGAAGCTACAATTACATTTCTCATTTTAACTGCTTCCTGGAATTGCCTTAATGACTTTCTGGTAGTACCTGGAGCCATAGGTGGGTTTTCTTCTGGCCATTGGTAAGCTGTTTTCCTTAGTATGTGCAGGTTTTCTACTCGTATACTCTCAGCACTGCACTTGAAAATAGAGCATGTGACTGTGGTTTTCCACAACAGATATTAAAAAGTTCTTTCCATCAGTTGAAATATTTTATTGTAATATACTTTAGCAAGGTAGGGGAAAGGCAGATGAAGAAAACACCTGTGATGTCAGTGTTAAATAAACACACTCAAATCCTTTATCTGGGCCTTTTAAGCTGTACAGTGCTCTTGTTATAATTGCTCTTAATATTGTATAAATATGTTTTATAGGATATTTCTCATATAAACAACTTTCATGGACTTCGTACCAGGCACAGCGTACTGCCTGAAGTCTACTGACTAAACATGCTTTATGATCTAGGTTTTCTGTACAAACAGCTTTCATGGGGTTGTTTGTAAGTGGACTTTGATCCAAACAAGATTATCGCAGGAAATTCTACCCTGGTATGGAAGGCTACAGAGCTATTTATATGGCATTTCTTTGCAGTAGGTTGGACTCTCAGGCATGAGCCTTCTTTTTTTGTAATATACCAGTCATCTCCTGGAGAATATGTTCCCTTATGCATCTGGACTAATATATTGACCTACACAAGGCACCAGGGTGGGGAGGAGGCTTTCAAAGGGCTGTTTTCTGCTTTGTTTCATCCCATTCTTCTAGTATACACATACTTGGGGGAATGTCAATGAACCTAATAGCACAATGAATCCGTTTGGCAACAATTTATATAATACCTGTTACTCTAAAAGCTAGATGGTTTCTAAATCAATAATTAGATTTACAAACACCATGAATTCTTCTGTTTTCAACAAGACCAATCAGTGACTACTCAGAAGGAAAAGCAGAGATTTGATGTATGTGAAAATTTATTTAAATCTGGATCCCAACAGGAAAAAGTCACAAAGTTATCTGTGGTAAAGCTTGGTTATAAATGCATATGCTTTAGGACAAACCATCTAGTGTCAGAAATGAGACAGATGTGGCACAATTAGAACTGTGAAAGGCATGAGGTAAACCCATTCCTCCTGAAACCATGCTGTTTTGCTGCTTCCTCTGAAGGAGAGGTGAAGAGCATGTTCAACTTCTAGGGCAGATGCAGAAGAGGAGAAACACATCACATATAGTCTTAACCAGCTCCATTGTAGACTTTGCAGCTTATATCAGGATTTGTCTTCTTCACCACTCGGATGGAACAGCTTTTCTTGTGGAACAGGCCAACACAGTTCACCTTGTCATAGTTCTTGGGGATTAAAACCCTGTCATTGAGAAAGGCAAAGAGAAAAATCAGCAGCGAAGACATGGGCTGAGATAAGGATGCTTACTCAAGTCACAGCCATCCTGGAGCAAGCTACATCATGGATCAATCTGGCTCATGGGTTCCATTAATACAAGCACTATGGATTATCACAGGAGGAACACAGAGCCCAAATCATGGCTGTTAACAGATTATGTGATTTCCCAATGTTTGTTCTGGTTTAAATGCAGTTCTCACCGGCCATTCTGTTAGAGATTGGTATAAATTCCCACACAGAGACAAAATGGGGATTAATTCTGTCTTCCCCATTTAAACTAAGACTTTCTTGACATGAGAGAACCATTTAAAGAGTGCTGAATCACCCCAACATGAATACCTCCTAGCTGAGCCTCTTCTCAACACAGGCCAACTCCCTCACTCCTATAGTTGACGACAGCCAGGAATATTCCCCATCAAGAGTTCCTTGAATTGTATCCTTCCTCACCTCAAGAAGAAATTTCCCAGCCTTCTGGGGAGATAATCAGTTCACACCATTATACTCAGGAAGATACAGCTCTCCTTGATGTGTTGCCTGCCATCCATGAGGCAGGAACACATGACAAGATTTAGAAAGCAAATTATCAGAGCAGGGCATGTGTGTCTTATTTTGATAAGCAGGAAGGGTGGGCTCTTGGCAGCATGGGAAGGATGTGGAGCAGCTCTGGCCTGATTAGATGTTCACAGGCAGGCCACTGGTCTGGTGCAGAGCTGCAGAAGCTCGCATGTATGTGTGTTATTGGGTGTTTAGGTATCTTGACAAGCTGCTAAATAGAAGGAGAAAGAAAACTGAGGTTAAAGGGAGTCATACACTCAGTTAGTATCAGAATCAAAAGAACAACTAGGTGATGAGGAAGAGCTGTGTGCTTGAAAGACCCTAGCTGTGTTTCTTTTTGTTTCTTCCCAAAGTCTATGTGATTGCCAGATTATTCCGCTTGGTCCCGATTAGAGCTAACTGTGAAACAGGAAGAGGAATTTTGCTCATGTGAGTATGAAACTCCAATGCACGCTTTCGATGAGTTTTCTTAAGTCTGAAAATTTCAGCCAGTTCCTGACTAACCAAACAGTAATTTGGGGGAACTTACAAGCTGCAGCAAATCATTGCATTCATCTTACACCTGCATTGGTAACAATCTTCAGTCTTCCACACTGCACCAAAAACATAGAGGTTTCTGCTTGAAAGGCACCCTGCAGGCACACACCAGAAAATGATAGTCAGTAGATCAGTATGAACATCTATCAACAGACATAGACCACAGTCTTATGTTTGTGGACTGGCAATCAAAGTACTGATTTCTGTTGAGTCACACCAGGGAAGAATCTGACCCAGTGCTCTGCAGAAAGGATACCATGTCTCTGCTCCTGAAGTGTGTGTGAGAGTATGATAAATGATGATAAAGTGGTAGCAACCACATACCAGAGAATTTCTATTCTGCTATTGCAATGGATCTGAGAAATGCCTTAGCTTATGGCTACAGTAGGATCTTTCTGCCCTTTCTCATATCCAACATACAGATCTAGACTTTAATTTCTCCCTCCTCCCTTTTCCCCTATTCGTATTAGACTTCAACTTGCTCTGCTAAACTGAATTTAAACACCAGTTGTGTTGTCTTTGCTTTGATTTTATTGTCAGGTACCCCATTCAGATTAGTCAATGCTGCTTAAAAGTATAGGTTTTTTGACACATGGGCCAGGACTTCAGCTATGCATCAGCCCAGAGAATAACTATTGAACAGGATAGCATCTCTGCCTTTGTGTCTGGAGATGCCTCCAGGTGGGTTGACTCCTGAGTATGCAGCTTGGATCATTCCTCAACAAACAATGTGTTATAGTATTCCAACATTTCCAAGAAAATAAGGCTTTGAATCTCTGAATTAATGCTTCAGGGATGTCTATATATTTGCCATTCTTACCATATTTGCTGGCTGGTCTAAGGTAACAGCGAGCATCACACAGAGTCCTTGAGAAGAGAAGGATCAAGCAAAAGGCCAGCAAGAATTTCTAGAAAAGGCAAGAAGATTTCTTTAAAATTAGGTGTTTTTTCCAAAGGTCTAGCAGACTAATTTGCACAGAATTAAGGATGAGTCCTACTACTCTCAATACACTCAGATTAAAAAACACTTCCAGCGTAGATATACACAGAGAGATAATATAAGGTGCTGACTTACCATACTTGCATGGGCTGCTCACATTTCATAATGAGGAGCAGCGTGTATTTATATACAGTGAGGAAACAATGGTCAGTGCAAAGGGAGGTGATGTAAATGTGAGCACCCCAGGTGCCAATGGGCACTCTAACCTGTTCCGATCATCGATCAGAAGGTGGCACCTCAAAAAGTCTTGCAAAGGCTTGTTTTGTGCACTGACGTACATTGGCATCTTGATCTCCATTGTGCTGGTGTAAATCTGAAAAAACTGCAGTAGATACATCAGTTACTCCACATCAGCATTGGTGTTGGTGGAAGAGTCTGACCCCCAGAATGTTATGCCTCCAGAACTGGCAGGCCACCAAGGAACAGCGGGGAAATGGCACATGCTAAGCAAGGCAGCAGGGCACTATTGTTCTGCTGACCTGCTACAAGGAGATCGCCCCCAGGTATGGAACAGGCCATTCATACAGTGCAGTGGTGTGGAGAGTCCACTGTTCTCAGACTGATTTATTATCATTTCAATTATTTTATATGAGACACGTTATTTTGTCCATATGTAGGGACCTGCAGGGACTAGCTGTAGTTTTGATCCCTCAGCTGCTGAAGCAAAGCCAGGCCTAGGGGATAGAGGCAGATCACCATGACCAGGTAGCACCTTTTTGGCAGCAAAAGTAAGGTGAGCTGTGCATTGTCTCAGTCCAGAAGGGAACGTAACAGTCAGGATGATTGTCACTCATGGCTGTCTTCCTGACAGCAACAACAGTGATGCTAAGGATTGGGGGAGGCAAAGCAAGCAAAAGTTATGGTTTTCTTTTGCCATATGCATGCCCACCTCTAACACAGCTGGAATCAGACACCAACAGCAGTGTTGTTTCTGCAACATTAAAATGAGGACATTTCTTTCAATATACATCTTGTCAGTAGGTGTCCAGGTCTTTGTGCAATTAGACTGTTGCACACACAGTATATGAGGCTGCATCTAAAAACCAGCCAGGAAAACTAGCACAGATCCCTGTGGCTGTATCAGGGGCTGTAGGGATCCAATGCTTTACTGAATTGGAGCACAGGCATAACAAGTTTTAAAAGTTACCAGAGGATTCCCAGCATAATGAGTTGCATTAATTCCATTAGCGTGGCTCTTTCAGCACACCTGGGTTTAATTAGACACCTTGATCAGTATGGCTGAACTTGTTAGCTTCCACTGATTGACAAATAGCTAGAGGAAGCAAAGCTGTACTAGAAGTGGTTTCAGGATAAAAGGGGTAGTGGCAGAATAAGTGTGGTCTCTTGAGGAATCTGGAGTAAAGGGGCAGTTGTGAAGGAAGATTTGATTTATGTAAGTTCCTTTTGTTTATTTGTTTGTGTGTACTCAGTGAGAAGCTTTAGAGCTTCTATCATAGTTTGGTTTTAACTTTGCAGTGCAGCCACCAAGTTTTGTGTGAACTTTGTGATTTTGGTAGTTTATGTTCTCTGTGTGTGGTTCTGCTGCAGGAAACAGTTGTGGTATCTAATGAAGTGCCTTGAGAAAAAACTTCTCCTCTGCTAATCCTTAAATGAATTAACTTCTATCTGAAGGCAATAACTTGCTCAAAATTACTTTGTTAGCTGTAAGAAACAATAACATTCAAATACAACATATCTCTTATACTACTAAGCCTCTAAGTATATGATATGAATTTGTTTGTATTTTAATTGAAGCTATTTGATTAGGGTCTAGTGTAACTAGAGGCTAGACCCATTTCTGGCCTGTCCTTGCTGTAATTCTTGAGAAATCTTGTGCTGTTAGAGGAGAGGTAAGTGTAATGGTGCATAATACCTCTAGGTAGAGTATAGCTGCAAGGAAACGTAACAAGTAACTTCTGACCTGAAGGTCAAGGTGGATTTCAAATTATTCTCTTACTTAAGGTGATTAATTTACTTAATTAATCATCCTTTCTTCCTTGGACAAAAACAACTATATTAACATTCTTATAACTCTTGCTGTTTTTCAAGTAGAAAAACATATAAAATATATGTATAAAATAGGAACCTGAAGTGTAGTGCAATCAAGGCTATTGCTGCCAGAAATGCCTGGTAGCTCTGTCTCCTTAAATTGAGGAATATATTAAAGCATGCTGCGTGTGTGGGTGGTTTTTTGGGGGGTTCTGTTTGTTTTTTTTTAAAAAGCAGCTTAAAGCATTTTGGATTGCAGACTTGAGAATGAAGAAACCAAATGCTTATGAAAACCTGTAATATTGAGTTGTCTATGGGATCTGTATCAGTGCAAAGGCTGAACCTGTCTCCTGCTGACCTGCTTGGACCTCTCCTCTTGATACAAATGAGGTTTTCCAGGTCAAATGGGTAACAAAGGAGTAGATAGGAGTCTCTGTTGTGCAGATGTAAATGAAGCTACATTCTGGGGCTGGAGTGTTAAGCAAGTGTCCTCTGGGGATTCCCCTGTTAAGGGAAGGTTGAGTTGTCCTAGCCTAGCTTGCCTAGCTGATGGCTGTGACAGGTGAGAAGGCTGATTACCTCTAAGACGTGTAGATTATGGCAGCCTGCTGCTTTCCCTCTGTACCTTCTCCCTTGGACTCTGTTGTGCTGGAAGGGCTTGCAGCCCGGCTTTAGACATACTGACTTAAGTAAAACAACTTGCTTCACTGGCTGTGGGAGTGTGGCAGCAGTTAATGTATGGGTCTCTCAGCTTCGGGTCTGTGAAGCAATGAGAGGAATATCCAGCACTGCCTTTCCCTGTTTATCTAGCTCGTGTGTCTGTCAGGGAAGCTGCCAAACTAAACGGGTCAAATAACGTAGCAGCTTTACTAAAATAGTGACTCTGTGCCAAGTCAAAGAGGCAATTCTGCCCTGGGAAGCTTTTGCCAATTAAAAGGATTTTGACTTTTCTGAGGAGATGCCTGGAGTTGGAGGGTCTGGACTGTGACCCTTCCTTGAACCAGAGGGGTGCCTGGATGGTGGCTCCAGGTCAACAAGTCTCTGACTAGGGTATCAACTCCATAATTTGATTAAGACTTGCTCACATTGAAAACATCTTTTCAGTAGCCTTCAGTAGCCTTCAGTGGCTTTAGACATGGTCTGTTGGTTGTCTGTTGCTTCACCTTGTGTTTCCTGATTCAAAACTACATCAATATACTGCTTAATTATTAAACACTATGGTGGGCTTCAAAATTGGATTAAAGCACATAAATAAATCTGACCTGACTTCAAATGGTTCATGTCTATCTCCTTTTTAAAGAAAAGCTAGGAAGGGAAACTGATGTTCCTTCTGGATCTGACAATTGATTGCCTCACTCATGGAAGTGAGGTTTTAGGTAGGACCCTTAGCTGCGTTCATCTGTGTGCAATTCTTGGGAAATCAAATAGACCTAATGAAATTTGATATTTCTCCCAAAAGCACCACCTGTGACCTGGCCCTTGTCAGTGAGAATATAGTTTGCTACTTATCAGAAGTGCATCATCATCTGTGGCCACTACTTGTGGTGGATAGTACTGTCTTCCTTCTGCAGGAAGGATTCAGGATTGACTTCCTCATGCTTTTAGGTTATGCAAATGCACCCTTCCCACATCCTATCCCTAATATAAATTTTAAAAAGATATTCCTCTATTAACTCTCCTATTCTTCCCCACTGGTCTGGGGCAGATGGCAGTTGGGTCTTCTGTATGTGTGGGGGTTTGTTTATTTTAAACTTGAGCTACTTCAAGTTGTTTAGCCTATGTGCATGCTCCCCTTTCTCCAGCTTGGCTGTGTCTCTGAACATGCTCTTTTTAAAGCAAAAATTCAGTTTTCTAACTGCTTCTCATGCAGAAGGTCTGACTTTTTCTTTAAGCTGTTACACAAATGCAGTGTAACACTTTCACTACCTTGAAGAGAGGTAAACGTTGCTTTTTCCTTCCTTCAGTACTAGGATTGTAGAGGTGGTAGATCTGGTCTGAATCCACAAATTTATTTAGATCCTAGGGTCCCACTTGCCTTCAGCTGGAAATAGCCCTTCCTTAAACCCTGAGTCCGAGTTCGGAGCAGTTCCCTCTTCGCTTTTTTTTTTTTTTTTTTTTTGGCTATGTTGCACTTGTGATATATCTCTGCTCCTTTCTTCCTCTCTTCTGGAGAACATACTGCAAAACACAGGAAACTCCAGCTGGAACAAGCACATATGCATGTCTGAGCTGGCATGACATGAAGAGACAGTTAATGGCCATACATTGATGCCAGTGCCCCTGGGTCACTGCTCAGGGATGGATGAACTGGGGTCTGCCAGGCTGGAATAGCAGTGTCTGTCTTCCTGTTAGACTTGGAAAAAGAAGGGAAAGAAAAAAAAAAACCCCAAACCAACAACAAACAGTGTTATTGCATCTGTTACTATCTTTGTAATCTAGCTTGAATGACTTTACAAGGGATTAACTCTAACCTAGGTTTGTCATGGAAATCTTGCATTTGCCAGTGATATCAAAGTGCAGATGGCAGAGAAAAACAAGGTTAAGTATTTTTCCTCCTCTCTCTGACCTAGTGAGTGAGAGCTCTGCCTTCTTTCAGCAGTGCATGCCTGCAGGTAGCTGGCCACTGTTTTCCTTCATCTAGTGGTGCACCTTGGTTTACTTCTCAAGAGGGTTCCAACTGGGGGGTGGGGGAGGCTCATGAACCTCTAGACCTTGCCCTTCTCATCCCAAAGACAAGAGCAGCCCAAATCCCTGAAGAACAGCTATTCTTCCAGGGGGGGTGGTAATATGGCTTGGTGTCTGTTGGGGTAGATGGAGCCAGCCCTGTGCTGGTCCTGAACTTCTCTGCGAGAACCAGTAATGGCAGCTCTAGTAAGATGTCCTTGACTCTCTGGAGCATTTCAGAGCTGAAGTGAGCCTTTAGCCTCTTAGGTGTGACTTTTTTTTTGTGTGTGACAATCAACCATACTGGCACTACCATAAAGTACCCCTAAAATGGCTGGGCTTTGAAGACCTCCATTTTAAACTAATACTGTCAGCCCTAATTTCCCTTCCTGCTCTGCTCCTGTGTGAGTCTCTTCCACCCTAGCAAAACTCTGAGGGAGAAGAGTTACTCCTAAGCTGTCTGTTACCAGTATTGGTGCTAGGCAATGAGCTATTTTGACAACTAATTTCCTGAAACTGGAGTAGGAGACTAAAATATTTTAACACTGTCCGTTAGGTTGACAACTCTCAGCACTTTTTTGCATTTATCAACTTTCCTGTCTTTATTGAACATGTGAAGAAGCCAGGGAAGTTCTTGTCTCTTGCCTGACTAGAAACCAACAAAGCCCAAACTCTTTGTGTGCTGCATTCTCCTGTGCTCCATCCTTTTGGTGCTGAGTGCAGAGTTGCATGCTTGGCTTCTCCTGGGTGCTTGGGTAGATGTATGTGGCCCAAAGCAAACTGGGGATGAAATCCTTTCAGGCAAGAAGCTGAAGTGATGTAAGTGCTCATTAACAGTGTTAAAAGGTCTCTGCTAGATGACAAAAGTCATTAAGTACTTAATAGCTTTGCTTGTGTAGAGCATGAGGATCTTTGTCTGTCTAGCAGAGCAGCTCCCTGTAAGTATTTTTTCCTTTTTTTTTCCTTGTCCCCACTGGATCCATTCATCTAATGACAGTTCTGTCTTGACTTCAGCTACTCCTGAAAATACAGATTTCTCACTAAGAGGACTGAAATCTGTTTCCCAGTGACAGAGGACTGCAGGAAGCCCTAGGGTGGTGATGGATGTCTACTTGATGATTCGCCGCCACAAGACAACAATCTTCACTGAGGCCAAAGAGACAACAACTGTGCATGAGTTGAAAAAGGTGGTGGAGGGAATACTGAAGAGGCCACCAGAGGAGCAGCGGCTCTACAAAGATGACCAGCTGCTGGATGATGATGATAGGACTTTGCTAGACTGTGGCTTAAGCAGCCAAAGCTGCCGTCCTCATTTGCCTGCCACAGTGGGCTTGGCTTTATTCAGACATGGCAATGGCACCTTTGAACCATTGCGTATTGACCCTTTCTCAAGCACCCCAGAGCTACCTGATGTTATGAAGTCACAGGAGTCTGGTAGCAGCTCTAGTGATCAAGCCTTGCGTTAAAACCATCATCTCCTGTTTTGCCTCTTGCAGATATTGTGCTGGTCTTGTCTATGTATCCTGCATCCATCCACACCCTTCCAAATGTGTTGATCTGATCAATAAAGCATTGAAATTCAATTACATGATGTCAGTGTGCTGTAGTGTCCAGGAAGCCAGAACTGTTTCCTGGGATCCTTCTCTCAAATTAGCGCTAGAGGAGAAGAGTGGCAGTAGCTACATGTGTGCCTCCTGAATTGTAAGTGGCATGTTCTGCCACTTGTGTTTCTTCCAGCCAATGCCTATGGCCTTATCAGCTCTGAGCTACTGGGTGGTTTTTTTGGGTTGTGGGTTTGTTTTTTGTTTGGTTAGGTTTTTTGAGGGGAAGAAGTGTTGCACAGACTAACTTAATATATAAGCATTTATTTCTCTGTCTTCATCTTGACTTCTGACAGTAGTGCCCTGAGGAGTTTGGCTGGAAACCTTGGGGGACAGGGTTGAAGAAGGAACTTCTAGTCCTGCCTGTAGCAAAATCTTTAGGAAGACTATAACCTCAAGATCAGAGTAGAGGCAAGGTTAGCAAATAGAGCTTATTACCCACAAAGTTAAGGGATGTTGCACTAATACAATACACAACAATGAATCTCCAGAGTTAACATGAAGTATCATTACTGGTATGGACTGTTGAAAGTCTCTATCAACTGGGTAAAGATTTTTTTTTTTGTCCTTCAAAGTATTAGGAGTTTACTTTCTGGCATCTGCATTCTCCATTCTTGAAAGGCAAGAAAAACGCACTGGAAAAGGTGCAGTATAGCCAAAAACTGATATAATAAAACTGCAGTTTGAGAAGTCTGTAAGAAAGAAATTGGTTACCATAGGCATATGATCAGCCCTATTCATAAGCTTTCTTAACAGTAGAAGCATAAAGTTGCTTGTCTTCCCAAACAGAATTGAACTCAGCACTATTTTTTTTTTCTGTGAACCAGATTCTTTATTTCAGAATTTAGTATTAGGCTTTCCCTTTCATCCCTAGTGATGATTTCACACGCTATCACATCTGATTCAACTCACTCTGCTGTGCTGCAAGGGGCAAACCCTGGTTTTGCTCTGTGTTAGCAGAGGTGCCAATGCATCTATTCCCTTGATGAAACTCTGAAGTAGTGTTATTAAGTTTCCATTCTCCTGTATCAAGGCTAATTCAGGCAGACCAGTCTGTGTCCAAGTTCAAAAAACAGTCTTAAAACTACTCAGTCCTGTCCATGATATCTCCTTGGAGGTTTCTCTCTGTACTGATAGCAGCATTTTAGAAGTGTCTTTAGTCTTACATTCTTAAACCTCACTGGAGCAAACGGAAATGGAGCTTAAGTCTGCCAGCTGAATCGGGATCTAGGTTTTTGTGTTCTCTGTAACTCTGATTTGTCCATCCTCTCTTTCCAGCACAGCAGCAGTGTGGCAGAACTAGCATGCCATCTAGTGACTGTAGTGAGTTTATAGGAGAGAAAAAAGAATGATACAGACAAAAACCTAAGCAACACCAGAAAAAGTTTCAGAGCTGTCATGTGTAGATAAATAAGGATACTAATGTAGATGGGCTGTATTTAGAGCAATCTGCTCAGTAAAGCTCCTGATACTTCCCACTAGGCTTGCTGAAAAACTTAGGTCCTCTCTAAAATTCTTGGCTGGCAGCGAGCACCAAGCAAAGAATACTGGCATGCCACTCTCCATTTCTCATACAATTTTGGTCATTCTAACTCTCAAACTCCTCCTTACTGAAAAGAGATATAAAAGTCCCAATTCAGAAGAGATACTAGGAAAAAAGTGAAGGGAGATGGTAATGAGAAATATTGGGTGCTCAAGAGCAATTATATTCTAAAAACATGGGCCTGAGGCCAGCTGTGTAGCTAAACCAGATGCTGGACTGCTGGATATTATGCTCACAAATGTCTCTGCCAGGATTCATAATAATGTTACAGAGTTGATTTCTTATGTAATCTATTTGTATAATTTGCTGTTAATATTAGAGAACTATCCTCTAGGTTTTGAATGTACCCATTCAACAGTCTGCCTTACATGCTCAAATATTACAAATAACTGAGCTGGAAAAAAGAGACTTCTGTTAAATAATCCAGTCTATGACTTCAGGAGTCTAAAGAGTTTTGAGTGAATACTGCACCAACCCAGACGCCTGCTCGCTGTTCCTTGACCATCACCTTTGGTGCACAGGACAGCATCCCTTTGTCCAGAAGCAGGGCAAGAGCAGGAGAGTGCCCCAATAAAATAAGATCTTGCAGCCCCCAGGAAGCTTCCTCCATGTGCGGGATCTGGGGAGGCTAAGGGATAGCACTGTTAGGAGAGATCAAGCAAGTCCCAAAATAGGAACTTGAAAAGGGGAGGCAAAGTGCCTCAGGGAGCTGTTGTACTCTAATGGGACTGTAACTTGGCTCAGCATAGTATGTTAGGGAAGCTACGTGGTCCCAAGATGGTATTTCAATCCAGACCAGCTACTGGTCCTTTGTGATTTCTGTGTCGTACAGCTGTCTCTGTAGATTTGCCCCATCTTTGGCAGGCCAGGGCAATAATTGGAGAAACCTCTGGAATTACAGTGGAGAAAATACTGGGATATTTTGAACGAGGTTATCATCTCGCAGTGGCAAAGGACTGCAGTTTATCAGTGCTCTATAATGGTGATCTACTTGAAGTATTGATTATGTGAAAGCACTGAAGCCCTGGAGAAGTGTAAAATGCATGGGTCAGTGATTGAGTCTTACATGCTGAAAGAAATGAAATGTGAATACAGAATTTCTGGGAGTGGAGAGAAGTCATAAAGAAACCTGGTCTTGCTGAGTATTTTAGATTGTTCATACGACTTGTGCATTCTGGAGTTTCACAGAAATACCTATTATAAAGCCAATCAGTTTGCCCTAAAATAAACCATAGCTTGGCCCAAGGAAACATGCATGGAACAATAGATTTGAACAGAAACATTCAGGGTTTCAAAAGGTGCCAAGCCAAACTTTCCTGCATACCAACAGACAAGTTAATTAAGAGCAAAGTGAACAAGCAAAGTCATCATGAACTGAATTTATCTAAGTTTTTAAAATTGGCACGAAGCAGAATGTGAACTGCAAATCTCTAACTTCTTTGGTATGCGTAATGTAAATGAGATATGCACTTTCCTTGTTTATGATTAAGTTGGATTTTATTTTTAAGATTGGGGCAAAAATCTTAATGGAAACAAAACACCATTGAGTTTTAGGTGATAAACACTGTTTGATAGGAAAACTTCCGTCAGATTTATGACGTGTGTTCTGGTGTTTGGTTTAAAATGCTTAGTAATTGGTAGGCTAAGCACTAGATTTCATTTTTAGGGCAAGAACACCTTTCCAGTACTTAAAAGGCTTGCCTTGAATTGCCTTGAGTAGAGGGACCAGGCCTAGCTATCCAAAACTGCCTCTTGCTAGCAGGAGACCTGTGTGCTGCTAGGTGGAGACAGGGAAGCTGGGGGGAAGTGAGCACACAACCTGGGCTGTGTTGCCTTCCAAGGTTCAGCAGAGTCTCTTAAACCTTTAACATGTCAGGATAAATGAGGAAACTCTTACGTGAATGTTTCCTTTCCACTATGTGGAGCTAGCGGTGTTATGATCTATGGTTTTGAGGGTGGGAGGATGGATGGGACTGTAGCTGTGTGTGTGTGTAAGTAGTCAAATGCCATGACAAAGCATCACTTGGCAAAAGTGGGAAGAGCAAAGCAGAGTTTGTACACTCTGCCTATGCTTTCTTGATTTTGAAGGTTTTGTCACGCTCCCGCAGCTAGACCCCTTGCTACAGAAGGGAGCCAAGTCCCTGCTGTGCTTCTGGTGTTTCAAAACTAGATGCAATAGGTAACATCATCTATTTCCATGTTGAAACTTGGAGCAGAGAAGAGCAGACTGCTCCCTGGAGGATTTTTGGATTAGATATGAAATGGATCTTTCCTACTTCTGCATAGCAGACAGGGTAGATCTACATATCATAACAAGTCTTGGCAGATAGTGGAGAAGAGCGCTTGGGTGTATTTAAAATGTGGTTAAATAGATCTGGATCATGTAGAAGTGCCGGTAATGCTGGATTTTCTGGAATTTGGGAGCACAGGTCTACTCAACATTAAAAAGGAAAGTAAATCTTTGGTCACAGCTTACATAGGACTTTGTGTTCTCTATAGACGTGCCTTACAACTGAACCTGGAAGTCTTTTGCAGACAGAAAGACATCCATAGAATGGTTTAAGTTGGAAGGGACCATTAAAGATCATCTAGTTTTACTCCCCCTGCCATGGGCAGGTACATCTTCTCCTAGATCAGGTTGCTCAAAGCCCTGTCCTACCTGACCTTGAACACTTCCAGGGATGGGGCATCCACAACTTCTCTGGCAAACCTGTTCCAGTGTCTCACCACCCTCATAGCAAAGAATTTCTTCCTTGTATCTAATCTCAATGGTACCCTCCTTTAATTTAAAAGCTTTACCCTTTGTCCTACCACTACTGGCCCTGGTAAAAAAAAAATATCTCTCCATCCACGTTGCCACCCTTCCTGTGTCACCTCCTTTGGTGGAAACTAGAAATAGCAACCCTACAATTCCCATGCACCATGGTGCAGTAGTTTCTCAGAAAGTATTTCCAAGTACTC